>NW_006288624.1:1583897-1600202 GCF_000327345.1 Myotis davidii
ATATATGTGTTTTCCGATGGTCTTAGGCAACCCCTGTGAAAGGGTCGTTCGACCCCCAAAGGGGTCGCAACCCACAGGTTGAGAACCGCTGCATTAGAGGAAAGGATGATTTCCTTCTCCTAAAAGGAACAAAAACTTATAGTTTTACAAGCCACTTTAAATGGGCATGAATATGTTTTAACTGCCACCACATATAGCTTCTCTAAATATTCCATGTAGCCAACCCCATTGACACCTCTTAGGGAATCCCGAACAGGTAAAAACCTGTCTGGAAAATTCAATGTGCCACCTATACATGTGAAAGGGGGCAAGGGTAACTCTAGAATTCTGCCAAAGTAGCTGTGTATTGTTAATATAAAGAAAATTAGATCCTTACCTGAAAGTATAGTCCTTTTGATCTACCTCTGACATAAAAATCTTGGAAATTAGGTTACAGTCAGTACTACAGGAGATTCCAATTTCAAACTGAACCTGTGGATTGAAAAGAGGAAAATAATTAATTTGAAATAATGCCCAATGAAGATAAAAACATCAATCTGATCAAAGATGAAATTTCCTACACTTGTTGAAGCCAAATGGTTTCTGCAGGAAACCTGTTTTCTGTGACTCAAATCCAAAAGGGAAAATGTGGGTGGCTCTTCCTGTCTTACCACCAAGAGTCAGCCAATTGGCTGGTGAAGTTTTCACACAACGGAAGCTCAAACTCTAGCCTTCCATCTGCTCCAATACTGTCACACCTTAGCGAAATGAAAGAGGAATAAAGGCTTTCTTCAGGCTCACAGTAAGTCTTTAATGGAATACCTTGGCTTATTCTATCTGAGCAAAGTGCCAAGTTCTTCAAAACTTCAAATCCAGACGATGTGAAAAATAATGAGAGCAAAATCACAAAATAATTCAGGGACTTGAGAACTATCTCTGACTTTGGAGCTATGATTTATGAAAAATGACAAGTGAATCTCTCTTGGGTGCTAAGCGACAATAGCAGCGTAACTGTGGAGCAGGGGCTTCCTGCCCAGCCATCTTACCCAGACTGCACTTCTTCCCCACCAAAGTCACTCACCATTTGCCAAGACGTGCCTTCCAACACATACCATATATGAACTGCTAAACACAACTCTGCCAGGCTGGGGTAAGAATTCAATAATTCAATAGGGTATTTCTGCATCTCCACCTAGAGCTAAGTAAACTGGCTGGTGTGATACAGACTTAACTGAAAACACACACAACAGTATGCACGCCTTCCAGAAGAAAAAGAGCACGGGTATGTGATACTAGCATGGTAAAACAATCTGTATAGTAAGTTCTCAATTAACGTCACCAATAGGTTCTACAGCTTCAAGTGAAATGACATATAATATGACCAATTTTGCCACAAATAAAATTTAAGTTTCTAGGCATCTCATCAACATTATAATGAGACATTATGTGCCTGCTATACACACATCTGCCAAAGGCCTCCTATAATTTACACCTACAACCAAAAAAATAATCTGCAAGCACAAGGCAATAAAAACTCAGAAGGCTACTTCCAACAGTAATACTGGGACTCCAAGTGGCAAACTGCTCAGGGTTAGCAACTGTCGATTACCTAAACATTGCAGGCCCAATTTGAAAATTCCTCATGTCTTAGAGGTTGTCTCAAAATGCTAAGAGTCTCATATAAAAGGACCTTTTGAGAGCCACCAGGGACTGCTAGGCAAGTTCTCGCCTGGTTTCTCTGGTAGTCACGCAGGAAACTCACTGACCAGACGAAAGCAAGGGGTACTGGCTCCCAAAATCTTCACCTCCAGGGAACTATTTTGTGTGGAGACAATGAAACCTGAAATAACACACAACTGTTTAAATTTTAGAAACTATGTGAATGGAGGCACTAAGCAGATCATGAACAAATACAGATCATAAGCTTTTAGAGTTGGAAAAAACCTCAGTATCCCATTTACGACAGTAAAACCCTCATTTACAAGCAATATTAAGTCAGGATCTCCTGACTGCCAGCTTAGTGTTCTTCCTATGATGCCCTGCTTTCTAATCAATTGTGGAAACAGTATTTTGGAACACATAAAAATAAAGTCATAATTCAGTGGCATGATAAGTCACACTTAACCATGTATTACAAAAGAAACAATTTACATAAAAGATTACAAAATAAGAACCTTTAGAGCAAGCACGTCAAACTCACAATGAATATTTTGGTTGCCCAGCCAATATAACTATGTAAGAAAAGTTTTAATAAAAATTTCATAACTTAAGTTTTACAATATCCTGTTATACATAATCCTATATAATAAAAGGCTAATATGCAAATTGGCCCAATGGCAGAATAACCACCAGGGGCAGACGCTCAATACAGGGGGAGTGCCACTCAGCCAGAAGCCGGGCTCACGGATGGCTGCAGCAGCACTAAAGATGTCCAAAGATGTTCGAGTGCCGCAGGCCTAAGCCAGCAGTCAGACATCCCCCAAGGGCTCCCGGACTGCAAGAGGTTGCAGGCTGGGCTGAGGGACCCCTCCGAGTCCACAATTTCGTGCACTGAGCCTCTAGTTATTGATAACGAACTACGTTTGCTAAGGACTGATTACTATAATCATGTTGCATTCATTTCCCTTACACACCTTTCACACAGGAGCACCATCTCTCTCCACTAATAAAAGCAGCAATTACTTTAGCAGCCGATTGCCATGTCATTAGTCTTGTACTGATTTGTTTGGTGTGCGCAACAGAAAATATTTTGGTTTTGGAGAACAAGAAAAATAGGTTTATTTGTGTTATACTTATTAAATTTGTACAGTTATTGAGGGTCTGATCAGTTAATGTTCAATAAAAATATTAATTTTTATTAAAATGTACTCTTATTTTATGTTAACGATTACTCATTTACTTCAGCCCTTTGTATTCAGCATGTCTCTATCAAATAAACCTACGTTTCTATGAAAATTGAAGCTTTTGTTTTTTTGCAGCCCACATAAACTTAAACCTTGTTTATTTGGCCCATGTTCGCCTTTGAGTTTGACATGCTTGCAGTATTCCCTGATGGGGAAGTGGTAGGGTGTAGATTGGCTGTCTTTCTCCACACAAGTACGGTCTAACTTCATGGTCAGGGAAAAGAATATACAAATTATCTATACAAATCATTATCTCTCTCTCTGTCTCTGTCTCTGTCTCTTTCTTTCTTTTTAAATCAATCACTTCCAAACTACTGGAAGTGAAAAGATACAAAACAGGGTATCTTAGTTCACTTACACAGAATGTTGAAATGACAGAAAGGGTAATCTTTTCTTCTCAAATTAACATTTAAAATATTTTCTACGTAAGGTATTTTCACTGTACTATCATTAATTCCCTCTAATATAATATTTAACATCAAAAGAGATCATGTAGAATTGTTTCCCTGCTGTAATTTTCTTTAAAACTCTGATTTTTTTTAACCATTCTAAGACAGCCTATGGTGATCTTTCATTCTGTTCATGTCCTCAAGTTCCAAATGACAATTCCTCAATAAGCACATTTTTTGCAAAGAAACAAAACAAAAACAAACAAAAAATACCACATGTTAATACACTTAAAAAGAAAAGTCCATAAATAATTTGTATAGGATGAAATATCTGCATAAATTTTTTAAAAAATTGTTAAGCTCTGGCTGGTTGGCTCAGTGGATAGAGCATCGGCCTGCAGACTGAAGGATCCTGGATTCGATTCTGGTCAAGGGCATATGTGCGGGTTGCAGGCTCAATTCCCAGTGGGGAGCATGCAAGAGGCAGCAGACCAATGATTCTCTCTCATCATTGATGTTTCTATCTCTCTCCCTCTCCCTTCCTCTCTGAAATCAATAAAAATATATTTTAAAAAATTTTAAGCTAAAACATAAATCTCTACACAAATTCGTAATTGTTCCCTGGATTATCTCCAAAGACAGTCTATACACACCTCTCCTAATAAGGATACTTCATTGAAAATTTGTGATAAAAATTAGTACCAACTCTGCCATGAATTAGTTGTGTGATATTAGACAAATCATTTAAGCTTTGGATTAACATCTTCCTAAGACATTAAGTATCACCTTTATTTCCCTTTAAATAATAATGTTAGTCTTTATAAACTACAGTATATCCTAGAACTTATTAGGAGACGACCACCAGCTTCGCTAAATGAACATTTTAAGACACTGTTTACTCTAATTTAATGAACTGTGCCTCCTTGTCTCACGTCTCAGCTTTTCCAACAAAGGTTCAGAATGTACTTTCACATCTGGACGACTCTGCAGAAACCTTTTCCACTCCACAGAGACCTCGGTTCCTCCCACTTCCCTCACCACTGCCTCAGTACCTCATACTCTTAAATCTGTTTTCGTTTTGCCACAATGTCGAAAATGAAAATAAGAAAGTAAATAAATGGAGAAAAATAAAATGAAAAGCTAAGTCATTTGTTTAAAACCAGCACTGTCCAAGTCTATATATGAAAAAGACTGTGTGTGTTTTTATCATTTTGTAATCTAGATTTTAATAGCTAAAGAATGTGTTCCACTGATAATATCTGAAAATCTTATGATTTTTTTCATCTGAATCCAAGTTCCTTGTTTATTGCCAAAAAAAAAGGCAAGGAGATTCCAGAACACTACTTATTTTCTTTACATTCCAACTGATGATTCTGCCATCCCCAATGAGTTCATGAATAAAATAATAACTAGGGTTCAGAATCTGTCTTTTTACTAATAGGAATCCTAAAGAATATCTGCTTTTGCCAAGTTCATTCATTCAACATATATTTATTGAATATCTACTATAGGGCCAGTACTATTTATTCTTCATGCTCAGGATACACAAACTGAGAAAAATCTGCCTTTATGGAGCTAATAGCCTGGAAGAGACACCATAAGCAATCAACATAATATACAAACTATGTTATGTAATGTTAGGAAGGATATGTGCTATCAAAAAGAAAAAGGTCAGAATGGCAGAAAAAAGGGGTTCGGAATGAATGGAGTAAAGGTGGATTGCAATCTTAAATAGACTATGTCAGGTACGGTGCACTGCAAAGACAGCTCTGAGCAAAGACTTGGCGATGACAAATTAGACAGACCAAAGTTTCCTAGTAATTCTGACCTTATACTAAATATGCAAGTAATAACGAATGCCTTATCCAGAGCTGTATATGAGCAAATTTATGAACTGCCCAGAAGAATAAACAGAAGAGAGCTGTTTATAAACACCCTTCATTTTTGTAGTTTGGTGTACCAAGTGAAACTTACATCTTCAATTAGGCGTCCCCTGCCCCCCAAGTGTGGTTTTGAACAAAAGTCATACTTCTGTGATTCATTTTCCTTAAAACTCAAGAATAAATTTCCAAGTATTCAGTGAACACATACAAGCACACCAATGTCATCCAACCAACATCAGCCCCTGGAGACAACCCGACTACTTACATCAGGACTTCAATGTAAAAATTCACCCCCTGGGCTTAAGTTTCCCTCAACTATAAAATCAGGGGCCTAAACCATGTGATGTCCAGTCTCTCCCACCAAAGAGTAATTTTGAACAAAATTCTTACTTCTGTGATTCATTTTCCTTAAAACTCAAGAACAAATTTCCAAGTATTCACTTGATACTTAAAAGTTTTATTATTTCAAATAGGTGTTGTAATGGCCATTTGTTATTCAAGAGGCCCATAATCTTTGGCCCATTTTCCAAGTAGAATTTAAAAATGAAAACAAATAAATAAATCGGGGATGGGAGGATTATGTTTCCTGCTTCCCCACCCTTTAGTACGGGGAGACTTGTGAGCTATGTTCTGCCAACCAGACACACCACAGAGGACTCCTTAAGAATGGAGTTAGCTGGAGAAAGAAGCAAGGTGGCAGAGTGTGTGGCATCCATTCTGCTGGCAGACAAAAGTGAAGGGATTCTGGCTCTGGCTTCTCGATTTGGAGCATCCCCACCCAAGCAGGGGCAGCAGCTCCTTGGAGAGCCAGTTCCACAGTGCAACACAGGCCCCCACAGTGCAGAACTGGCCCCCGCAGTACAGAACTGACCCCACAGTGCAGAATGGGCCCCCACAGTACAGAACTGACCCCCACAGAGCATCATTGCCCCCCCTCAGTGCAGAACTGGCCCCCACAGTGCAGAACTGGCCCCCAAAGTGCAGAACTGGCTACCATTCCCAGAAACTCAGCCTACAGTCTCTTTCTTCAGCCCTCCTAATGATTGCTAAGCTACCTATTCCCTTTAATAAGTCCTGTTGTGCTTACTCTAGCTACACTAGATCTTAGTATCTGTAACTAAAAACCTTGACCGATTCACCAAGCACATATTCCTTTCATTGTTTCACATAAAAGAGCTGAGACTGAAAGAAACAAGTGACACAGAACATTCTGCTATAAGTCAAGAGTTTTGTTTCGAGCCAGGGCTCAAGTCCACAATCAACACTCACAACCTCTCCTTATATGTACTTTCTCATAAATTTCATCACTTCTGCCATGCACGGAGAAGAAAATGATTTTTACCTAACTAATTTTCTATCAATAAAGAGTGTGATGATAGTAAGTTGGCAAGATTTTGAGAACAGAATACAATAAACATCCTCCTTTTTACCAGCTCGAGTTTGTGGAGAATCCTGCAGTGTTAGGTAGCACAGAACCTTCCCAAACTGCAGACAAGGTGATCTAATGCTGTGTTTGAATGCCAGAATGATCAGTGCTCCGTGCCAAGGCACAACTTGATTCACAAAGCAGCGATGAACTTTTCACTTATTTTCTCCCATCCCTCAGGGCAAGACAGTCAAGTTAAAACCACAGACACATCAGGTAACTAAAATATGACACTATTACCTAATGCCAAAAGCAGACTGGAAATGCAGAGGAATATGCATGTTAAAGTTCTCTTCTTGGTAGAAAGACATTAAGTCCCATAAAACCAGTTGGCAAGGATGGGAAAGTTGTTAGTAACACTGTTCTTTAACATGGTCACAGAGTTTTACAAAGGATATTTGATATCTTTGAGTAATCAAATTACTCATTATGAAACTGCACAAGATATTTCCCAGGTAATACTCAAAGGCAACACTTTCACATAAGAGATCACTTACACACTTCTGAGGCCTTCTAATGACACTGATTCTCACTGAGAAGGCGTCCCAATGCTCTGCCAAATAGAAGATGGTATCCAATTCAAAGGAAAGCACCAGTACGCCTCAACGGAGATTCAAAACAAGTCTGCTTGTTCGTGCCAACCAAGCTATGGGTCACGGACACTCCTCTCCACCTTTGTTACTACAGTACCACTTCCCGCTCCTGCTGCCCCACATGGCTTTTACCAAATACTTTGTAGTTACACTTAGCTGTAACACTGGGGGCAGGGGGTAGGGGGGTGGTATACCCAAAGGTTAAAACATAGCTGTATTTGTCCCTAAGGACAAGGCAAATCAATTTGCTAAAGAAAACTGGGAGCTTAGCTACTTCAACACAAAATTTTAGAAACAGTAATTTCATAGAGCCCAATAGCAAAGAAGATACTAAGATGAGTGTCAGCCTTACTATGATTGCACGTGTACCATATGTGCTTTTAGGAGGCATCTGGCTCTCTTTTTTTTAAGAGATGAAGTATTTCTGGGCTAGAAATGACACATGGCCTATTCTGACCATGTTTTTTATGGTTTCTCATATTTAGACTCTAACCTCAATCAGTCTTACTGCAACTTTCAGGACAGATATGATGCTCATTTATTAATAGTATCAAAATCAAAGGATATATACATAATGCTACAGACCAGTGATTCCCAAAGCTGGTCTACAAAACAACATCAGCATCTGTGGGTCTTCAGAGAAATGAGAAAAAAAGAAAAAAGAAAAAAAAAACACTTGTTCATGAGTATTTCAGAAAGCTAAATTTATTCAATTTAAAGGATTGCCTTTTATTCTGAGGTTATGTTCTTCCCATCTTTTTTCATTTATTTTATTATTTTGGTATTCAAATGGCCTTTCTTTAAAAAATGCTAAAAAACTATTTTGATTACATGCATAAAATGCAAAGGTTTGGCTATACTTAACTCCGGATCTTCTTTACCTTTCCTGTCTCCCATGTCCCAACTTCCCTCCACCTAACGCCATTCTTGACTCCTCTTGTTCACAGCACTCCCAGACCTTAAGCATAACCTGTCAGCCGTACTCTCAAAATGTGTCCATATTCAACCACTCTCACCATCACAGTGAAGATCTAGAACATTTCCATTACTCAAAAAGTGGAATCAAGTGGCCAGTAAACATGAAAAGGTGCTCAATTGCATTAGTCTTCAGGGAAATGCAAGTTAAAGCCGCAATGGAATATTTCTACACACCTGCCAGAACAGCTAAAGTCAAATGGCAGGCAATACCGAGTGTTGCCAAGAATGTGGAGCTGTCATATATTGCTGATGGCTATGTAAACTGATACAACCACTTTGGAAAACTGTTTCTCGGTGTCTACTAAAGTGAATATACACATACCACATGACCCGGCAAGTCCACTCCTAATTATAGCCCCTGTAGATGTCTTTACCAGAAAGACATACACAGGGATGTTCATGGCAGCATTAAATAAATCAACAGCAAATACGTGCAAGAACATGAATGAACCTCACAAACACAATGTTGAGGGAAAGAAGCTAGAAACGAACGAATATATTATGCATGATCACGTTCATATAAAGTTCACAAAATGACCCAAAAAACTAAGCTATCGTGTTAGTAGTTGAGGTGTAATGCTTTGACTGGAGGGTGGGAACCAGACCTTCTGAGGGGCTAGCAATATCTGTTTCTTAATCTGAGTCTGATTATACAGTGTAGTCACTTTGTGAAAATTAATCCCACTATATCTGTGCTTTCTGCACTTTCCTATATGTTTGTAAAAACTAACGTATGGTGTTAGAAGTCAAAGAGTGGTTACTTCTGAGGAAAAAGGAGGGTTAGTGATCACAAAGAGACAACTGAGAGCTTCTGAGGGGCTGTGAATGTTCTCTACATGTATTCATTTCCTGATCATTTATTTAAGCTGTATATTTATGATTTGTGCATTTGATGTGTATTATAATTTTAAAGTTTTTTTTAAATAACTGTGGTAATTTCACATTTTTCCCTATCAGCTATAGATCATCCTAGGAATAACCTCAATAAGCATTTGTAGCCATAGCCTACACTTTTGTTCCATGCTTATTACGTGCCCTTTTCTCTTTTGTGCACCACTTAAAATCTGGCTTCCTAAGAAAGTAAAGAGATGCCATGGCCTGATGGCTCAGTTTGATGGAGTGTCCCGTACACCAAACGGTGACAGGTTCAATCCCCAGTCAGGGTGCATATAGGAAGCAACTGATCCATGTTTCTCTCTCTCTCTCTCCTTCTTTCTCTCCCTCTAAAAATCAATGAAAACATATTCTAGGGTGAAGATTTAAAAAAAAAAAAGGAAAAGACAACACAGAACAGGAGCAAATGTTTGCAAATCACTTATCTGATAAAAGATTTGTACACTCAATAATAAAAAGACAATGTTTTAGTAAGAAGAGGCTCTAAACAGACATTTCTCCAAAGAAGACATATAAATAACCGATAAACAACGAAAAGAGGCTCAACATCATTAGTCATTAAAGAAATGCAAATCAGCAGATGGGAGGGAGGTTACTGGGAATGGATAAAAAGGGGAAGGCATTAAGATGTGCAAATTGCCATTATAAAATCAGTCAAGGGGAAGTAAAGTACTGCATAGGGAATATAGTCAATACTATTGTAAGAACCATGTATGGTGTCAGATGAGAAGTAGATTGCTTCATAGGTTATATAAATGTCTAACCACTATATTGTACATCTGAACTAATATAATATGTCAACTGTAACTTGAAATAAATTAAAGAAGAAATAATTTATTTTAAAATTTATTTTATTAAAAAGCAAATGCAAATCAAATGAAATACCACAATGAGATACCGCTTCACACGCATTAGGCTAGCTAAAAGAAAAGGCCAGCTCAGCAGCAAGTGTTGGGAAGGATGTGGACGAACTGAAAGCTTCATACACTGCTTGCTAGTGGGGTTGAGAAAGCGGACTGCTACTTTGGAAAAGAGTCTGGCAGTTTATCAAAAGGTTAAACATAACCCTAACCGGTTTGCTCAGTGGATAGAGCGTTGGCCTGCGGACTGAAGGGTCCCAGGTTCGATTCCAGTCAAGGGCATGTATTGGTTGCAGGCACATCCCCAGTTGGGGGTGGGCAGGAGGCAGCTGATCAATGTTTCTCTCTCATCGATGTTTCTAACTCTCTATCCCTCTCCCTTCCTCTCTGTAAAAAAAAATTAATAAAATATATATATTTTTTAAAAAGGTTAGAGTTACTACATAAGCCAGCAATTCCATTCATAGATATATTCCCAAGAGAAATGAAACACGTGCACACAAAGACTTACACATGAATAGAGGCATTATTCTTAATACCCAAAAAGTGAAAACAATCCAAATGTCCATCCAAATGTCATAAATCAATTAACAAAATGTTATATATCCATACAATGGAATATTACTCAGCAATAAGAATTAAGAACTGATACATGCTCACAAAAGACCACATATTACATGATTCCATTTACATGAAACACCCAAAATAGGCAAATCTATGCAGACAGAAAGTACATTAATGGTTGCTTAAGTCTGAGGGGAGGGGAAGGGGAAGTGAGAGCTAAAAGACATGAGTTTCTTTCTGAGGTGATGAGGATGTTCTAAAATTGACTGTGGTGATAGTTGTACATAGCTGTGAATGCACTAAAAACCATGGAACTCTGTACATTTTAAATGGGCTAATTCTATGGCATGTGAATCATATATCAATAAAGCTACTTTTTAAAAACCTGGCTTCTTCTGCAATGGCCCTAAATAGCAATCTGCCGTCCTCAGAAGCGGGCCCCATTTTTGCTCATTAGTGTGATTAGAATCCTAGTCACAACTTTTGTTTCTTAAAGTTTTCCATCCATCTAGATGAAATCATATCCCTTTTCGTAGTTCTGCTGGCCTTGGAGGTACACTGCATTTTCTCTGAACTTTGTGAAATCTCTTTCTAAAATTCTAGGCCCTAAGACTCTCTTCCATCATGAAGAAACATCACGATGAAAAAGCCACTTTGACCCAAATTCTCGGCATGAATCAGTCACAATTTCCACTTTCTACCTTCTAAAACTGGAATTACAAATAAGCCAGATGTCTCCATTTACAGGGTTGTGACTTCCACAAATACATAGGGAGTTGAAATGCACCACTGACAAACTACCTTATTCCTGCACCAGCTTTGAACTTACACACATTTATTCAGGGATGAGTTCAAGATTAGGCTGTGGGAATACAAAGTTGCAAAAGACGGAGCCCTGGCCTTCAAGGTCTAATGGAAGGAGCAAACACAGAAAAATAATTTTAATACAATTTGGCAAAGCTCCCCCAGCTTCCCTCTACCTTGGTATTTAAAAAATAAATTGTAATTTTCTGTTATTCATCTGTCAACTTGGTTGCTCTCATGAGGATGGATGGTCCCTTTGGGTCTCAAGACTAACTGCCCTGAACATAGGAGAGCTTCCAACAAACTGTGACTTGAACTGTGTGTGAATGAAAAAGCATGTATGCCAGGAGAACCAAGTATCTCCCACAGAAGTACCCATCCTGCCCCCTTAATCTCTGCTCACTGTTACAAACCCCAGCCACACCAGGTCATAGGTCAGTCCTTGCTGAGGCTGGCGGGTAGCAAATTAAAACAGGAAAATACCCAAATTGATTCTTCCCACTGCTCCCTTCCCTCTTCCCCATCTTAGCTCTTGGCTTTCGTAGCCCTAGCCTTCCTCCATCAGACACCCAGGGAAAATATTAAAGACTAGAGGCCCAGTGCACGAATTCGTGCACAGATAGGGTCCGGCTGGCCCGCCCCGATCAGGGCGAATCAGGTCTGGGCCAGCTGGTGGGAGGGACCCTGGGTGGTGGGCAGGCCAGCCCTGCCCCTGGTCAAACTCCCAGTGGAACTTCAAGTCTAGGGGACAATTTGCATATTAGCCTTTTATTATATAGGATGACCTCACAAAGACGGCTACCCCAGAGATGGGATTTTCCTATATATGCAGATGAACCTTATTTTACAAATCCAAGAACCCATTATTATAACCCAAATGAAGTTGATCTCTCAGTCAGAGTCCTTAAAAATCCAAGGGAAGAGAATAGGAAACCAGAGGAGCAGGGAGGCTTGTAAGAAGGAAGGATGGGTGGTTGACACCTATTGTGCGTGTGCTGCCAAACAACTAACATCCTACAAGCTCCCATCTACTGGCACTGAATCCAAACTGTGAGAAGGGTGTCATGTACATTGTCTCATTTCATGGTGACAATAACCTTGTGAATTAAGCATCATCACTGTCTTTGCCTTAAAAACTAAGAAAACCCTACCCAGTTTAGCTCAGGGGATAGAGCGTCAGCCTGTGGACCAAAGGGTCCTGGGTTCGATTCCTGTTGAGGGCATGTACCTGGGTTGGGTTGCAGGCTCCTCCCAGGCCCACACCCTAGTCAGGGCCCGTGCAGGAGGCAAATCAATCAATGTGTTTCTTTCACATTGATATTACTGTCTTTTCCTGTCTTCCACTCTCTAAAAATCAATGGAAAAATATCCTAAGGTAAGAATTAAAATAAATAAATAAATAAATAAGACAGAAATTAACGAATTACCTGAGGTCACACTGGTAGGATGGAACCCAGGTCTCTGGTCCCAAGCCTGCCAATTATTATGTAACCCAGATAAGCAACTGAGCCTCTGAATCTATTTTCTAACTTTAAACTAGAAAAATGAGGAAAATCACACTGGCCAGCGTAGCTCAGTTGGTTAGAGTGTCATCCCAATATGCTAAGGTTGTGGGTTTGATCCCTGGTCAGGGCACATACAAGAATGAGCCAATGAATGCATAAATATGTGGAACAACAAATCAGTGTTTCTTTCTCTCCCCCCCCCCCTCCTCTCCTCTTCTCTCCTCTCTTTCTCTCTCTCTCAAAAAAATAAAAATAAAAAATAAAAATAAAAAATGAAAGAAAAATGAGGAAAATCCCTTCCTCAAATGTAATGAAATTAAATGAGACAATATATCAAAATAAACAGTGCTAGTACCTTACAGATTCTCAAAAATAAAGTTGTTTCTTTTCTTGCTTCTCCTGCTATGAACTCTCTTAGCCTTAACCCATGGTCATGCAGTGGACACACTGTAATTTGTAAATCATCTCTCACATCCTGTCCTAAAGGGCAGGCTCTGTCTTACGCATCTAGAATAGATTAAAACAAAATTAATGTTTGAGAAAAGCATTTGGAATGCCAACTACCATTTTACAAAGTTTTAGAACACAACACACTTGTAATTCAGGAACTATGCGCAGAGAAATCTAAGGTCGACACTGCTGCTGGGGTTTCTCCCCAAAGTTTTCTTTCTGAGAAATCCCAGAAACCTTCCCTCAGGCTGCTGTGTTTGATGTCATAGTCCCCCACAGAGCAAACACTGCTGTTTTCCGGGGGCCTCATGCCTCCTCCCAACAAATTCCACCTTAAAGCCCTTTTTACTGGACAGAGCTCTATGATTTGCTTATTCTTAGAAGCCATTTTTAAAAGACAGGACACATGAAAAAACAATGGTGATGGTATTACTTGGGTGGTAGAAGGATGGATGACTTTTTTCTTCTTCCTCAGACTTTCTTATATCTTCCAAACTTTCCACAAAGCCTTATGCAATGTGTTCATAATAATAATAAAAAGTAGACAATACATTTAAATTTCATTCATCTCCTGTTAGCCATGTTTTCCTCAATTCTTCCCAAGTTCCCTGGAGAGCTGGACGCATTCTTGAGAAGAGAACTGCTAAACTTTCTGCACAGCACTCAACACAGTCCCTGATCCATAGCAGGTGCCTGGCACAAAACAGCTCAGTAAGTCTTTGCTAGGTGAATGATGAATATGCAGGTAATACTTAGAAACAGACTTTGCCGACGGATGGTGGGTGGACCAAGGTGAAATGTGGCATGCCCTTAATGGACTTAGATTATTGCAATTATATATCATTATTAAAAAGAGAGCTTTCAAATAATCAAAGCAGTTAAACATGAAAGACTACAACCTGAAGACAAGGTGAACCTCTCAAGGTGATTTGTGGCTGCAGTGGTCAGTCAAGGACAGGCCAGTGAACAGGCCTAAGGTCCTTGCGCATCTTGCTGTAATGAGGGCACCCAGAACTGAATTCCTTAAATAGCCTCTGAGCTCTCTGCCCCATTTAGAAGGCACATCGTGGCCCTGGTCAGCCACCAAAACTTAACAATACTTCTAAAGATTAATCTTTGTTCTTAAGATTAAATAATAAGCCTAAATCCTACAGCAAATGGGGGATTAAGATAAAACCACCCCAGCCATGTTATTACACCACCAACAATCTTTATCTAATAAACCAAAGCAGAAAATCTTGAGGATTTATTTAACAGGAAAGAGAAATCTCAAATATGTGGTTTGCAGAAATGACCTACACATAAAGCTTAAAGAAGGGTACAATAAATTCAATAAACCTATAAGGCCCACAATTCATTAGAAAAGTTAAGTAAGTAAAAAATGTTCTTCTTTTTCACCATGATCTTAGTTAACTAGGTTAACTTTTACTAGTGACTTTGATACCATTGTAATTAGCTAGTTATTAATAATTAGAGGCCCGGTGCATGAAATTCATGCATGGGGGGGTGGGGAAGGTCCCCTCAGCCCAACCTGAGCCTTTTCGCAGTCCGGGACCCCTGGGGGGATGTCCAACTGCTGGCTTAGGCCTGCTTCACCTGCTCACTGCTCCATACTGCTTGGCTTGCTGCTCCGTAGCGCTGCTGCAGAGGCAGGAGAGGCTCCCACTACTGCCACTGTGTCCACCAGCCGTGAGCCTGGCTTCTGCCTGAGTAGCGCTCTCCCTGTGGGAGCACACTGACCACCAGAGGACAGCTCCTGCATTGAGTGTCTGCCCCCTGGTTGTCAGTGTGCATCATAATGACTGATCATTCCACCGGTTATTCCGCCAGTCATTCCGCCGCTCGGTCGATTTGCATATTAGGCTTTTATTATATAGCTTAGAAAAGGAGCAAAGGGGGAAGCCAGATATTATAGGCATGTCATTTGGGCAACTTCACCAGGAAGCTGCAATTTCATACTCCCCAGGTAACCACCAGCCCATTCCCCACAGATCACTGGTGTAAGGAGTCCAACAAAGGATATAGTTACATGCACAGTGAAGTTGGGGTGACTATCGGAGGTGTCTGTCAGTGAAGCTGGGGTGACTACAGAAGGTGTCTTTCACAGGCTTGCATTAGTTCCACTCAGTCTGCTCAATGTCTCTGGGCCAAAATGAATAGAACCAATGCAAGCCCGTGAAAATATGGGGATACATAATCCCCCAAAGGAGTTCACTCTCTTGGCTCATGGGGCTTTCTTGTTCCTGTTTCTTTGTTCCCTCCACGCCACGTGGCCATGCGGACCCCTCATGCAAAGGACTGATGGACTGCAAATGGGAACACAAACTAAACTAGCCTGATGCTGGACTGGACCTGGCTCCAGCATGAGTGACAACTCTGGACACTGACTCTGATTCTAGCTCTGCTAAAGTCACTTCTTCTTTGGGGGAACAAAGGCAAATGGGACCTCGGAAACTCAGGGGTTTGAGTCCACTGGAATAAAGCTTTCTACAATACTGGATACTCCCATGTGAGTCTCAGAAAATTCTTTTTCTGGGGATATCACAAGAAGCCCACAGCAGGGATAAGGATCTCTCTACACTTATAACAACTTCCATTCTGTTTGATGAATTCAGTGCTTCCTAGACCACAATTGATTGCCAAGATTGATCTTATACCTGTTTTTGTATTTTTAATTAACTTCAGTTCATCAACTTCTCTTTTAAAACCTATATATTTCTAATATGCTTCCAGACTCTTAAGATACTTATTTCAAAATAGAGCAGAGGCAGACTTCATGACAGCATGATCATATTAGGGCCATAACAGGAAGTCAATGATAAGATAACTTCACCACAGAATCCATGCTGCAAGATGAGAAAGAATTCCATCAAGAATATAAATTTCTCATTGGCCCGAACCAATATGCTCAATTAATATTTGA
Source organism: Myotis davidii (assembly GCF_000327345.1). Taxonomy (NCBI): domain Eukaryota; kingdom Metazoa; phylum Chordata; class Mammalia; order Chiroptera; family Vespertilionidae; genus Myotis; species Myotis davidii. The sequence continues at coordinate 1,600,049 of NW_006288624.1, forward strand.
CAAAGGAGGCAAGAACATACAATAGAGCCAAGATAGTCTCTTCAATAAATGGTGTTGGGAAAATTGGACAGATATATGCAAGAAAATGAAACTAGACCACCAACTTACACCATACACAAAAATAAACTCAAAATGGATAAAGGACTTAAATGTA
>NW_006288624.1:1601089-1619296 GCF_000327345.1 Myotis davidii
GGGAAAACACACATATGTAATACCCTTTTTTATACTTTAAGCAATAAAAAAAAAAAGAATATAAATTTCTCACATACCCTGTCTTGTCTTCAGTTGGGAAGTAAAGTTAAGGTGTTCTTACCAGGAAAAAAATTCTGTGGTTATTACAAACTCTGTGAAGATTTATATTTATTTCATCACAACTACAGATATTTACAATTTATCTAGCAATTTGTACTAGAAACATCTGCAACTCCAGGCCTTGAATTTCTCTAGCACGTGTGAGCCCAACATGAGGCTGTTTTCCAGATTTCAGCTAAGTTCTGCTGGTCAGAGAGAACATTCAATGATAACCATCAACTTGACTCCACTGGAGGGGAGAAAATTAAACATATTATCCAAGAATTTTCCCAAGGAGTCTGAGATACTCGCTCTTCTTCCCCTCCTAAAAGTTTGCTCATCTACCACTTAATGTTTCTCAGTAAAGCCAGCAACAGAAGGTGAGAGAAATTAAAGAAATGGTATCACTCCTGTGAGGACCCCTGGAGAAATGCAAACAGATAGGAGTCTGAAAGCTAGGCAAGTTACTAACGTTTCTAAGCTCCAGTTTCACTGTCCTTTAAATGCTGATGGTATCTATTTAACAGGAATTTCATAAGGATAAAATGAGATGGTATAAATAAAGAACCTAACGTAGAATTAACTATTGGTAAAGTTCAGCAAAGACATTTATGATCATTATTAACTGAGAACTCTGGAGGTCACCTTGACATGCCAAAGTCCTACAACAGATACATGGAGGGGGAACACACCAAATGGGTCCCATGCCAGTTTTGGGAAATCCTGATCATCACTGAAAATATAATAAACAACCCCTGACTCTCCACTGTGGCTCAACACGGATAAATGATAAAGTGCATACCAGGCTTAAAAATCTACCAGTAAATCCTGGCCAGGTAGCTCAGTTAGTTAAAGCATTGTCCCAATAGCCAAGGCTGCAGGTTAGATCCCTGGTCACAGAACACATAGGAATCAACCAATGAATGCATAAATAGAACAAGAATCCATGTTTCTCTCTCTCTCTCTTTTCCTCTCTCTCTCTAAAAAATTAAATTTCTTTTTAAATCTACCAGTAAAACCAGGATTTCACTGGGAAAATGGGTGGAGAGCATCTATCATCAGAGTGGCATAGTGTTTAAAACAAATGACCAGTTAACAAACAGGGTAATGGTCATTACTACCCTATCATATGTAGACAGGCTTTTTGGCATTGCAAACAATAAGATACATTCTATGCATACAGCTAAAACATGACTGCACTAGACAATTTCTCAACTCAGTAGATGCTGAAATATATCTATATATATAAAAGCCTAAGTGACCGGCCAGCCATTCAACCATCCAACCGGTAGCTATGACGCACACTGGCCACCAGGGGTCAGACGTTCAATGCAGGAGAGCTGAGCTGCGGTGACTTGGCAGCTGCGGTTCTCAGGTGACACACCCAAAACCAGAGAGGAGGGAGCCCGATTCTGGGGTGCATCACCCAAAAACAGCCCTCTTGCAATCCGGGACACCTCGGTGGATGTCGGAGAGCCGGTTTTGGCCTGATCCCCGCAGGCCAGGCCGAGGGAACTCACCAGTGCACAAATCCATGCACCAGGCTTCTAGTGTTATTATAAGAAGAAATTCTATAACAGGAATTCAACATCCTTGCTCCCACTCAGAGTCCTAATGTCTATCTTGCAGCCTGTTATAAAGATTAGCAGTAATGTAACGTGAAGTGCCTGGCATACTGGGTGCTCAATAAATGGTAGCCAATGTTAATTTATTAGTAGGAAACAACAAAAATCAAAAGGCTGAATCTGCCATGAAGCAACTGTGGACAGAATGGCTCCTTTTCAACCAATAAGTTAAGCTGTCTGAAAACAACTGTATAAACAATATAAGTGACAAGCTTTACAATGAGTAAACCAGTAAACAGCAGGCTTACCACCCCAGAATAAATGCCAATGTGCCCCTACAAAATGAGAAATCGTCCTATCTTCAAAAAATCCACATCTACCTGACAAGAAATCACATCGTTTCACCCATCTTCTTCATTCCCCCTTGACTCTAGGTCCTTTGAAGGCAAAACCCATAACTTTACCTGGTCACACATGCAGACACTCAATATTTGGTAAATAAATGAAACACTCATAGGATCTCAAAAGTTTCCAAACCTGACTTCACAGACTACTTAATCTAAACTTGCCAAAAACTGAGAATCTGTACTTAACATGCTCCCCAGGTGATTGTGGCACTATAGAGTCTGAGAACTGCTACTCTCATTGAAACCCCATGAATCATCTGAATGCCCTTTACAATGACCCCATCCAAAATGATCTAGCCTGTGCATACCTGTCATCCCTGCATGCAGCTCTGCTAGAAAAGTTCTTTCAAATCTATATTCACTCATTGTTCTACCCTGTGGAGTCTGAGAAGACAAAGGTAATCTCTCTTCTTTCCACATGACAGACTTTCAACTCTTCTGGCAATAGACAATGTCCCTTCTGAGTCTTCTAAAGGCTACATCCTTGATGAATCATGCATTATTAAATGCTAAGCTCTTTAAGTATACGACAGCACAACAGCATTTCAGCAAAGGGAGAAATCAAGATGAGTTATAGAAACCAGAAAGATATCAGTGAAGAGGTGGGTCTTGAAGGATGAGAAAGATATACATAAAACTAGAGTTCTGGGGCTGGTATGGCATCAGTGGGGATAGGAAGACAAGATAATGGTAAGGCGCACGATGTGAAGAGAAGGGGATAAGAGAGATGAAGCTATGCGTGAGAAACTTAGATTTTACACATATTTCTAATGGAATAGAACAAAATTGGAAATGAACAAAGGTTCAAAGGAAATCACAATAGTTGGGGAGAGGAGAAAGCAGAGGCCCAGCATATGAAGGAAGAGACAAAGTCTTAAAAAGGCAAAAGAAATCAGATAAACAGGAAAGGAGAAACCCAAGAGAAAGGTCACAAAAGCACGCAGGAAAGTGTGAGTTTGATGTGGAGAGGTACTGGAACCACTTTAATTCCTCCAGGGTGGCACCTGAACCTAAGTGACACATTAGATTTAATCAGACAAGATGGACTGGAGGTGGGGCAGCAGGAGTCAAGGAGGTCAGGAAGGAGACTGCTACAGCTACCTATAAACGTCATGGGTCTGTTCTTAGATGGTGGCAATGAAACTAAGAGAAGTTGAAAACAAGAATCAAGTCAAAAGAAAAACATAGCAAGGCATGGTTCCAGACCAGACCAAAGGTAAAAGAAAAAGAAGAATCAGAGATGATTTCTAAGCGGTATCTGTAAAATTCAAAGAAGAAGCAAACAAAGGTAAGGCAAGCAGTGGATTAGTACCTGGGTGGCTCCTCGCTCTACACACACATACACACACACACACATACACACACGCGCGCGCACACACACACACACACACACACAGTAATGTGATTCCCCTATTTTCTCTGGTACCAACACAGGCTGTAGTTTTTGTGTCAGCAGACTGGGAATATCTGGTTTTGAATCTGAAATCTGTAACATTAACACCAAAGTTAGGTTCTTTAAAAAAAAATAGATGTGCTTCGATAGAGCTAGGTAAAAGAAGCTAGTCACAAAATACCACAAGTTATATAAAACATCCAGAATAGGCAAATCTATAAAAACTGAAAGAAGATTAATGGTGGACTGGGGGTGGGGAGGTGGGCAGGGGTTGGAAGGAAATGGGAGTGACTGCAAATGGGGATTGGAGTTTCTTTTTGGTATAATTAAGATGTTCTGACATTGTTTATGGAGATGGTTACGCAATTCTACAAATGTACTCAAAACTACTGTGTACAGCTGAAATGGGAGAATTGTATAGTAAGTAAAACTCAATAAAGATGTTTAAAAAAAAAAACTTAGGAACCCATGAATAGGTACTATGACTTCAGAAACTTAGCATATCTCCCCCATAAAAATGACTATTAATACTCCAGTTCAAATAAAAACCATCAGGGGATTTGGAAAATATTACAAGACATTTTAGAAAGTCTAAGTAAGTTACATTCCTTCTAGAAACATGAAGATAGAGATTTAAAAATATACATTGCTTTAAAATTATTTCTTACAATTTATCTAAATATTCTAATATGTATTTCAAAAGGACAGACAATGGCACGGGTTTTTTCCCAACAATTATGTCAAGTGATATTACACTAGATACCTATGGTCCAGTTTTTTAGAAGCTGAAATAAAATAATGTATAGTAAGACAAGTCAGTGAAACTTAACAATTATCAAGCAGATGAGTAAAGTTATTTTATAAATTTGAGGATCTGGCCCTAACCGGTTTGGCTCAGGGGGTAGAGCGTCCGTCTGCGGACTGAAAGGTCCCAGGTTCGATTCCGGTCAAGGGCATGTACCTTGGTTGTGGGCACCTCCCCAGTGGGAGGTGTGCAGGAGGCAGCTGATTGATGTTTCTAACTGTCTATCTCTCTCCCTTCCTCTCTGTAAAAAATCAATAAAATATATTTAAAAAAAAATTGAGGATCTGACAAAAACCCTAATATAGAGAGATGTCCTCATTTGAAAGATACCAGAGAATTAACCCAAATAATTTCTGCCTCCACCATATCTCCTAACAAATATAGCTCCTGTTACAGTGACACATTCCCTCCTTAAAGGCATTGCTGCCCTCTTTTCACTGAACACCTAGAATACTTACTTAGAGTTCCCAACGATTGTCAGTTATTCATAAACATGTGTCAGGCACTCAAAGGCACATAATTTAACCTTCTAAGTCACATAACCTGGGCAAAGACAGCCAATACCCAACTGAATCTTGTAGATCAGCATTTTCCAACCTTTTTCGTCTCATGGTACACATAAAGTAATTACTAAAATTCTGTGGCACACCAAAAAATATATTTTGGGCCAATCTGACAACAACAAAAAGTACATTTTGATTTATTCACACTGGATGGCTATTGTGTTGGCTGTTGTCAGCTTTTTATTTGACAATCTAAGGGGAAAGAGGTCAGTGCCCCTGACTAAACAGAGAGGTCCTGCATGTTTCAAATGAAACTTGCTGATCTAGAGTATCTCAAGTATGTTGGATAAAATTAAGCAATTCTGACACTAGATCGCTATTGTGGACAGATGATGAAATGAACAGGGCAGTGAAGAAAGAGCCGTAGTGTTTCTGCTCAAAGTGCCTCATGGATGAGAAGAACCAAGAATCAGCACCACATCTCTTGACTGAAGATGTTCCTAAAGCAACATCTCACTTTTGGGAAGAAGCCAATTATCAACAAATACTGCATTTTAAGGAAACAACTATGGATTACAACCTCTAAGGAAAGACATTTAATAAATTCAAAATACCATTGATTGAAATGTAAGACTGATGCTTTCAACATTTTTTTTAAATATATTTTATTGATTTTTCACAGAGAGGAAGGGAGAGGGAGAGTTAGAAACAACGATGAGAGAGAAACATCGATCAGCTGCCTCCTGCACACTCCCTACTGGGGATGTGCCCGCAACCAAGGTACAATGCCCTTGACCAGAATCGAACCTGGGATCTTTGAGTCCCCAGGCTGACGCTCTATCCACTGAGCCAACCGGTTAGGGCTCAACAGTTTTACGTGTATCTTAAATAAATTTTAATTCAGTGGGTACAAATATATATTTAACATATTTTACCTGCTTGTAAGCAATAAAAAAACAACAACAAAAAAAAAAAAACCCTAGGATCACACAGAGAATGGTTTCCCCAATAAATCTAACCTATGAGATCTTACCTGTCAGCTGAGCTAAGTTATGGGAAGCTTAAAATAATAAAGACTTTGAGAAAAGACAGGGCCTTTTTGTTTTTCTATTACAATATCCTCCCACTGAAATAAAATTACTTTTGCCTGAAACCATGTTTATTAAGGAGCAAGTCTGATGACACACATGTAGTGCCCCAATGTCTTTAGACAAAATAAAGCCCATGACACCCTGGAAGGAACCGAAATGTTAAGTTCTTCCAGAAGCTGCCCAGGAGTCACAGCATGGATCACAGAAAGCATTTCCATCTACTCGGAGAGAAAGCATTTGGAAGGCAAATGCTAAATTTCCACAATACATTCTGGCCTATGAATTTAGTAGCTCGAAAGAGACCACAAAGTAAGTACCTAAGATGGTAACAGTGTACTTTCCAGAAATAATATCACCACCATAGGACATAACTTTAGAGGCTTTAACTTTTTTTATCTCATTTGATCTCAAGAATTCTGAGAAGGGCAAATTCTTTCCCCATTTCACAAGTGAAAAAAACTGAAGCTCATGAAGATTAACAGACCTACCCCGCTGCCAACTTGACTTCTCCACTTGCACATCCACTGGTATCGCTACCCAACATGTACAAATCAGCACTTAATTCCCCACCCAAACCTGCTCCTCCAGTCTCTCCCATTTCAATAAATGGCGCCTCCATTATTCCAGTCATTCAGCCAAAAACCTTGGTGCTATCCTTGACTCCACTCTTTTTCACCCCACATCATCTCACCCTTAGCCCCACTTGGGTTATGCCAAAAATCCAGCCACTTCTCATCACCCCCACCATTGCTATCTTCACATCTCATCTATATTATTGCTAGAACCCAGTATCTCCCTGCTTCCACCTTTGCCTCCCTTCGCCCCTCCCCGTCTCCACCCCCCCCACACACACACACACCTCATTCTATTCTCTACACAGCAGTTTTATCCTTTAAAAACATCAAAGGGGTCAGATCAAACCCCTTTGTTCCGTCTAGTGGCTTCCTATCTCACCCAGAGTTGTTCACGACTGTACATCCAGGATGAGAACAGTATTTGCCATCTAGAAGGTACTCAATGAATGTTGCTATGATCAATAAATGAAAGAAAAAAATGGCCCCAGCCACAGAGCCAGAACTACAACAAACTTTCCAATGTTCTTTAGTGACAATGAGGCCAGATTCCCAACAGCCAACAATCCACAGAAGGGAAAAATTTTTAAGTTTTGCTTTGCATAACTGAATCTTGTAACCCATAAACAATACTCTGTTGAATTTCTAACAACAAATTAAAATGAAATTATCATTTTATAAAGACACAAAAACTCACACTGGGCTATCTGAATCTCACATATCTGCAGCATGGGCAATTGCCAGCTAATGATCACAGCGCTGTTACTAAGATCTTCAGTGTGACTTCTGCACCCCATGACATGTGTCACCATATCTCAAGACTACCACACACATAAGTGATATGAGCCCCAAAAGATTTGGAACTGAGCACATAGGAGAGGGGATAAGCATTTCTAAATCTCCCACACTGCCACTATATCAATCATCTGAAATAGGGTGTTACAAGTAATAGCAGAAAGGTTAGATTCAGAACTTTCTTCTACCAAAAATTCAAGGAAAGACTCTCAATGTTGAGGTAAAATGTTGATTTTTTTTCAGATCTGAGTGAAATTATGCTAAAATGATCCAGCATTATAGAATTTTCCCAATAAAATGTTTTAAAGTTAAAAGCAAAAACTCTATATTTCTATTTCTTTAGTTTTTTTTTTCAAAAACATTTCTACTATATGCAAAAGGCCCCCAAATCTCACTAAAACACACTAATAAATTCACAGAATTTTAACCGTTGGCCTTCAAGTAAACTTAATTCAACCACCAACCTTCTTCCTTTTATACATGAAAAGATTATCTGGCATATCGTAGTGCACACTGAAAATTTGTTACATGAACAAATGAACAAATGAAAGAAGATCCAAAAAGGGTATATGGCCCCTTTAAAATGTGATAATTACTGGAAAAATCCAGAATTTGCCAAAACGAGGTTTCTATATTCTCTAGCTGCAGGAGTGAAAGAAGGTACCAAGATTTTAAAACCTTATTTGGTTCCTCAGGAAAACCTTAACCAGATTCATTAGAGCCAGTTTCCTTTATTTGTTACTTAGAAAAGCACTTGATAAAACAAATTTAGCCAAGACATCTCCTTGGAAACCAAAAGGCAGAACTGTCTAGTGTTTCTTTCTTCCTCTACACAAAGAATATTTAATGTGGGGCTATTTTCAACTACAATTGTTTTAGACCAGAAGTAATACAGGTGCCCTTTAACTAAAAGAAAAATCCAACAAGATGAGAGGATAGAACACTGAAAAGGACCACACAAATCCCTAGAAGAGTATCCGCCCCATGAGAACAGGAATCATGTATCTATCCTTTCTTCGCTAGAAGTGGCCACCAGCCCCTGGCATACAGTGAGAGTCAATAAGTACTTATGGGATAAATGAGTAAGTTACTGCTTAGAGACCTACCCGGGTATGCATACACTTATTTGGTCACCATTAAATAACTCTTTACTGCAGCATACTACATGTAAGCAAACTACCATTTTCCACCACAGACATTCTACTAAATGTCTTCTCAATACACCCAACCAAAATTATCCCCCTAGTTTTATTAAGAAGGTGAGAAAGTAAGTCTTAGGTATCCTAAATTATTGAAGCAGCCACTCAACTTGCTGTTCTGGCTCCAATCTCTCTCCTTCAATTCATTCTATACAACCCAGCCAGGTTAATTTCCTTGTTTTTTGCACATTATACAAATTAAAACAGTGTTATGAATAAGTATTCTATCTCTGTATGCTGCCCACTGCCATTCAATGAGCAGATATGAAAAATAAGAAAACAACTGGATTGGAATAGGAAAGGCAGTATCGTGTCAAGGGAAAAAAAAATCACAATCAACAAATAACTGATCCCATTGAAAATTTTGATATTGCTACTAGAGGCTTTCATTAAAGACTTCCCTATAGCACTGTAATGCAATGGACACAGATGGTTTGGGGTATTTATACCCATCCAATCTTCAAGATAAATTCAAGATCCATCATCCTCTTGAAGCTTTCCCAAGCCGTTGGACTAAATATCTGTGAGAGTCCTTTGTAAACTAGGAAGTGCTAGCCCACAGCTCTTATATTATAACAGTTGCCAATTGATAGTCTGGCATACACTCTGCTATTTAAATCATGTTACCTCATTTTTAACTGTGCCTAGTCCCCTCAAAAAAAAAAAATGAGAAGTTATGTGAATTGTTTTCCCTATTGTCAACTTCTCTATTCTCTATTACTTAATAGCATACATAAAGTAAAAGTAAATGTCTCTTACACTTCCTGATTTCAAAATATATTACAAAGCTAATAAAATCAAAACTGGGTGACACTGGCATAAAGACAGACAATTAGATGAACAGAATAGAATAGAATAGAATAGAATAGAATAGAATAGAATAGCCCAGAAGTAAACAATGGTCAACTGACCTTTGATAAGGTCTGAAGACCACTCAGTGGGGAACGGACAGTGTTTTCCAGAAATGGTGCTGGGAAAACTGGATACTCATGCAAAAAAAATGAAGCTAAACATTTATCTTACAACATATATAAAAATTAACTCAAAATATATTAAAGATCTAACATGTGCTCGCTTCGGCGGCACCTATACTAAAATTGGAACGATACAGAGAAGATTAGCATGGCCCCTGAGCAAGGATGACGCATTCCGTTTTTTTTAAAAAAAAAAAAAAAAAAAAAAAAAAGATCTAACTTAAGAACCAAAACTATAAAACTCCTAGAAGAAAACATAGGGGGAAAGCTTCATGACATTGTACGCAGCAATGATCTTTTGGCTGTAACAACAAAAGCACAGCATAAAGACCAAAAATAGACAAATGAGACTACATCGAACTTAAAAATTTTTATGCATCCAAAAGCATGAAAAGGTAATCTACAGAATGGGAGAAAACATTTGCAAAGCATATATCTATTAAAGGGCATTAATATCCAGAATATATAAAGAACTTTGATAACTCAACAACAAAAAAATCAAATAACCCAATTGAAAAATGGGCAGACTTGGATAGACATTTCTCCAGGGATGATATAAAAATGACCAACAAGTGTATGAAAGATGTGCAATATTATTTATCATTACAGAAGTGCAATTCAAAACCACAATGAAATTTTCACCTCACACCCATTAGGATGGTTACTATTTTTAAAAAAAACACAAAGTAAGTGTTGGTGAGGATGAGAAGTAACTCTTATACATTGCTGGTGGAATGTAAAATGGTGCAATCACTATAAAAAAAATAGTATGGAGGCTGTTTAAAAAATTAAAAATAGAACTACCACATAACCCGGCAATCCCACTTCTGGGTATATATCCAAAAGAACTGGAAGTAAGGTCACAAAGAGATATTTATACATCCATCATCATAGCAGCACTACTGGCATAGCCAAAATGTGAAAACAACCCAAATGTCCATCTACAGATGAACAGATAAACAAATGTGGTATATACACCCACTGGAATATTATTCACGCCTAAAAGGGAAGGAAATCCTGTCACATGCCAGTATGTATGAACCTTGAGGACATTATGCTGAGTAAAATAAGCCAGCAAAAGACAAATACTCCATGATCCACTAAAAGAGTCAAATGCATAGAAACAGAAAGCAGAATGGTGATTGCCAGGGATGAGGGAAGATGAAATGGACAGCTGCTTTATGGGTACAGTTTCAGGTTTGCAAGATAAAAACACTCTAAAGATCTGTTTCACAATATAAATATATTTAACACTACTAAATGTACACTAACACATGGTTAAGACTGTAAATTTTACGTTATGTTTTTTTCCCCAATACAAATGTCAGTGCCAACATGCAATTCCAAATTGGATTTACATGTCCTACCTCCACTGCAGGAGTTAAGCAGCCTGGCCCTTTTAGCTGTTGACAGTCATTTCCAAATTACTTCCAAGTTGTCTTTTGTCTTTTTTAATCAATGAGACTGTAGAGAGAGAGGATAGGGGGTTCTCTTTTTCACCCATCCGAAATGACGTTTCTACAACCCCAAGGAAGCTGCTTTCTGGTTTGAGTCCACTACTTATCTGCCTATTGTCAAACACAAATCCAAAAATGGTATAAAAACCATTATGTTGTCAAGTGGGTGGGGAAGAAGCATAACAGAATCTCAAACCATTTATTCACCTGCTATCTAGCATGCTCCCCGGGAGAAAAGCCCCAGCCGTCACTGCGATTCTCTACCCTCTCCATCAAGTGCTCACTGCTCCCCGCAACACATCCTACCCAAGGCACTGAAAACCACTGTTTTTAAACATACCTTGAAAATGGCCTTCAGAACAATACCACTGAAAGCCATTACTGGGCTGAGGTTCTGGGACTTGTAATAAGTCTTATCTGTGAATCCTATAGCTCTCCATAATCATTTATCTACGGAAACAGGTGTTTTTAGTGCGTGTGTGTTTATTTTTTTTATCTGTATTGATTTTAGAGAGAGAGGAAGAGAGAATGAAAGGGAGAGAGAGAGAGAAACAACAATTGGTTGACTTCTGCCTGAACCGAATCTGCAACCTGAGTATGCGCCCTGACCAGGAATTGTACCTGTGAGCTTTTTGGTACATGGGACAATGCTCCAACCAACTAAGTCACACCAACCAGGGCTCTACTGAAACAGTTTTGTTATGCAATTGTTTTACCTCATTTCCTACTACAAAGGTTCAGCCCTAACATCCTATGTTAAAACATAAAATACAGTAACACTAAGACTCTGAAGAATCACAGGCATTTCTAAAACTGGAAAAGAGACAGGGTTAGAAAACTACATTCAGGCTCTGCCAGAGCAAACCTTCCTAACAGGTTTTCCAACGGCAAACCAGGAGCCAAACCCCACCCCAAACACATATACACACACTGAGTATACTCTCTTTACACATGAAAAACCAGCTACTCAGAAGTTAGACTCTGGCAAAGTATATTGGCAGAACCTTCTGAGGTCTCCACTGGAGCAGCCAGAAGAATGGTTAGGGAAGAGTCAAATCAGCTTACACACCAACCCTCATTTCAAGACTAAGAACATGTGTTTCTGAAGTCTTCAAAATAATATGGTTCTGACAAGTCACAAACTTACACTTCTTGCAAAAATAGGGGGAAATACTGCTTTCCATTTTTTCCCTAGGTACACACCAGTGAACTAAGCAATAAAAGTTAGTCAAATTGGGTGAAAATTTTAGAACATTCTAGTCATTTATAATTGCATATCTTAGAGGCATTTCCTTATAAGTACTCTCTCTTAAAGGGCAGCAGTACCACAGTTCAGTTATCAGTTGCTTCTCTGCAAGCATTAAGAACTAAAAATAAACTTGGAAAGACAAATAGTCAATCAATTCTGGGAAATAAGACTGTTAGAGGAAATGCAAGGATCTCACAATATATCAAACTAGAATTCCTACCTAGGCAAATAATTGAGAATATGGGAGGGGGAGGAGGGGACGAATTACGGAAAAATAATAGAGGAGTCAAACTAAAAGATACTGATCACAGTCGAGTCTTGACTATAGGAACATGACGGTTAGGCACATAGCCCTTGGCTTTTTGTTTCTCGATAACTTTATTCTGAGAACTTCAGAACTCATTCTAAAAGGAAGCAAGACGCTGAACCATAAAATCCAATCAATGACTATCCTTGTAACTTTGGTAAAAGGTTTTGTGGGGAAAGTGGACAGAGAAAAGAGGAATAACCAAAATTCACTGCTGGGTCTGTAAAATTCATTTAACCTGAACCTACTTTGGGGGAGGAGAGAGGAGAAAAGGAATCCAGTGGCCACCTGGGTTGGATGTCCTACCTGCTCAAGTTGCCTCTGAGTGACCCCTGTGTTTGTACAAACTTAACTGTCCCTCTCCTAGCAGGCATTCTCCCACAAGTGTGCATTCTCCTCCTGCCTCTCCTGCATTGAAAAAAAGGAAATCTAAGATTATGCAATTGCCCGTTTCTCTCCGTTTAAAGTTAGGCATACTACAATCCTCATTAAAGGGAGAATTTGGTGCCACATGACAAGTAACAAATTAGAATCTAAAGGCTGAACATTCTCATCACAGACCTCCAAAGGCAAAGAAACAGCTTCCCGGACTCAGTGGCACACCCACCAAGCACTGCTATTTACTAAGGAAGCCCCTGACAATACCCTGTGTCATTTGGTGTAATTTCTCTCTAGAGCGTCAAGAAAACACTCATGTTGTATTTTCAGCTGGATTTACCTTACTCTCCTCAGGCCAGAATAAAAGGAGAAGGTGGATGTGGACTGGCCTCTATCCTCGAAAGATGCACCAGATAGATGGTCTTACCCTTATGATCACAAACCCTATGACACAAACCCTATGATATTAGTCCATCCCTCACCCAAATCATCTGTGTTTAAGAAAGCCAAACAAAAGGGAGTCTTTATAGTTCTGACTCACTCCAAGGCTCATCGAGAGCCTACGGGAAGAATAAATGAGCTTCATCTCAGAGTAATTAACTTATATACAGTTGACTCTCAACAATGCAGGGGTGAGGGACCCTAACAACCCCCCCCCCAGTGAACTCAAAAATCTGATAACTTTTGACTCCCCCAAAACTTAGCTACTAATAGTCTACTGTTGACCCAAAGCCTAGATAACATAAAGTCAACACATACTGTGTATGATACATGTTTTACATACTGTATTCTTATAATACAGTAAGCTAGAAAAAAGAAAAAATCATAAGGAAGAGCAAATACAGTCACAGTATTTACTGAAAAAAAATTTGTGTATAATTGGACCCTCTCAGTTCAAACCCGTGTTGTTCAAGGGTAAGCTGTATAACCTTTGAAAAACAAAGTACAAATGTGAGTACATGCATGGGCTTTGTTTTGGTTTGCCTTTTTTTTTTAAGAAAAAAAAAAAACAAAAAGCAAAAATCCAATGAGGCCAATTTATTTCCCATACCAATACGTAGAGGTGCAATGGAGAGGAGGTTAGATTGTCAAGTTCAAGTGACAGTGAAACACCTATATTTTAAATAGCACTATATATGGAACAAGACACAAATTTTTGTGTGAGCACTGAAGGAGTAACATCAAGCCTAACCCTGCCCGGAACAGGGAGAGCCCCTTATTTAAAAGGCAGTCATCCAACTGGCAGGAATGTTTCTTGTCTCCTGGCTCAGATTACCCCAGAGGAAGGTAGGGTAGTGCTATATAAATCAGTCACGTTCTCAACAGGAAGCTCCTACAACATTTTCCTGTTTTCTATGCAGTTATCCTTCCACCTGACTCATCCTCCCCACCCCCAACCCCTGCCCTCTGGTTACCCTTACAGGTAGCTGAGAGAAGGTCCAAAAGTTGCCACTGTTGCAGAAATAAGGAAGATACAACCACTTCTTCTACAAATGAAAAATAAGTTTAAGAAGGAAGAAAATGGTAAACTAGAATAAATTAAGTTTGGCTTCTCTAAAGAACATACAAGTACGTTGTGCTCTGAGTTAAGAAAGATTCCTTTTCTCAAAAAAAAACAAGCCTACAGGCTCTACCATGTAAATACTTTAACTCATAATTTCTTTTTCCATTACTTTGGAATTTGAGTAACTTTAACTAAAGCTTAGTTACTGAATACTACATCAATGCTGTTTTCATAGCTTTTCAACCTTTACACAGATTTTGTTTCCTTAAGTTTTGCTACTTCTCATTTTAAACATTTAATGAACACTGAACCCTTAAGTGTGAGAGGGAAAAAGTAATAAACAAATTTTAATTTAATAGGCTTTATGGTAGGAAAAAACAAACCAGGAAGCAGAAGTAGAGTTAACTCTGACAACCTGCCTTCCAAGCATTGTGCCTGATCACTGACTAGTTGTATAACCTTCAACAAATCCCCTGGATTCCTGGTCTTCAGTTAACCATCTGTAAAATGGGGAGGATGGGCCAAAAGATTTTTACTCAAACTTCCTTCTAGCTCCAACAATCAATGAATATGCTTATCAGAAAGTAAGAAAATACAATCACAAATAGACTTTATGGTTTACAAAGTACTCACACAATTTTGCAGCAAAGATGTGAGGCAAGTATTGTGCCCATCTCTGCAGAAGGGAGTTTTTTGGAAAGACAGTTAAGAAAAAGGTTCAATTATTTTTCAAGATTCCCATACCTGGAAAATTTAAGCCCAGACCTTCTGAGAACAAATTCTTTAGTATATCATGATTTCAAAATTATTTTTCAGAAAATTACTTTTAATTAAATTACTTCAGAAATTAATTTAAATAAGGTAAAATTCAAAGATAATTGCCTGCTATGCAAGACCTTCATGGGGGCATCAGGATATCAGCACCAAACCAGGAAAGTTTACTACAAAAGGCCCCACTGCACAGAAGTTCCTTGAGGCAGGAACACACTGTAATTATCACTGGGAAATACAGAATCCAAGAGCATGCCTTCCAGATAGAAGCACTCACTAAATACTGTTTGACTTACCACAACTCTCAAAAGGTTAGGAATATAGTGATATTATGGGGGCAGAAGGGTCTGAATTTGAGATATGAACTTCTGTGATTTGAGTCAAAAGGAAGAACAGAGCTCTAACTCTATATTAATGGGGATGAGTCTATTTGTCTTCCTCAGAGAAAGTCCAATTTGGTCAGTGAGCCAAATTTGAGATATCATGAGAAAATCTTCAGACTATTCATATTTTATACTAGAGGCCCAATCCACGAAATTTGCACAAGGGGCTGGGCCCTCAGCTTGCCTTGGCTCTCACGTCCAGAAGGGCGTCCGAAGGTTGTTCAGCTGTCCAGTCTAATTAGCATATTACGCTTTTATTATTATAGATGTGCACTGATGTGGACCAACAGAAATGATAATACAACAGTGAGGACTGACGGAAACACATAATCATGTTATCATTAATCACTATATATTTTCCTCTAAATGGGAAAGATTTGGGAAATCTGTACTCTCATACTGTTCTAACTCTTCTCATGCTCCTGTTTCACAGCTCAAAGAGATAGAGAATAGGAATTTATTTCAAAATTCAAACTAGAAAATATATTATCTCTCAACTCATAGGCAACCAAGATCCCCCAGCATCTACTGAATTGCTAATCTCAAGCAATCTGCAGTCTATGACTTCAATGAAGTTACTAGAAAGAAGTTTTTAAAAAGCTGTTTTAAAATGGGGGGAAGGGGGAGACACCAAAATTATACACCTAATTCAAAAGCAAATGCAAAAGCCAGAAGAGAATAATGAAAGGATAGAGTTAAAAGAATCTCAATATACAATTTCAGTGAGGTGCTTTGAAATTATTACCAAGAGTTCAAGTCAACCTTGCCATGGAATGCTACAGTGAAGTCACAACTAACACTGCCTGGCATTTCAGATCTAAGTTCACCGCACCAGAACTGCAATTTCAGATTCGAGGAGCAGTACCAGGAACTGCAGAGAAGCTAACAGCAACACCTACTGACTGTCTTGAGCCACTTGCCAAACTTGTTCTCTCAGTCAACTAGAGAAATCTAATGATACAGTCAACTTCAAGAGTCCTTTACTTAAGCATATGAGATAAGAAAATAAATCGGCAGCCACATGAAACCATTCATCCCCCAAAAGCTCTTTATTTTGCCCCTAACCATTTACATGCAAATCACCACTCAAGTTATTTTAAATGCATTGTTAATTGCTAATGCTTTAGTAGAAATAATTTATTCCATGGGAAAAATGCTTTAATATTAATATTCTTGTTAATAACTGGTAGGTCATCTAATAGTTAGAGACATCAGTGACCATAAACTGCTTTATGTAAACCTTTTATTTGAAACTACTGTTACCACTGTTCTATATTATTCCCATCAGCTTTCTTTCCCATCCTCGTAAAAATGGCTTAACTGCAGCTTTCAAAAAAGTAAAAAGTAAAAGTCATTAAATCAAGATTATATAAAAATAAAAAATACCGTTACTAGGCTACCGAAAATTGATCCATAGGACTTAATCTTGTACTTTTCCAAAAAAATTGAGTCAGAGAATCTTTTCCTAGGACGAATATTCCACATGAGAAAACAGGAGAAAGTTGACACTGAACTCCCACAGAGTACCAGTATAAAACAATGGCTTTAAGAGTCTGAGTCAGAGTTTCAACATGAAAGAGGTTTGCTTTATAGAGGAAACGCCAACCCCAGTTCATCCAGATAGACCTGGAACCTGATGAAAGTCGACACCTTTACTCTGAAATTTGCATCGCATCACTGGCTCCCAGTTTAGAAATATAATCGTTTAGCAGGAAGTAACAATTTCAGTGACTGCTGCCTCCCGTCATGAAAAATAAAATCTATAAGATAAATGCCGTCTAGGAGCCATCAGTCCCCAAATGCTTCCCTTCAAAAGGAATATCAACGACTCTTTCCTGAAAGCGAGCCATTAACCTCGCCTGTATGTTTTCTAAACGGTGAACCCGATGCAATTTCAACCTGCCCAACGCGCTTACTTGTCCTCCTAGAAATGCCGCGGAGCGATGGAGAGCCTCGCACATTTCTTTAAGGTCAGGAGGGAAGTTGGAAACAGATGGGGCGCGGGCGGTAAAGTTCTTTCTGCAGCAGCCTCCCGCCTCCCCATCCCTCCTGAGGTGTACTTCAGAGTAGGCGAGAGCATCCCGAAATTTCACTGCCCCCGGACCCCTGGGAGAGAGATGAACCATCCGCGGGCACCGAGCTGCTCTTCTCTGCATCTCGAGATTAAACCTCTCGGCCCGTCCCCGCCAGCTCAGCCTACAAAGCGCTCACCCAGGTGACTGAAAGGGAAGGCGCTCCCGCGGAGACGATGGCTGCGGGGTGGGCGCAGCCACCCCCACGGGGCGCGGGTCTCCCAGCTTCTCCCGCGGGCGCCAGACGGAGACTTGTGCAGCTTTGGATTCCTAGGTGCGCGCGCGCACGCACGCAGACTCGCCCCCGCCAGGCTGCGGTCTCAGCACGCCACCAAATCGGAAATAAAACTTTGGCCGCCCTGTGTCCTGCGCCGGGTCCTGGACCCGAGCTCCGGCCAGAATGCGGTGGGAGGCTGTCAACAGTCCTGCACCCCCACTTCCCTGACAACCTGTGTTCCCTCTTCCTATAGGATTTGTCCTTGCTGTTCCCTCTGTCCCAAGCACTCTCATACTTTTTCTATCTGCAGTACTGTATTCATCTGCTTATGCTACCATAACAAAATACCACAGTTTATGGTGTATTAAACAAAAGAAATTTATTTCTCACAGTTCTGGAAGACAGAAAGTCCAAGATCAGGGTGCCAGCATGGTTGAGTTCTGGTAAGAGCCAAATCACCTCCCAG
>NW_006288624.1:1619729-1621689 GCF_000327345.1 Myotis davidii
GGCGCGCAAATCGCGAGAAAACCGGCAGCTCTGCCGGGCCGCCGGGGGAAGTGGTAGGAGTTGGGGGAAGGTGGGGGATCGCGGAACTCCTAGTTGCTATGACGACGGCAAAGCCCTGCAGAGAAGCGGCAGCAAACGTGGGTGCAGTTTTCAACCCGCCCCCGCCATTGCCCGACGCCCTAATGGTGGGGAAAGCGAGGGCTAGAAGCAGGAGGAGGGTTTTTTAACCTACTCAGAGGACATCTGGAGAAGACCAGCGTCCTGATAGCTGGCCACATCTGGCAATTGAGGCTAATGGTGTTTTAGGAGGTTCTGGGGTAGATTTCTGCCGAAAAGGTC
This sequence comes from Myotis davidii, assembly GCF_000327345.1. NCBI lineage: Eukaryota > Metazoa > Chordata > Mammalia > Chiroptera > Vespertilionidae > Myotis > Myotis davidii. The sequence goes on from NW_006288624.1 coordinate 1,620,069, forward strand.
TGCGCATATCTGTACCCTTATATTTCTATCTTACATATATTCAGTTTTTCGATCACCGGTCTAATCTCATCCCTCAACCTCCACCCACTCCATTACCTCCCTCTCTTTCCTTCCCACCCATCCCTCCGTATAGCTGCCACCCCACCAGACTGGGCTCCTTGAGGATCTGCGTGACTCATCTTTGTATTCTTTGCGCTTCCACAGGCTTGGTACATACTAGGTATTTACTTAATGTCTATTGGGGAATGAACGCAACAGTCTGTACCTGTCCTAGTACTTTTCTTTCACCCTACCCTGGAAAAATGCCTAGGCTTAGAATAGAAGTTTTTACTCCACAGTTACGCTTTTCAGTCTACTAAACTAACCTCCCAGTTCCCTTCACACAGAATGTGTCTGTTTTTAATAGTTATAATCCCTCCTTTCTCCATATTTGTTTCATAGAAACCCTAATCACCAGGGGAAGGGGGACATTTTATTTTAATCACTAAGCTTCTTCAGACGCCTTTACCTACTCCAAAATGCTGTTAAGGATGAACATGAAATCTTTTCAAAGCTAGTTTTTAATTTTAGAAACTTTTCTGTGGAGGTTTTATATACCCACTGCCTGAATAAAATAGATACCTTTATTTTAAATTTAGTGTAAATATCAATTTTTACTCATTCATTTTGATATTGAAGGGGCTTGCTCATGACTTTTATATTTACACTAAATATAAATAGAAGTTAATTTTAAATTTCAATATCAAAATGAATGAGTAAAAATTGATTTCATGGTGTCTGAATTAAATGTTTCTCTCCTCTCTCTAAAATCAGTAATAAAAATTAAGAAAAAAAACTTTAAAAAATAGATTCCATCCCTATTTACATCAATATGGAGAACCATTATTTAACCTAATAGAACTAGAAACCTAAAAATGTACATTAAGTCTCTTTTAGGTTACATGCAAGCTTAAGTGCTATTTGGATGAAAGTTTTTATATTAGAAACCTAGTGATACGGTGATAAAAAGCACTAGAAAAAGTCAGGAAACTAGCATATCACTAATAATTGAGGCTCCTTGAGAAGTTATTTAACCTTTCTGATTCTTCACTTGTAAAATGAGGGGTAGCCCAGACGTTAGGGCATTACAGCTTTAAAAATCTATAGCTCTTAGACTTAGGAAAAGTTCCAGTAAATACAGATATTTTCCTTTTACATCAAACAGAATTAAAAAAAAAAACACAACTGTTTCATTTTCTAGGTCAGCTTCACAAAGTTTAGCTACATGTTGACAAGTTGATTTTAAAGTTCTCTTGTCTCAAGTATAAAAACAACAAAAATATTGACTACGTTACAGTAATTTCCATTGAGAATCCAAAGAGAATCCATTGTTCCTGGTTTGCTTTAACACTAACTCAAAACAGATTACTTGTTATTTAATAAATATGACAGCTCAAACCAAAGACCCAAATTGAATACATCCATACTGCTGGGGTCCAACCCCAGCAGGTCCAGGGGTCCCCAAAGGTGTGGACGGAGTCGGCAAAGAAGGAATGACACGGAGGCAGCATTCAGTTCATCAGCAGCCTTGCCAGGATCTCTAGCCACAATCTCCAGCCAAGTTCTGTGTCCATGTTCTCTT
>NW_006288624.1:1621919-1624903 GCF_000327345.1 Myotis davidii
GGGGTTTTATTCCCTCCCTAACTTCAGGGGAAAATCTCTACCTGGGGAAACAACCTTTCTCGGAGAGATGACCTTGGTTAAAACACATAGTGCCAAGATGGTGAGCAAATATATTAAGAACAGTATGCCATATATGCCAGATCCCTTGAAACAGCAAGGATGGACCGGCTCCCGGCACCATACCCCCACCAAAATAACTTTAAGAAGAAAGGAGGGAGGCAGAAAGGGAGACTGGTGTTTTGTTTGTTCTTTGATTTTTTGAGAAAGACAAAGGGAGAGGGAGAAACATCGATGTGAGAGTGAAACATCCATTGGCTGCCTCCTGCATGCCCCCCCCCCCGTGGGGGCATTGAGCTGGCAACCCAGGCATGTGCCCTGACGAAGAATATAACTGGCAACCTGTGGGCCTAGATGACACCCAACCATCTGAGCCACACTGGCCAGTGCCAGATTGGTATTTTTAGTATCAAAATTTTACACAAATGGAGCATCACCATCAAGCTGTTGATCTGTTTTAAGGAACCATCTTCCATAGCATAGCAGACAACCAGTTGTTCATATGCTCTGGCTCAACTTTTAACATAATTTTGTCATAAAGGACGGTTGCCAATCTATATCCACCAGATAGTACAATTTCAGGGCCACCTGTTTTATGACTCCCAGAGGGCCATTTGATACATTTGAAATAATTGATCCAAGTGCCAGCCAAACCTATTAACTTTATTCAGTGCTTCTTATGAGGCTCAAGAGATGGGTATTGGCCTCAAATTACAAAGATTAACTTCCCTAACCTTCAGGCGTAGAATAGTAGAAACTGTTCCAGAGAAAAACTGCTCTTTCAAGGCCCTGGACTACTATTTATCCCTCATGGGCAGAACTTTCACTAGTATTTCTGGAGGAAATAAAAGGCAAAAAAATCCACTAAAGTTAAGGTTCCAACTGCACATTTTCTGGGTCAGGGACTCCTGTATCCTCCCTGACCTTCCAGAGGTTTCAAAATAACAGACACGGGGCAGCAGAAGAGGGAAATGAGGAGTAGAGAGTTTGCCAAGGACAGATTAGATCTCAACCCCCTCCTGCCTGCTCCCTTTCTTGGCTCCTCTATCTGTGCACAACCCCTCCACACACAGCTAAGGGATGTGTAACACTTCCTAGCGATAAGGTGAGCATCCAGTCATTTACCATCTTATTTCCTGTTCAGCTGAATTAATTTCCCTCTGGTTATTCACTTCTACTCAACAACACACCCTAGCATATCCAATATGAAAAGAATTTTGACACCGAGGCCTACCAAGCAAGGAAAATTGATATTTTTAATAATATAAACGTCAATTCACAACTGCATGTTTTGCAATTAAAGTCTGGTTTGTCCATCCTATTATCATAAAATCAGGATTTCCTGTTAGTAGCTATACATCTACAGGGCATTATTAACTAATACGCAGAAAAAAATGACTCTTAACTATTAAAAAAATTGCCCCCAAATCATCAAAGATTAAATTTTACCCAATGTTGTTTCAATTTTTTAAAAAAATATGTTTTATTGGTTTCTTTACAAAGAGGAAGGGAGAGGAATAGAGAGTTAGAAACATCCATCAGCTGCCTCCTGCACACCTCCCACTGGGAATGTGCCCACAACCAAGGTACATGCTCTTGACCGAATCGAACCTGGAACCCTTCAGTCCGCAGGCAGACGCTCTATCCACTGAGCCAAACCAGTTAGGGCTCAATTCTTTTTGTTGTTTTATTGTTTTAGCCCTCTGTATGTAACTCCATTTGCCTGAATAGATTTCTTAAAACAATTCATTCTCCCATCTTCATAACAGTATTTATGACATGTTTAAATCATCAACTACTTTATAATTAACATTCCTCAGCAAAGATACTACACTTTCTTGTCCACTCTCCCACTTCCCTAAAGGACTATTTCATACCTTCTCCTCCTCCATCAAACCTCCAGTTTATTTCTCACAGCTAATGGTCCTGTTTTTCTTTTTTTAACTAATATTTTCACTGATTTCAGAGAAAGGAAGGGAGAGGGAGAGAAGGATAGAAACATCAATGATGAGAATCATTGATCGGCTGCCTCCTGCACACCCCCAACTAGAGAGTGAGCCTGAAACCATGGCATGTGTCCTGACTGTGAATTGAGATTGAGCCATGACTTCCTGGTTCATAGGTCAATGTTCAACCACTGACCCACACTGGCGAGGCTGGTCCCCAGTTTCTTTCACTGGTATAATAAAAGCAATCAGAAGAGACCTTAGCACACACTCCTTCTCTACCAATCTTGCATCTGCTGCATATACCCTTCTGTCCTGTTTCTCACGGTGAACGCTCAGTGCTCATGGTGAACATTAACCTCACTCCCTGTGCACTAGTCCCATCCCCTCTGACTCAGGGACATGGATTCAGGAAATTGTCCCTCTCTCTCTTGCATCAGGAAAAATTCCCTCTCCACTGAATCATTTTAAGAGCTTACAAGCATGCTATAACACTTTTCATGGTAAAAAAATAAATAAAACATTTTTTAGATTCCATATCTCCCTTCACTTTATCACTGAAATCTTCAAAAAGTTTTTCCACACCTGCTTTCATGTCTTCAGTTCCTCTCCTCCCATCTCTTGAGTCCACTCTGAGCAGCCTTTCAGACCCACCACTCCAGGGAAAGGGTCGCTTCTAGGGGCCCTTAGTGACTGCCTCGTCGCTAAATCCAGTGGTCATTTCCCATCCTGACCTCAACCTACGGCTCAGTAGCAGGGAAGAAGTTGACCACTCTCATCCTTGAAACACTTTCTTCACACGGCTTCTGTGTTAAGAGACTGCAAGGCCCTGGAAGGCCTTGGGTCAGAGAAGTGACCTCATCTCACTCAGAGAAAAAGCCAAAGTTCCGAGTCTGCTCTAGAGATATGTATATTATCTCTGACGCCTATCTAGAGCTCTGGTCTCATCGCCCTCCTCTCAGCCTCCCTCTCTCCACCCCC
>NW_006288624.1:1624940-1640136 GCF_000327345.1 Myotis davidii
TGGTTTCTCTCTGTTCCCTGAATATACCAGGCACTCCTGCCTCCAGACCTTGCCTTTGCTGTGTCTCTATGGCTCATTCTCTGAGTTCCATTAGGTGTCTGTCCAAAGGTCACTGTGTTAGTCATTTGCCTGCTTGCTCTCTGGCAACCTCTCTTCTCCTTTCCATATTTTGCAAGGGGGCTGACATCCCTCCAACCCCACCCTGGGTTGTGTTTCCCAGGCTCCCCTACCAGGAGCTCACTGCTGGGTTTAGCCAATGTGTAAACGCTCTGTAGGCGGGATATGTGTCTTGTTCACTCTTAAATCCCTAATGTCTAGCATAGTTCCAATCACAAGCAAGACACTCACTACATTTGTGGAATGAACTAATGAAATTTAATAACAGTAGAATCAGAATTCCCATCCTGATCAGGTGGTGAAATCACTTAACTGGCCTTACCTGACATCAGAAAGGGAAGAACACACTTTGCTGTTGGGAAGCCTCCTTGAGCTTTTTGAGCCATGAAGATACAGGGGCCCAGGGCAGGGAGACAGCCCAGGGTGCAGGCATCGATGTCAGCAATAACAATGGGGGCTTTGTCTGATATGTTGAGGATTTGGGGCCTTATTCTGTAGGCAATAGGGAGCCATTGAAGGATTTCAGCCAGGCAGAAACATATTCAAATTTGTGTTTAGTAGGGATAGCACACTTAAAACATGAGGTTTTGAAATTCATGGGTCAGAGAAGAGGTCAGAAGTAGAATCGTAAATGTAGGAGCCAGGAGCTTATTGTTGCTGACATATCTTTGCATTTTGCTAACATTTTAATGAAAAACACTCTCACAAATTTTCTTGCCTTCTCATAGGTATCTTCTTTTGAAATATTCCATTGAGCTCTAGTACAAGCCATTCCTGGTTTTCTGATGACTTTCTTATTAATATGGGCTCAATAAACATCCCATGGCTTACTAGTCCTTCCATTTTTTAATTTTAAATCCTCACTTGATATGTTTGGGGTTTTATTATTATTATTATTATTATTATTATTGATTTGAGAGAGAAAGAGAAAGGTGAGAAACATTCATCAGTTGACTACCTCACTCACCCTGACCAGGGGTTGAACCCACAACCCAGGTATGTGCCCTAACTGGGAATCGAACCTGCATCCTTTTAGTGTACGGGACAACGTTCCCACCAACTGAGCCACTTGGCCAGAACACCAATCCTTTTGACCTTTTTCTATGTAGGCACCAGCACATACTAGTCCAGCTTTAATTTTTAAAGAATTATCTGAAGCATTTAAAAATATTTTTATTCGTCCCTCCAATCGTATTTCCTTTCAGGGAGTTCTTTGCACTGTTTAAAATAACTTGAATATTTTCCTAGGAGCTGGAATTTTCCTTCCAAGTAACCTTCCTTTCATCAGATTTCATAGTCAAGAATGTGTCAGGGAAGGAAGGTGGGGAAAAGATCTCTCTCCACTCCCTTGTCTTTTTTAAATCCCTAGAAATGAGAAGAGGCTTGCTCATGACTTAGAAGTGGTGGGCTGAGGCCTTCTAGAGCCATCTGGTTGGTTCCATTGCCAGTCTGGGTCCAGGCGGCATTCACGAAAACCAGGAGCTGCAGGGCGCTGGCATGGCAGCTGCTTAGTGGCATCTGAGGAGAGTGCAGCGCGAGTCTGCAGAAGAAATCAAACCTTGCGTGTTAATAATAGCAGGAAACATGTAATGAGGGTGTCTGTTCATGGGCATACCAAGGAGCACGACTGGAATGTGAAAGCCTTCAGAGCCTCTATTTAAGGAAAAAGAGGGGAAAATGAATATGCTGATACTTCATATATATTTTAGGACCTTAACACAGCTCAGCACTCACCCTGAATTTTTACAAATCACTTTTCAGAAATTAAAGCTCTTAAAAGTCTCTTTGCATTTTATTATTTCTTTTCATCTGGAGGGTAGTGATGAGTATATCTACTTAGGTATGAGAAATAGCTAAGGCCAGTACATGTAATTTTTTTATATATCCTACAAATACACCAAGAAAATATCACTCAGTGGCATGGAAGAAAATCTACTAGACCTTATGTTCTGGCTTGGGTGTCTGGACTCAAATTCAACCAGCTCAACTCTAACTTTAATAAAGTTATTTAATTTTTCTGGACTTCTCTTTCTTTAAATGGAAAAGGAGAAGACTGAGGGCCCATCCTTCTAGACTAAATATTTGTATTTGACATGTTGCCATCTTTCAGTGATCTATAGTATGCTCTTGGTCAGGAATCTGAGATCTGAAAAAGACAAAGTTTCCTGAATCTCCCTCCATTCCTATCACCTCTTCTGCCCCTTTCCCATGTGCCCATTCCACAAACCCATCTCAGACATCAAGAGCAACCATTAGTCATGCTAGCAGGGTGGAGAGGGGTAGACACCCATGATCAATTCTCAGTCACCTCCTTCCTAAAGAACTCTCCTGGTGGCTGTAGTTGGCATTGCTACAATGGATATGGATCATTGCTTGTGGCATGGCCAGCCCATACTAGCTGCCCTGGTGGCTCGGGACTGCTGCACCCAGCTGCTCCCACCTCTCCTAGTGTGGCTTCCAAGCTACTGGATCCCTGGCCTGCTGGGCAGCTACACATCATTTGTCCCATACTTCCTCTAGAGGGCAGCACAAATCACAGTCCCTGCCAAGTAGGTGCCAACAAGTCAAAGATGCAGGACTGGTTTGTAGAACTCATTCTAATCCCTCTATCCTGGATTGATATTCTGGGAGCAAGAACAAAAGTGGCACACCCACTGGTCTTCACCTGAAAGCATTTCTGCATGGTGGAATCAGCCCTCGCCTGATATCCCATTTCCACCTCCATGCTTAGTAGCCCCATGGTTTGGGGAAAAGTTATTTAACCTCTCTAAGCCTGTTTTCTTACCTTTAAAATAATAATAATAATAATAATAATAATAATAGATTTTTTAAAACATGGTTGTTTTGAAGATTAAGTCAGATAACACATGTTTTGTTAGACTCTGTGGATTGGCCACCTAAAAGCCATCCACACCCCCTTTTCTCTTGGCCTTATTCTTTCCAGACTTCCTTGAAGCCTCCAGCACTAATTCATGCAGAACAGGAACTTTATTCTAAAAATTATGAGTTCCAACAGATTCCCAGGGATAGAAATATAATACCACCCAAACTCTCTCCATCACTCATGTACCCCTCTCTATGCAACTGCCTCTATAGCATTCTTCTCTCCTTCTATAGAACGCTTTCCTTGACTCTTTTGGTCCACATAGGGAAAATGCCTCCTGGGTTCTTTCCGAACTCAAACATCTTCTAAGTTTACCAAATACCTGGAGAGGAAAGGACCTGCCTGACCCTGCCTCTAGACCAGTCAGCTGTGACCAAGAGTCCAGGTCATGTTGTATAAAATGGCGCAGAGGAACCATGACAAGTCTGCGAGGGTGGCAGTTCCCAGAGAAGAGGAACAGCAGGCAGCAATAAATGTGTAGGGTGGAGGAGTTACATAAGAGGTATAAGACTAGGTTTTAGCCTTTATGGAGATTATCATGTAGTTGGGGAACATTAAGAAACATTAAGTCTTCAGTTAAAATTGATTTTGAGCCCTCGCCAGTGTGGCTCAGTTGTTTGAGCGTCATCCTGTGCACCAAAAGGCTGCTGGTTCGATTCCTGGTAGAGACATGCAGGGGGCAACCAATCAGTGTTCTGCTCTCACATGGATGTTTCTCTCCTTTCCTCTTTCTTTAAAAATCAATTAAAACATAGTTTTTAAAAATTGATTTTGATGGTGATGGGAATAATGTTTTAAAAAAACAACTCCAAAAACAACAGTGGTAGAAAGAATATTGTGCTTCTTTAGGTCCAATCAATGAAGCCCAATGCAATGCTGGGTGTGGCATGCAGGCATTGCCCTTCCTTCTGCCTCGGAAGAGAAGAAATAAATGCACTTATTCAAAATAAAAGATGGCTAGGAAACAGGCCTAGTCAGAGAGGGGAAACATTTAAAGTGGAATCTATCTGCCCTGGGCAAGAATTAATGGAATTAAGCCAGGAAGGGGGATTTACTATACACATGAAAGAGGTTACAAAATAAGGCAGGATTAAGTAGCATAATTAGAAGCTATGAAAAAGAGATCAAGAAGTTTGTCTCTATGAAGCCAGTAGATCTTGGCCCAGTGGTAAAGAAGACGGAGGGGGCTGCGACATTCCTGGAGGCATACGGTGAGCAAAGGAACTCAGGTTGGAGTGCACGTGCAAGGGAGCACAGAGCAGCGGTCCTTAAACTCAGGGATGCACAATGAAAGCACCCAGAGTGCCTGTAAGATGCAGACTCCTGGGCTCCTGGTGCAGAAATTCCCATATAGTTGGTCTGGAGTGGGTCCCAGTATTGGACATGTTTAATGAGCACCTCAGGGGTTGTGCCTCAGGGGGTCTGCCGAGCCCAGCTTGAGAAGCACAGGTCTACACTGGTGCTGCCTACTGGGCAAAAGAAATGGCTTTTCCTTTTGAGTATGTGTTCCCTCGGTGACAGCAGCTACCAGCCTCTGAAGTCTCTTCTGATAGCCCAGGAGAGCTGCTTTCAGCCAGTGCCATCATGGCAACCTCCTAGGCTCCTTCAGTCCTCCATCCCCAGAGGGGCCCCTTGATCACCAGCTGATCTGACCTTCAGCCTGTCACTGTGAGGCAGTGACACCAGCTCAAGATGCAACAGAAGCTGTCTAGATGCTGCATCCTTCTTAGACAGTGTTGCTGTTTATGTCTCCCTAATTCAATCACTTGTCTTTCATGATCCAACCACAGTTAATATTTGATATAAACTTAATAATCCACATTTATATAATAGTAAAAGAGTGTTTTTTATCTTAACTTTTTAAAAAAAGGTTGTTTTTATCTTAACTTTCTAAAAAAAGATTGTTGCCCTAACCTGTTTGGCTCAGTGGATAGAGCGTCAGCTGGCAGACTCAAGGGTCCCATGTTCTATTCCGGTCAAGGGCATGTACCTTGGTTGCGGGCACATCCCCAGTAGGGGGTGTGCAAGAGACAGCTGATCGATGTTTCTCTCTCATCGATGTTTCTAACTCTCTATCCCTATCCCTTCCTCTCTGTAAAAAAATCAAAAAAAATATATTTTAAAAAACGTTGTTTGTTTTTAAAAAGGAAGAGTTACGACCCTAAACTTCTCAAGAGTTGGTACTATTTATGAACCATGCAGTTGTCTTTTTCTTTCAAAGCCACTTTTTATCTCCTCTCCTGTAATTCAACCCACATAATTTCTACTAAGGTATTATTTTACAATAAGAAACAGAGTTAAGAATAAGTTAAATCATTTTTAAGGTGTTAGGACTGAAACTAAGGTTTCTTAACACCCCACCCACGAGTTTTTCTTATTAAGGCATTATCTTGTCATTATTTTATTCTTTTTTAAATTTCTTTATTGATTAAGGTATTACATACATGTCCTTATCCTGCCATTATCCTCCATCCCCCCACTCATGCCCTCACCCCCCTGTTGTCTGTGTCATTATTTTATTCTTAAATTGTTCCCTTCAGTTGTTTTCAAAAAAAAACTAAAATGCTAATGTCTTCCAGTCACTTGAACCAGAAATCAAAGTACACACAGATAATTAGATCTTCTTCCTTCTCTGCTCAAACTTATATATATGTATACACACACACAAATATATATACGTGTGTGTGTGTGTGTGTGTGTGTATCAGAGAGATGAAGGGAGAGAGAAGGATAGAAGCATCAGTGATGAGAGAGAATCCTTCATCAGCTGTCTCCTGCAGACCCCCTACTGGAGATCAAGCCTGCAACCCAGGCATGTGCTCTGATGGGGAATTGAACTGTGACCTCCTGGTTCATAAGTCGAAGCTCAACAACTGAGCCACACAAGTCGGGCCGCTCAAATTTATCTTATACTTCATCTTATCCCCAGTCTGATTTTTGCAACCACATTTTACTGGACCTACCATTAGGACGAGAAAGGAAAGGCATTTGTTTTGTCATTTAGTCAGGTGGTTATCACTCCACCATAAAAATAAACAGTTTTGGGGTCTTCTATTTAATTTCCACCTAATCCCATTCTGTTAGAAATGTTATTTCTACTCAGTGGTTAACTCTTCTAATAACCAGAAGAAAGAACTATGATTACTCCTATTTGAAATCTCTGTGTCCTGAGGTTGGTCTGGGTCTCTGGTCTACATTACCCAGGAGTACACAAGATGAGAACACAGTATTTATTGGACCATGGCCATCGGTAGTGAATTAGCCGAACTTTTCTTGCATGTGTACCGTCACACTCTAGTAAGGTGAACAATAGCTATCAGTACACAAGCTGATTTCTGGGGTTCTGAATAATACACACAAAGCCTCCTCCAGGATTGTGTTCTGATTATTTCTCATCATATAACAAATTACCCTAAAACTTAGAGGCTTAAAACTACGGCCATTTTATTATATCCCATGATTTTGTGGCTCACGGAATTCTGGCAGAGCCCAGTCAGGTGATTCTTCTGTTCCGAGTGATGTCCTACTGTTAGTCTGGAGTCTCTCCTTACAAGTCTGCACCTTGGTAGGGATGAGTGGAAGGCTGAACTTTGCTGGCAATGCCTACTGGCTACTTCAGCAAAGTAATCTCAGGGCAGCCAGTCTCACCTGGCAGAGCTTCCAGAGTGTTCTGAGGCACAGAAGACCTGGGCCCAGCTGGTGTGGCTCAGTGGTTGAGCATTGATCTATGAATCAGGAGGTCCTGGTTTGATTTTCAGTCAGGGCACATGCCTGGGTTTCAGGTTCTATCCCCAGTAGGGAGTGTTCAGGAGGCAGCCAATCGATGATTCTCTCTCATCATTGATGTTTCTATCTCTCGCCCCCTCTCCCTTCCTCTCTGAAATCAATAAAATAAAATAAAAATCGCCCTGGCCGGTTTGGCTTACTAGATAGAGCGTCGGCCTGTGGACTCAAGGGTCCCAGGTTCGATTCCAGTCAAGGGCATGTGCCTTGGTTGCTTAACAACAACAACAAAGAAGACCCGGGCCCAGAAATGGCACACTGTCACTCCTGCCATATTTTATTGGTCAAGCAATTACATCTCTGCCTGTGCAGTAAAAGACAGAAATAGTAAAGAATATGTGGCCATCTTTAATCCATCACAGAGGCTGTTCACCAAATATCTGTAGAACTTGTCGTAAGGTCCAGGCCCAGTGGAAGACTCTGGGAGTACCGAGGAAAGCTCACTCACTCCCTGCCACTAACAAGCCCACAGCCCAGAGGAGAAGCTGTTGTGTTTATACTTCCTACTCACGATCTTTCAGGAACTCCCCAAAACAACAAATCAGTGAAATCAGGAATGAATTTTAGAAGGAGATTAATGTTGAAAGTAAAAGAGAAAAAAACCCATTGTCTAATAATCTCCAGTTGCTCATAATTCAAATGTTTATTTATCTAATAATACGTGGTGTTACAAATAAATTGTGCTGTGGAGCTGAAGCTTGAAGTGTTAAAGGGGAACTAAATGGCAGAGATAACTTCTTTGAGGAACAGAGCTTGTGCATGCTAAGAAATTACAGTCGGTTCTCAGAGATAGTGGGATGAATTCTAAATGACGTTAGTTCTCAACTGTAAGGCAAGTGGTTAGGCCAGTTATCACCCTTGGCAACCCTGTCAATCACAAATCAGAGAAGCCTCACTCTTGTAAAGATTATTAGGATCATAACAGAAAGGCAGAGTAATAACGCATCACCTTGGTGAAGAGGGAAGATAATGTTCCTAGTTCAGCAGCCTTCCAGCTAGGAGGCTGCCTCGCCCTAAAGCAGAGCTGTTAGGCATGAAGCCACTTAGTTTAATAGACTGACATGTCACAGTTGGTTAAGGTCTGAGATTTCTAGCAAGAGTCTGGAATAAATGGCCAGACTATAATAGGGTATTGTATTCATAAAAGCAAAAATATAATAAATATTTTTACTATGAAGCAACTGGTTTAGATTCTGCTTTTTAGGGATGTTTCCTGAGGGACATGGCCATCCAATCATTGATGTACAAGCTGTTCCCTCAATGCCATGTTCTTTTGGGTCTCCAGGCTTTGCCCATGTTGCTCTCTCACCTGGAACACCTAGGTTATACTGGAAAAGGGAAAGGAAAACGAAGGTGGTTAGGACTAAAGAAGTGGTCCCAGGAAGACAACATGTTTTCCCAACAGTGATACAGATTACAACTGCTGATATTTAGGCAGGAGAGAGATCAATGAGGACCCACATGATGAGAAAAGGCCTTTTTTTTAGGGTGTATAATCTTTCACTAATCAGAGATTTGAAGAAGGAGATTCCATGCTGGCAAAATAGCACAGGTAAGAAATGGATGTGGTTCAGGCCACTGATTTTTGTGCACCTACTCTATGGCAGGCATTGGCTGCTAATGAGCAAAGCATGGGACCAGGGCACACTCAGGAGACCTTGGTGTTGAACTAGGAACATTATCTTCCCTCTTCACCAAGTCGATCAGCCCAGTACCAGTGTCTATGGGTGACTGAAGAATGTTGGGAGAGTTAGCAACATAAGCATGGCCAAGTTAGAAAGAGACTTGAGCCCTCTACTGAAGTCTTTGAAGCCAGTATTCCTCATTCTAGAAGTAGGAATTTCTTTGTTTGCTTCAGAGAACTCTTGATAGATTCCTTTCCAAAGGCATAATCCATCTATATCCTACCTAATAAAAGGGTAATATGCAAATTGATCATCTCTCCAATGCACAAGATGACTGCCCCCATGTGGTCAAAGATGGCCACCCCCATGTAGACACAAGATGGCCACCACAAGATGGCCGGCAGGGGAGGGCAGTTAGGAGTGACTAGGCCTGCAGAAGAAGGCAAGTGGGGGCGACCAGGCCAGCAGGAGAGGGTAGTTAGGGGCAAGTGGGCCAGCAGGGGAGCAGTTAGGTGTCAATCAGGCTGGCAGCCAGCAATCTCAGATTGAGAGGAATATCTGACTGGCCATTTAGGCCCGAGGTAAGCCTGATCCGGGTGGGGTCCCAGATTGGAGAGGGTGCAGACTGGGCTGAGGGACACACACACCCCCGTGCACAAATTTCATGCACCGGGCCTCTAGTATATATATAAAAGGCTAATATGCAAAGTGTCTCTGCAGGAGTTCGACTGAGAGCCCAGGAGATCTAGCACTCACTATGACATGCACTGACCACCAAGGGGTGGTGCGAAATGAAAGAAGACCCCGGGTGCCACCCAGAAGGCCCCAATAGCCCTGATTGCCAGCCAGACCTAGGGATCCTACCCGTGCACATATTTTGTGCACTGAGCCTCTAGTATTTCACATAAAAAAGAATAGGGCCTGCATGCTACATATATCTCTGTTGTCATCTCTGTTAAACATAATTTATATTTAAAATCAAATGCCTAATGTTCTTCAGTCCCTATACCCGTAGACTTCTTATTCTTATACTAGGAGCCCAGTGCGCAATTTGAAATCGCGAGGCACCCCCCATCCTCTGGTCTGGCCCTGCCTCCCTCCCTGGGCCCCGCAGCAGCCATGGCCACTGCCGGTCCAGCTCTACCTCACTCTCCAGGCCCTGCCGTGGCTGCTGCCAGTCTAGCCCTGCCTCCCTCTCCAGCCCTTGAAGCAGCCAGGGCCACTGCTGATTAGCCCCCCCGCCCCCTGCAGAGCAGGCACACAGAGGCCCCTGCCGCCCCACCCCCAATGCTGCACGTACAACCTCCTCCTGTCCGGTCAACCCGTGATGGTGTCCCAGTTAATTAGCATATTTCTCTATTATTTATAGATAGATAGATATAGATATTTGTTGATTTAGACATGATATGAACTGTGTATTGTCCAATGATTTAAAAATATCATTGGGTTTTCTTAGATGATTATGAAATTAGGGGTAAACTATTTCATATGTTGTGTTTTTCTAAATCACATTATTAAAATATTCAGTTTACTTCAGTAAGATGAGGCTAGGAGAAGGAAGAATAAATAATATCTATAAAGTAGACTCATGAAAATGGATGATAATGCTAATTCCCTATCTTCTCTCTATTTTCCCCTGGTATAGTAGCGGGAAGTAGATAGACTGCTTCACCTATTGTGGGAATGCCTTCCATATACCAACACTCTTGCTTCTAGAATTCTCTTACTTCAACCATTTCTTCCATGACATGCTTTCCAATGTCTCGACTATATTAGGCAAATCTTAGATATTGTCCATCTTAAAACATGGTCTTCTAAACTAGAACAAATAACTCAGATGGGATCTGATTAGACCATGTCATAAGTCTGGTCTCCCAAACAAAATTACAAGGCTCTCAAGCCAAGCTCATTGTCATTCTCCTCTCTGGGGCCCTCAGCCCATTCCAAACACATATCAGTTCCCATCTTCTGACACATGTACACTTGGCCCCAGTTTCTGAATGTGATAGTGGTGAGGATTTCCATCTCCATTGTGAGTGGGGTATCAGTTAGGAATGCTTTCCATTGTGAATAATGGAATTCTATCAATGGCTTAAACAAAGGGGTTTATAATTCTTATATAATAGCAGACAAGATAAAAGTTGCTCCTGGCATTATTTTAGTGGCCAATGACGACAGGGCTGGCATCTCTTAGACTCTCTTAGCCTTTTCTTCCTAGTTACAAGTACAGGCAAGTCAGGGAAAAAAAGGAGTGAAGGCTATGTCTGTTCTATTCCTTTTAAAGGAAAAACAAAAGCTTTCCCAATGACATTTTCAGCAAACTTCCCCACTGTCTCATTGGCTACACTTGGGTTACATGGCACTTACTGCTGCAAGGGAGTCCAGGAAGTTGGAGAACATGACTGATATGACTAGCTTAGACTGTTCATAATCCACTGCCTGGGGCTGGGTACATTGCTGTCCAGAAACAAGGAAGAAGAAAGGGAAAAGTCCTAGATATCAGAGAGTATGTAACAGTGTCTGCCATGGTAGAACATGAAAGTCATGTGGCCCTATATCCAATGTCTACATTGCTTGGGGATGAAATTAGTCTTTGGGCAGCAATACATACATCCAGCTACAGCCTCCCTCCCTACTCTACTGGTATCTATTCATTTCCTGCTAGAACTGAAATCCAGCTACAAATAGAAGCCATGAATTCAGCTAATGCCTGCCAATCTCTTGCTCTGGATCCTGCAACCAGTTATAACTTTCAGCAATCTCAACAGACGTCCCTGATCTTGGACTCAGACTTGACCCTTAAGGATTAGAGCTTTTTGTTGCTTTTTCATGTCCCATTTTACCTTTCTAATTCAGACTTCTTGATTTTGGACTTGGGCCTGGACTGGGATTTGGTCTTGGCTGGCGTTAGCTCAAATCTTCTTCCTAACTGGGAACTCCCAGCATGCCTTGAAGCTCAAGCCACATTGTTTATGACACATAAATAGATTACTAAATAAATTCTTGTTGAATTGCTTTGAATATTTAAATTCCCAGGATGTCAACTGCTGTTACTAACAGTAATTGCCATCTGTCAGAAATGCTATTCAGGAAGTGACCTCATTCAGTGAAGATTTGTAGCAAGTAAACTTCAATTTATTAGGCAATATGGTCAAAGATAAATGAAGTTCCATTTTAAGAGAGAAACTTTTGAAAGTTTCATACATGAATAATGCACCACAAAAACAATCAGAAAGCGATAAAACAGGACAAGTCTGAATATGGGTTGATTTTGTGCTGTATGGCCAATCTACCCTGAATATTTGATGACTAAGCTTTCAGATAAAAGAAGAAAAAGCAGAAAGTCAGAAGACTTGGAAATATGATAACATCATGTACAAATCCTGATATCTATATTCCAGGAAAGTGTCTCATCTAAAGAGTGAAAATACTTTCTTTTACCCAGATAATGAGAATTATTTAACCTGCCATTTTTTCTATAGCTCAGAGCTGAGAATAATGCGTAAGCACAATAACAGAATTTTCCTAGAGTCTTGGTACCTGTGCATCCCCATAATCCTGCAAAGCTTTTTATTTTCTGTGTTTTTTAAATTGTTTTTTTTTTTGTATATATGGCCTATTGAAAGACATCTAAAAGTCTTTTTACAAAAGATAGAGGTTTTTTTTAAGTTTTTGTTGTGATTGTTTTGGTTTGAAGGGGGACAGCTCAAAGGGGTTGCATTTAATCAGTTCCTGGTATACAATTTTTTTGTGATCTAGCTTTTTACAAAATGTAGCTTATTAGAATAAGTATAAGTAAATAGGTAGGTCACATGTGACTTTCATACAATGTCAATTGAGCATTTAACATGGTTTAGCAAGATTTGAGTAGCGATAACATAAGGACTGAGCTCTCAGGCGAGAGCTTGCACTGTAGACATGGTGCCTCTGTTGCTAACTGGGGGGAGTTTCACATGCTGTGCTTCCTGGGTATGCCTATGTCAGGGATGATATTTGATTATAAAAGTTCAGAAATCCAACTACTTTTCTTACTGTCCTGTGGGTCTCCTGGCCTCTTAAGGGAGAGCCACAATTTTCTTTCACAGAAATTCAAGTAATTGAGTGAATGTTTACATAAGGTCTCACAGTACCATCCACTGACCAGGCATGCCAACTCTGATCGACTTGTAGTGGCTGTGGGCACTGTGTTGAAAGGGTTCTGAGATTTCATCCAGACTCAATGGGAAAGATGCTCAGTTTCATTGATACTATCTGTCGGGGATGGAGGGGAAGTTAGAATATAGTTGGTCCTTTGTTTTTTTGTTTTTAAATCCTCATCTGAGGGTATTTTCCCATTGATTTTTAGAGAGAGTGGAAGGAGAGGGAAAGACAGAGAGAAACATCAATGCGAGAGAAACACATCAATTGGTTACCTCCTGCAAGAGCCCCCACCAGGGCCTGGGCCGGGGAGAAGCCTGAAACCAAGGTACGTGCCCTTGACTGGAATTGAACCTGGAACCCTTTGGTCTGCAGGCAATGCTCTATCCACTGAGCCAAACTGGCTAGGGCAGTTGGTCCTTTGTGCTCGGAAGAAACTGATGTAGCAAATATGATAACATCATGTATAATCCTAATATCTGAATGAGTTGTTTACTATTGATCATTTGAAATCTGAAGGGATATTAGCTGAAGACAGCAGTTTGGAGTGTGCTCCACCTAATATAGAATTTTTCTCTCGCTGCTAATTAGATATTAGGAGAAGCTGCATATTGAGCTTACTCTTGGTTCATGGATTGTGCAATCAGAATAGAACAGGGCATCTGTCCTCCTGTTTGCTGGGCCTGAGGAATGGCATCCTACTCATCTAACAGTTATTAATAACTGAGTACATGCTAGGCAGATTAGGTTTTGCATATATTACCACATCTAATATATTAGCACATTTAATCCTCATGCCAACCATTTTCCAGGTGAGGAAATAGAGGCTCAAAAAGGCTCAATAACTCTCCTAAGGTCACAGAAATAGTAAGGGGCACAGCTGAGATTGAAATCCAGGCAGTCAACCTCTAGGGCTTATACCCTTAAGTCCTACAGTATTTGCAACTGCAGACGAAACCAAATTAAACAACTGTTGTTTGACGGGGCGAGGACCAGGACACAACCTGGTTTTACAACATTTGAGCCAGACATAAGATGTTCAAAAGTTACTGCTCTCCACTGTGATTCTAGAAATACTATTTTACTACAATCTTGGTTCACCTGGATTTCAGTTGTCCTTATCTGGCAAGGCCACCCCAATGACACGGATGGGATGTGTTAGCTATCAAGTTCTACATAAGTCATACCATTGTCAATCATATCTCCTTTTCAACATGCCCAGGGAGTTGGTTATTTAAAGGAATCTATTGGCAAATGCTCTTCCTGAAAATGAAAAATCTTCTTGTAATGAAAATAATCAGCCCATGTTCTGTTTTACAAGTCTGATTTATTTTTTTAACTCCAGATTTTTTTCTTGGCAGGTGGGAGGTGTTTGGTTTGAGTGGGGAGAATTTAGCCCTGAGGAGAAATCAGGAGCCAAAACCAGAAGCTCATTTGCTTTTTTATCCTTCTCCTTCTTAAATCTAAGGGGCAAGGTGGGATTTGGACCAGGAGCGGGCAGCGCTGCACTGGAAATGGGTTTCTCTGCCCTGGGTGGTTACTGTCCCCACACTAGGGACAGCTGCCTTGCCCAGCACTCCCCACAGTGGATGCCATGGAAGCCTGGTGAGCACAATAAGCCAGCATTGGAAGGCCAGCATCATTCAATTTTGGGTACAGATCAAGGAAATGAGAGAAAAATGTTCATCAGTTCTCATACGGAAGGCCGAAGAGATCCTGTGTAACTTCACATATTCATCCCAGGGCGAGCTATCAACAACACCAAAAAAATAGTTCAATGGCACTTTCTCACACAGCCTTCATCTTGGGAATCTTAATGTACTGTCCTCAGGAACGTGAGTTTCCCGGATTTGTCTCTGTGTACCTACCTGGTTTACAGAACCATTTTGAACTGTGAAAACTCTGGGGCCATGAATGAGAAAGGAGAGGGAAGATGCAAAATCCAGACTAAAACCTGTGCTCCGAAGCTTCACTTATTGTTATTTAAATTGTGTCTTAAAAGCTGAAAAAATTCTCCCTGATCTATATATAGATCAATGCTTCTCAAACTTTTCAGCTGAAGTACCTCTAACCGCAGCAGGTTTGAGCCACACTCTCTCCTCCTCCTGCCCACCTTTCCCCCCCACCCCCCCACTCTCCTGATATCCCGGGGTCATAGAAGGAGCCTGCTCAAGAGCACATCTTCCCTGACCTGGCTGGTGTGCTCAGTTGGTTGGAGTGTGGTTCTGTGCACCAAGAGGTAGCGGGTTTGGATGAGAAGAAATAAACCAAAGAACTTATATACTTACTAAAGGTCCGGTGCATGAAAATTCGTACCCTGGGGGGAGGGGGGGTCTCTCAGCCCAGCCTCCACTCTCTCACAATCTGGGACCCCTCAAGTAAGGTCCCTAGGCCTGGCCTGAGGTCAGGGCCTATCAGGGCTTTCCTTCCCGTGGCTGCAGGCAGCTGGCCCCACCCCCACCGCTGCCCTGCTTGCCATATGTGCAGTTCTGCCCTCCCCTCCCATGCCACTGGTGGCCTCCCTCTGCAGGCCACAGGCGTCGGGTGCGATGGCTTGGCTGGCCTGGGCCTCCCTCTATGGGGCGATCACTGGATGGCCGCACGCCTGTCACAGAGTCACCAACAGTGACCTGGGCCTCCCTTTTTCTTTG
>NW_006288624.1:1640217-1645459 GCF_000327345.1 Myotis davidii
TAAGGGGCTATCTGCCTACCTGATTGCCCCTAACCACTCTGCCTGCCTGCCTGATTGCCCCTAACTGCTTGCTTGGGGGCAGGGCCAGCCCGGCAAGGGGCCATGGTGGTTCTGGTCTCTGGCCCTTTTGGTCATTACGCTTATGGTGGCTGGCCTTTTATTATATAGGATATGCATAGGCCATGGGCATGGGCATGGGCAATAGGGTGGCAAAGACCTGGGAGGGGGTAGATAGGGGCTGGGAGGAGGGGGCTAAAAGGGAGGGGAATGGGAGCTATCAACAATATAAAAAATATATATATTTTAAAAATAACCCAAATAAATGAATAAATACATAAATGGAGCAACAATAACAAAAAGGAGGTGGGTGTGATTCCCAGCCAGGGCACATATCCAGGTTGCAGGTTTGATCCCTGGTTGGGGCGACTCAAGATCTGTTTCAACTAAAAAAAAAAAAAAAAAAAAAAAAGCACAGATTTTGCACCCTTGCTTTGGTCCTGGGGGTGGGAGTTACAAAAGAATACACTGAAGTCAGGTTAAGTTTAACTGATTACGGTAAAGGCAGAGGAGACAGTAAAGGGAGAGAATGTGTGTAACTTTAGCCTGGCAGAGGATGTGTAAAATACGAACTTCTTAAATGAGGGTTAGAAGGGGAGAATGTAGCATGCAATGTCTATGTAGTCATGTGCCATGGAACAATGTTAGAGCAGACAGCATGTACCACAGTGATATACCACATAGCCTAAGTGTGTAGTAGGCTATCCTATCTAGGTTTGTGTAAATACTCTCTATGATGTTCACACAACAACAAAGTCACCTGTTGCATTTCTCAGAACCTATCCCTGTTGTTAATTGTGCATGACTATATTCTGCATCATAAATATAAAAGTAGGCCCTGGCCAGTAGCTCGGTTGGTTAGAGTGTCATTCCAATATGTCAAAATGCTTTTTGTACATACTCTCTCCATAGCCCTCTTTGTAAAAACACTTTTATATTTATTTATTTTAAATTGATTTTTTAGAGAGAGAGAGAGAGAAGAAGGGAGAGAGAGAAACATAAATATCAGTTTGTTGTTTCACTTATTTGTGATTTAATTTGTTGATTCTTGTATGTTCGGGGATCGAATCCCGCTGCCTTAACTCTTTTCAGTGATCCTGTTGGTGGTGAGAGCACTGGAGTGTTATCCGAGTCTGTGACGTATATGTGAGATGAAGCTGCAGCTTTTTCAGAACTTCTCATAGTTGACTGACAGTCCCATCTGCCTTCTGGGTCCCCCGTTGTGTTGACACTGAGGCCATGTCTCCCAGGGCTGCTCCCAGCAATGACTGAGCATGGTGGGGGTAGGTTAGTACAGGCTTGTTCCTGCTGGTCCCAGCATTGAGGGCTCCCCATCCCCTTGTCTAAACTCTTTTAGAATTGAGCAGCAGTTTGGGGCTCTTACTACCAGTCCTCCTGCCTTCCCCCTGTCCCTTTCACAGGCGTCAGACGTAGCGCTGTGTCTGAGGCTGTCCCGGCTACTCTTGCGTCCTTGCCTTTATTCTTCCAAAGAGGTTCCCCTCCAAAATCTCTTGCATGTCTGCTCCCATCTTAGTGTTTGCCTCTTGCAAGACCTGAACTAACCTAAAAGCAAATGGGTAATTATGAGATATTCTAATTGTTAGGATTCACAGTATGAAATAAAGGAGATTTAATATAGAATAAATTAAATAAAAATCCTCAGTCCTACATGTGAAATGGAAGTTTCTGCAGAAAGGTGTGAGGTATTTTATCTTTAAATACCAAGCAACCACCAGGATGGTCCCCAGTGTACGTCCTCTGGGTATTCACGGCCTGGTGCAGTCCCCACCCCTGCCTGACCTGCATAGCCAGTGGGACCAGCTTGTGAATGACAGAGGGTGACTCCCAAGGCTGGATCATAAAAGACAGGATGTTTCTGCCTTGTTCTCTTGGGTCACTTGCTCCGGGGAAAGCCAGCTGGCAGGTCATGAGGACATCTCAGCAGCCTTTGGAGAGGTCAATGCGGTGAAGGCCTGAGGTGTCCTGCCAGCAGCCAGCACCAACTTGCAGACTGGGAGGGCACTACCTTGGAAGTGGGTCGTGCAGACCTGGCCAACATCAGGACAACGGCCGAAGTCACAACCCTCCCAGGAAAGCTGCTTTTGAGTTCCTGACCCACTGAAACTGTTTAAAATCATAAATGTTTATTGTTGTAGGCAGCTATGCTTTAGGGTAAATTACACAGTCCTAGAAAACTAACACACACATACACACTTTATAACTTTGTCCAGTCACGGAAAGACATATAAGCAATGTTTCTCCTAGCAGGACTCCCTAGTGCTCAGACTGGCCTTGAAATACCATTTGGCTCGAAAAGGAGCCAGATTTGGCTCAGTGGATAGAGCATCAGCCTGTGGACTGAAAGGTCCTAGCTTCAATTCTGGTCAAGGGCATGTACCTTGGTTGCAGGTCTGGGCCCTGGTCAGGGCAAGGGCAGGAGGCAACCAATCTCTCACATCACTATTTCTCTCTGTCTTTCCCTCTCTCTTCCACTCTCTCTAAAAAGCAGTGGAAAAATATCCTTGGGTGAGAAATAAATAAATAAACGAATGAAAGGAGCCAGGGTTTCTTAGAGTGGTGATTTCAGATCCTGGTTAGGAAAGGTACAAAATGAACCTGAGCATCTTATCATTTCAGCTAGCAGGCAAGTTACCAAAGACTACTGGGGTCCTCCCAGGAGGACTTAGGAGTCAACTTCAAGGGACTCCCACTAGCCCAAGATGAGATGATTTGAGCTTCAATAATGATAATGATAGCAATGGATTGAAATCTATCCAATATATGTAAATCTATGAATCATTATGATATTAAAAAATAATTGGTCACTTTTGGAGGATAATGGGGAACGAATTTATTATCTTCAAAACTAGTTTAAAAAGATGGGAAATAATCAAGCATTTATTACCTTTCTATATAAATTGTACCACTGGATTAGCAGAAGAGGGAAATACCTCTTTATAAAAGTATTCTAGCTTAATAAAGAAAAGAGAAATGATAGAATTAGAGCATCATAATTTTGCCACCTCTAATGAATTAATAGATCTAGACATTATTAACAGCTTGTAACATCCCCAAAGGAGAGACAGCCATACATTATGTGCCTCCTGAAAAAAGGACAGAACGCCACCTGCAGTCTTGCCAACAAGATCAAAAGTTCAATTAAGCTTCTGAATCCAGCTGCCAATTTGCAGGAAATGCAGAGGACAAAAGAATATGTTGATTAAACAAAAAAGAAGAATATGTTGAACTGAACTGCACCACACATTCAATCAGCAAATTCACGTATTCAAATTTAAACTGTGTGTTAGTCAGCAAAGTCAAACTGGGGTCATCTTTGCAGGTCACGCAGCCTGGGTTCTTTAACAGGAAGGAAAGGAAAGGAAAGGGCCAGATGGGAAACCTTTAGAGCAGTGGTTCTCAACCTTCCTAATGCCGCGACCCTTTAATACAGTTCCTCATGTCGTGGTGACCCCCAACCAAAAAACCGGACCCACAGGTGGAGAACCGATGGTTTATAGCATTTGCAGGGCAGGCCTTCACCTCTCCCGAAGATGCTCACAGCCAGGCCTTCATCTCTCCCGAAGATGCTCACAGCCAGGCCTTCATCTCTCCCGAAGATGCTCACAGCCTCAGGTGTGAGGTCCGGGGCCGGGGAGGGCACCACCTTAATCCCGGAGCCCAAGCTGTGAGGGGGAGAGGCCACTGTGTCTGACCTGCTCGTGGCCTGAGGTTAGGTGACCTGCTGGGGAACTCAGGTGGCAGGTGACACACCAGACCAATCACCTCTGTTCTGGGGAAGACGGAGGCCAGTCCAACCGAGAGGCCTTCCCCACGGCTGCCTCCCACACCTCCGCCGCTCGCTCACGTGCACCGCGACAACCCCCAGCATCAGAGGGTCTCTGGGCATCGCTGCTGCCCACCGCCCAGTGATGCGAGGTCCTCAGAGGTGCAGGGTGACAGCACGTTCGGGCGCCGGTCAGCAAGTCCGAATAATGCCCATGACCCATGTAATGCCTCCTGGGTGCCAGGGGCCACTTACCTCTAAGCAGCAGGGTGGCCCTGTGGAGGCGTGACCTCCAGCTCACAGGTGAGGACCTGCCCCGGGTCCCAGCTGGTCCCGCACGTCTGAGCCCAGGGCTGGAGCCTCACAGAGCGGCCTGGGCAGGGTGACACCCACGCTGGCGGTCAGGAAACCCACGGAGGGGCCAGGGCTCCACACATTCATGGCTGCGGGAGAGCCGTCACCAGTCGGCGCAGAAGGCCCCTGAGAGCCAGGAGTCAGGGGCTGCAGGCTGCCAGGCTGGTCTTCTATGGAACCGTGGGCCCAGGTCCCAGAACAGCTAAGTCCGTCCCATGAAGACTCAGACCCACACCTTCCCGAGCGGACGGCGCCTCCGTGCTCCGCGTGGGCTCAACACGTGCCCGGTGAGCAGGCCCTAGCACCGGTCGCCATTTCAGCCAGATTCGGGGGGACGTCCCGATGTTCCGACACGCGCTGCTTCACCAGGTCGCCTGTCCCCACACGGGGGCCAGGGCAAAGCCAGTGGCCGGAGGAAAGGGGCTGGCAGCCGACTCTGGATGAACCGGGTGCACACTGCCCACCACGGGGTCAGGAAGGTCTTGGATCATGTGGCCACGCCCACCACGGGGTCGGGAAGGTCTTGGATCACACGGCCACGCCCACCACGGGGTCAGGAAGGTCGTGGGTCACGCGGCCACGCCCACCACGGGGTCAGGAAGGTCGTGGACATGGGTGAGCAGCATGAACAGCTGTCACACACTTAACAAACATCAACTGTTACTGCTCAGAAAGCCCTGCTGCTGACCAAGCTCTGACCGGAGCGGAGAAGGAGGATCACTGGACAGTAACGTGACACAGATGCTGTAAATAGTCTCTTTGTCTTCAAATCTGAAGGAGAGTCAAGATTACGCTTTTGTTTCTCTCGTGTGATTTTTTTTGGCCGCCAACTGTGTCCTGTGAGTAACTTCACAGAGGCTCGGGCAGATCAAATACAGGAGCAAGACCTGAGCGAGGAGCGTGGCTCTATAGACTCAACCTTGAGGCTGCATTCATTGACTGTTGAAAACCCGCCACCACGCTTATTATCCACCGGTCAGAGCTGGTTTGCTTCCTTTTGCACCGATGGGAGCACAGAGCCTGCGCACTGGCCCTCACGCCCTCCTG
>NW_006288624.1:1645547-1647332 GCF_000327345.1 Myotis davidii
GATTGGGTTCCACATGGGCCATAGAGCCTCGCCCCACAGTGAATTTCACCTGCCCCCGAGCAGCTGCCAAGCGTGTGGAGGACCGGATGTGTGTAGTGATAATTTCACCAGTCAGTGCCATCGACCCCTATGTCCCTCTGGTCTGGGTCATTTGTCACAGAAAACCCAGTTAGTTTCCCCCATAAATGAAGTTGATGACTCTACAAAAATGCAGCGTTGTCCAGAACTGAGGTGAGCATCGGGGGCAAGAAGAAAGGCCTCCCGGTGAAATGCAGAGAAGAGGAGAGATGACAACTGGGACGGCCAGAGGAGGGTCCATAGTGAGGCCCACAGTGAAGGTGCTGGGGGAGCATCCTCCTGGCAGCCGAAGATGCTGACCAGACCCCAGCCTCCCGTCCACGCATCTCCACCCGTGCAGTCTAACACGTGTTAATGCAAGCACAACTGTGTGTCTCCTTCCTTTGCCATATGTGGACTACCTACCCAGTAACCTATAGTATCTGTTCATGATAAATCTATAGATGAGTGGATGGATGGACAGATAGACGGATGGATGGGTGGGGGGGGGGATGATGGATGATGGATAGATGGATGGATAGATGGATGGGTGGATAAATGGATAGATGGATGGGTGGGTGGGTGGATGGATGGATGGATGGATGAATGTATGGGTGGGTGGGTGGATGGGCAGATGGATGGATGTGTGGGTGGATGGATAGATGAATGTATGGGTGGGTGGATGGGCAGATGGATGTTAGATGCTGGATGGATGAATGAACTCAGAGGGGGCAGCTATAACCTAGTGATCTGGGTGGAGAGGCAGCTTAGAGTGTGATTAAGAGCAAGGCCTGTGGAGCCCCCCTGCCTGTGTCTAACTCCCAGCACCCAACACCCTCCCCCCATGGCCCTGGGGACTCCCTCCCTGCTCAGGCTTCTGACATGTAAAACGTGAGTGGGAACAGGCTGTGGTGAGGACTTAATGAGCTAATACATGGAAGGCGCTTGGAACAGTGTCTGCCCTATATTCACGACGGCCACGAATCATTGTGACCGAGAGGCAGAGCTGGGCGGGGAGATCCGTGAGTGCCCATTCAGGGGACAGCCCACACGGACTCTGGACAGAGGGCTGGGAAGCAGGCCTGGAGCCAAGAGTTTTCATAGTTTCGCAATCACTCCTCACCTTTGACCTCGGCACTCCAGCTGCTCGGAAGCCTGCTGAGCACTGTGCTCCCTGGCGGGCAGTGAATGGGTCCTTAGGACATTCTCCAGCTGCCTCCCCGGGGAAAGACTGCTCGTCACACATGAAAGGCTCTTGGGCTCACGGCTACCTGGTCCCTCCCTCTTCCCTCGAGGCCACCAACGAGCACCTGTCTCTGCTGGAAAGCGTAGGACAGCGGTTCTCAATCTGTGGGTCGCTCGCCTGACTCCCTCGCTCCCCTGGCTCCCTGGCACCCTGGGCAAGGTCACCTCTGAGGAGACCAGGGGTCTGAGGCTGCGACAAAGGTGGTTGTGAGCACAGGGGCTGAGGTTGGGGCCACACGAAGGCTCCAGGGTCTTCACGGCCTGGCAGGCCACCCACGGGACCCTGGTCAGAGGAGAGGGACGCCGGCCTAGGCTGGGAGGGGCCTGGGTGCTGAGACGGCACCCCTAGGATCGCCCTGGCTAAGCCTGACCAGCTCGCCTACCCCACCCGGCTCGCAGCTCGCGAGGCTCACCCAGCGTGGCGTGATTAAGTACTCGTGGGGTGAGCCTCCAGGTGCCCGCCCTCAGGGTGTTCGCAGAACC
>NW_006288624.1:1647466-1648746 GCF_000327345.1 Myotis davidii
CTCATTTCCCTGATGGCTGTGACGCCGTTGCCCAATTTTGCTTTCATTACAAATGTCTGTGTATTTCCAACCCTCAGCCACCGGCTTCCACCAGCAGAGGCAGCCTGCACCCTGGGCAAGGTCAGCTCTGAGGAGACCAGGGGCCTGTGGCTGCGACAAAGGTGGTTGTGAGCACAGGGCTGAGGTTGGGGCCACACAAAGGCTCCAGGGTCTTCCAAGAACACACAGTCCAGTGGCTCTTCGCGTTCCCAACAACAGGAATGCAACTGAAACTAACGCTCCATTTCTCACCTGGCAGATGAGCACACGGTCCGCAGGCCGGAGGCACTGGGCTGGCTGGGAGCAGGTGCTGCACCCCAAGGTGGGTGTGGAAGCGGCAGCATCGGGGAGGGATCTGTCTTGATCCCACAGGTAGGGAGACACAGGGACCTGGCCTGCAGCCCCAGCTCGGTAACCCGGTCAACACCGGCCACCTGCACAGCGACCTACACATACCATGGCTCCCAGGGCAGAGCCTGCAGGGCAGAGAGGGGGAGGGCCTGGGATATTGAGCCTGGGCTGCTGGGACACCAGGCAGCTCTGAGCGAGAGCGAGAGCGAGAGCGAGAGCAAGAGCGAGCTGCATGCTGCTGTGAAGGTCTTCAGAG
Source organism: Myotis davidii (assembly GCF_000327345.1). Taxonomy (NCBI): domain Eukaryota; kingdom Metazoa; phylum Chordata; class Mammalia; order Chiroptera; family Vespertilionidae; genus Myotis; species Myotis davidii. The sequence goes on from NW_006288624.1 coordinate 1,648,113, forward strand.
CATGAGGCCAAGTGAGAAGCAAAATACAGACCTGCAGGGGTGGGGGGAGGAGTGTGTCAGCATGCGCTTTTATTTACATAAAAAATGACACAGCTGATGAGGGAACTGGGTGTGGCAGACATCCCTAAGATCATGCTGAGCCCTGAACTTCAAGCTATCACCCTGCTGGCTGGTGTAGCTCAGTTCCCCTTCTCCATGGCACCCTCCCCCTCCCTCTTCTCTGTGGCACCCTCCCCTTCCCTCCTCCTCCTGGCATCCTTTGAAGCCCAGCTCAGATGCCAGCTCCTCCGGACACCCCACCAGCTGTCATCACTGTCTCCCAGCGTCTCCATAACGCATGTCTATACGTTTATTAAAGCATTTATTTCGCTCAGCCTTCCACAATAGTTAGTAATTAACCTGCCTGTCTCCCCCAAATGACAGATTCCCAAGGGACAGAGTTCATCACAGTGTGGTGGCGGGGACACTGGCTGAGGAGGGAGTAATTAGGGGACCCCTGAGAGTGCTCCGCCTAGGAGGTGACTGGGGTTCGCTCTGCACTGAACTGGGAGCGGGACCTGCGGGAACAGGTGCTGCCTCTGGGTTGACCCGGGGATGCCTCTTCCTGCTTTGGGCTGTGGGGTCGGCATAAGGC
>NW_006288624.1:1648799-1649172 GCF_000327345.1 Myotis davidii
CCTGGCGAGGCCCAGGTGGTCGCACAGCTGGGGAGGACATGGGCAGGGCTGCCCCTGACCAGCCCCCAAAGGGACCTGGGAACTCCGGGGGCCCCAGCAGGCCGCGCCCACCGCGTTGTGACTGTGCCCCTCGGGGCATCTTTAACTCTCACTCGCGAGTGCTCCTGGGTCGGGCCTGTCCGCCCCTTGGTGACAGCGCCCGTGAGCAGTGGTGACCCGGAGGCACCAGGCCAGAGGGGCCTGGACATAGAGGAAGGGCCTGGGCATGTGCGGGACCGAGCGCCCAGCCCCGCGTCCTGGCGGCCTCCCTGCCAAGCACAGCGGTGCTCCCGCGGGCAACCTGGGGGGTGGGGGTGGGGGGAGGAGCGGGAGG
>NW_006288624.1:1649494-1654407 GCF_000327345.1 Myotis davidii
GGAGTCTGCACCCTTCCCGGCTGGCCAGGCCGCACCCGGTGTTCTCAGGGGCTCAGACAACAGGGCGTGTCCCCTCACCACTCCCCTCCACGTGGGATGTTTCTATCTCTCCCTCTCCCTTCACTCTTTGAAACCCATAAAATATATTAAAAATAAATAAATAAAAATAAGAATGTGCTGTCTCTCTATGGAAACACTGCGCTATTTCAAAGGGAGTATGTTTGCATTGTTTTAGAAGAACATTTAAACCAGTACAAACTGCCACTGTTCTAAATACATTATTTATTTTGTTTAAAAATTTACAGCATGCCCATCAATAATGCATCCGGCTGGGGAGAGCGAATCCGCAGCAGGCCGTGCACCAAAACCCGCGCAGCCTCCTCTTCCTCGCCGAGGGACACGCAGTGGTCGGCCCAGGATGGAAACGTGCCTGCACGCCAGGGAGGGCACGGCTCCCCGAGGTTCCCATGTGCGTCCCAGGCCAGCTTGTGGCAAACCCCAAACCCTAATGACCTTCAGTGATGGCGAACCTTTTGAACTCGGCATGTCAGCATTTTGAAAAACCCTAACTTAACTCTGGTGCCGTGTCACTTAGAGAAATTTTTTGATATTTGCAACCATAGTAAAACAGACTTATATTTTTGATATTTATTTTATATACTTAAATGCCATTTAACAAAGAAAACTCAACCAAAAAAATGAGTTCGTGTGTCACCTCTGACACGCGTGTCCTAGGTTCGCCATCACTAGTCTAGCTCCTGAGGACAGGAAGTTGCAGAACCATCTCGAAAGGGATCGGGGTCTTTGGGTGTCTGCCTCACCCTGAGCTCCCAGGATCCGACCGGAGCCAGTACACCAGCCATGTTCGGAGGGTGCAGGACAGGAAGTGGGCACAAACAGTGTTTCTTTCCGTGCAGAACATTTTAAGGTTCGTCCTAAAATTATTGTTCTTCTCTAAGAAAGCCCCAGAGCACAGATCCTGTAAAATTCAATCATTAAAATAGTCTAAACAAGCAGGAATCCCTGAAAACATCAGGTTAAAATAGGCCTGTCAGCCTAGCCAGTGGCTCAGTGGTCAGAGCGCCAGCCCGCAATGAAAGGGTCTCGGGTTCGATCCAGTCAAGGGCAGGTGCCTCGGCTGCAGGCTCTGTCCCTGGCCTGGGTGCAGGCTGCAGGAGGCAATCCCGATGAGTCTCCCCCGTTGATGTTTCTCTCTGTCTCTCCCCTTCCCTTCCACTCTCTCTAGAAATCAATGGGAAAATGTCCTCAGGTGAGGATTTAACAGCAACAACAAAACAACACAAAACAAAACACACCCTTCCCGCCTGCTGGGTGTTGGAAGCTGTGGCTGGTTTCCTGGGGGAAATGCAGGTGGGGCCGGGACTGCCTCAGTCGCAGAGCTTGGCTGGGCCCCTGGCCTACGTTCTGGCTACAGAGTCCCACGGGGCCCTCAGGGTGGGCGTTTGGCAGGAAGAAGCAGGGAGGAATGCAAAGCCCGTGAGGATGGTCCTGGCTTGTGCTGTTTCAGATCCCTGGCTGCACGGCCCTGGGTCGGAGGCCCTGCACCCCTATGGGGAGGTGGGGCTGGAACCCTGACCTCTTGGGGGTCGGCCGCCCCTGGTCCTCCCATACGCTGACACCTGCAGACGGGAGCAGTTGTTTGGGCAGCATTGTCCTGACGGCTCCTGGTCTTCAAGATTTAAATAGAAAAAATGTAAGTACAGGCCTTTTCTGTTGAACATACACTCACATGGCGTGTAAGGTGTGTATGTGCATGTTTGTCTGCCTGGCCACAAGGAAGGGAAACGAGGCCTGTAACCAGCCCTCGGCCCCTCTTATCTGAGAGGCTGCCAGCGCCCAGGGCATTCCTTCCAGCTGCTGTCAAGATGGAGATGGAGATGACAGAGATGACAGAGATGACGAAAAGACCGAAGTGCGAGGCTTAGAGGAGAAATAAGGTCCCTCCACAGCCTCTGATAAGGAGGGCGGGGAAGTGCGGAATGCCTGGAATTCACTTTCAGCTCTGAGCCCGCCTGCAGGCCCGCTTGCAGGAAAGCAGCCTGGGCGACCTGACCTGGAGCCCAGCCTCTCCATGGGAGATAAGTCCTTTCTGGCCTCCCTCTGCCTCTTCCGTTTCTAAACTAGAAGACTGGAGTGTTCCCTCTCTAACCTCTGGGATCCCAGAGGCCGGTCTCCAAACCCAGCCCGGCAGCCTGCCGTGCGACCTGGGGCAGGTCATGCAGGGTTTCCTCTCTTTTTCTTGACGTCTGTCTTTATTAACCCCCTCACCCAGCCCCGCCCCACCCTCCTGTCTGTGTCCATGGTTATGCATATATAGAATATATAGATGCTCCAGTAGTGAGGGAAGATACATGAGGGAACAGATGGAGCAGTGTTCTTGAGTAGGCAAGAGGGAATAAACTTCGCGTGTAAGTGGAAGAATCACCCTCCTCCAAGAGCACAGACAAACCAATCAGAGTAGTAAGAAGGCAGAATATATGTGTGCAGATGCCAGTAGGAAGGTAGATATGTGTGGAAGATTGAGGCAAGGTCTTTGGTGTCCTCCCCCTGCCCTCCCGCCTTCCGGTGGAGATTCCCACTCTGAACGCAACGGATCCAGAGACGTCTGATTTCTTTCCTGGGAGACTGTCCACCAGGATTCACTGAGGCGAGGCCGTGCCTGGCGTGTGCTCCCCACCCCACCAAAGGCTGTCTTCCTGGAGCACGGTGTTTGCCCACATAAACACCGACTAACGGTCTAGGCCTGACGCGGCGGTGCCCCTGCCTGCAGCGGGGCCTCGCTCTGCCCTGGCCAGATCGTGGGGGTCTGGTCTGGAGGCTCAGGTTGGTGGGAGGGGCCTGCGTGAGTCACCAAAAGCAGCAGTGGCCCTGACGCCTCGCCTGGGGGCTGGGCTCCTTCTCCCTTCGAGGATTGTCCCTGAGAAAGCACTCGCACTGAGCCTGCGTTCACACCCAGGCCTCGCAGGCCGCAGAAGCCCACGCTGACACTGGTCACGCGGTGACCGGGAGGGCGGGGTGCGGGGGGGCAGCCTGCCAGGGCCTCGTGGACCCTGAGAGTCCTGAAGCATCTCCCCCCGGCCCCCGCCCAGGTCCCCACACAGAAGGGGCAGGGCTGGAGAGAACCAGGAGCTGTCACGGCTCAGATGTGAGGATGCAGCAGAGCCGGGGCAGCCTCCTGCTGGGATGCCCTCGAGGTCACGCGCCAGGTGCTCCGCAGACCAGATGGGTAAGTGCAGGTGGCAGCCCCGGGGCGAGGAGTGAAGGCAGGTCCCAGGGCGGCCCTGAGCCAGCGGAGAAAGCCTGACTGGGCGCAGCCCCACCGGACTGCAGCGAGGGCCAGCTCCCCGGGCGTGGCTCCCTGTACGTTCAAGTTCAAGTGGGATGGGCGCTGCCCCTGTGCCCGCGGGCGGGGGCTGCCCGGCCGCAGTCTGAGGCTTATTATAATTCGTTTAGCTACACATTTGTTTCACATGGGTTTTGTTTGCATCTGAGTTCTTATTTTATAATAATGAGGCTAAAAAATTAAAATTCTGCAAGTTAAACAAATATACAGACTTCAAATGTGTAAAGTCCAACTGAGTGATTTCCTCAGGTTCCAAAATCAGAATTTCGGTATGGCACGTCTGTCTCATATATCACATGCACAGTCTATATTTTAGTTCCAGCCTCAGTATAGGCTCCCATGTTCCCTCCTACAGAAATTAGACAAATCATGGAGAAATGCAACAATCTCACATATGAGAGACAACTTATTTATAACTAGACATTTCTCATTTTTCTTTACCACTGATATTGTGATATTTCTGAAGCACCAATAAAAGTAAAACCCTGGTCTCAATATAAAATGTTGGGAGTTAGAAACAAAACAAAACACAGTGTGCATTGGTGGTATAGTGGGGAGCACAGCTGCCTTCCAAAAGACAACTTGAATCCTCAAGGCACTTTTGGTCTACTCTGGAGATGCAGAATTTTTTTTAAGTTTTGAAAATTGATTTATAGAAAGAAGGGGAGGGAGAGGGAGAGAAAAACATCAATGTGGGATGGAAACATCGATCGGCTGCCTCTTGCACCACCCTCACTGGGGATCAAGCCCACAACCTGGGCAAATATCCTTACCGAGAATCGAACCACGACCTCCTAGTTCATGGGTCAACACTCATCCACTGAACCACGCAGGCCAGGGCAGAGAAGCAGATTTTTTTAAAAGCTACAAATAAATGAAATTAGAAACATTATACAAAATTAGAAACATTGACTATACTTTTTGTTGCTCTCTTCCATACATTAGACTTTCTTTAAAAATTTTACAACAGTATAAATATAGAAGTCGTAGTTATAACCTAAGTCCCAAACTATTCTTGAAATATTTATGGCAAAATTAAGTTCTAGCAAAGCTTTTATGGACATATCTTTGTAGTATCTTATTTTTATTTCTTCTTGATTCCTTCTTATCGCCATAACTATTTATTATCTTTTCTTTGTAAGACACTGTATTGAGAGTTTTGCAATAGCTTGATTATTGTTAAATTGAAATAGATAATATGGGCATAGTGATTCAGCTAGACGGTGCACACAGCCCACAAAGGGGTGCACTAAGAGTGTCCACCTCAGGTCATTAGAGAGGCTGAGCCATTGGCCCTATAGGACACCTACTACACAAGGCCACTCTATCAACTCAAGGAGACTTAGCAGCTACCCAATACATAGAAACAAACACAGGGAAGCAGCCAAAATGAGGAGACAAAGAAGCATGTCACAAACGAAAGAAATGGATGAAAGCAAACTTCTGGATATAGAGTTCAAAACCACAGTTATAAGGTTACTCAAGAATCTTCTAGAAATTTCTGAGAAACTTGGTCAGACCTTCAAGGATCTTAGTGAGAATGCCAAAA
>NW_006288624.1:1654837-1657704 GCF_000327345.1 Myotis davidii
ATATGAACAATAAAGTGGAAGAAATACATATCTATCAACAACTGAATCTAAAAAATCAAACGAATGAAAAATCTGATGAACAGAATGGTGAATGGAATAGAATGAGGAGCATGGAAATGGAACAGATTGATGATTCTCAGAGGGAAGTGGGTGTGGAGGGCTGCAGGAAGAGATTAGATAAAGATCTTATTATATGCATTGCAGTACCTATGGACACAGACAATAGGGTGGCAAGGGCCTGGGGTGAAGTGGGAACTGGGTGGAGGGGAGCTGGGGGTGGGGGGAGGGGACATCTGTAATAATCTCATCAATAAAGATTTAAAAATACATAAATAAATAAGGAGAAGGGCAGTAAAGATAAATAAATAAATAGATGTAAGGGCCTCCTTTATGGTTTTTACTGTTTGGTTTTTTTGTTTGTTTTGTTCACACTGTTGAAAATCAGATGAGAGCTATAGACTTATACCTCAAAAAATGTCAAAGGCACCACAGAAGTTCATGATGCTTCTAGGCTGTGTGCCAACATGTATGTATTTCCCACTGGATTCAAGGACTGGGCAGAGCATACCTGACTTCATTATGCTTTACTCTGCTGAGTACTGGGAATAGAAATAAGTAAACAAATGGTCCCTGTTTTCTAAGAGCTTTCATCTCAGTGCAGAAAAAATAGGCAAAATATTTTTATTGCAATAAGATAATGTTTTAATTGAGCTACGTACAGGTCAAAGCCTTTTGGTAAACAACACTATCCTTTTTATATGCTTGTACCTTTTCTGAAAATGCCTTAAAGGTCTTTATAAACCATACTAGAGGCCTGGTGCACAAAAATTCATGCACTGGGGGGTCCCTCAGCCCAGCCTGTGCCCTCTCGCAGTCCGGGACTCCTCGGGGGATGTCCACCTTCCGACTTAGGCCCACTTCCTGGTGGATCAGGCCTAAGCTGGCAGTCTGGGAGCCCTCAGGGGATGTCCAACTGACAGCTTAGGAGCAAGCCTAAACTGCAGTCGGTCATCCTTAGCACTGCCGAGGAGGCGGGAGAGGCTCCCGCCACCACCACTGCGCTCACAGCCATCAGCCTGGCTTGTGGCTGATCAGAGCACCCCTGGTGGAGCACAGTGACCACCAGGGGGCAGCCCCTGCATTGAGCGTCTGCCTTCTGGTGGTCAGTGCATATCATAGCTACCAGTCATTCCTGATCATTCTGCTGTTAGGGTCAATTTGCCTATTACCCTCTTATTATATAGGATTTCCAGATGGAAAAATGGGTGAAAAGAGAGATTCTGAGCTTGCCAAATTTGACTCAGCAGTCAGTGACATACCTAGACATGGAAATGAGAAACAAAACAAGTCTTCAGCAATGTTCCTTGAAACAAGCAATCTCTCCATTGACTCAGCACTGCAGTTGGAGAGAGGCAGCTCTGACACTGCAGGAAGAAGAAGCCAGTGAGTCAGCCGAGTGAGGAGACAGGGTTTGAAGAGAGACTTCCTGGGTAGAACAGTGCAGAACTCTGACTCCTCGCCTAGTCACTTCCTCCCTGGTGGCTGGAGAGACCTGACCATGCTTTATGCAGCAGCCTATCCTGCCACCTGTGTTTTCTTTGATCTATGACACAGAACTTGTCACTTCTGATTCTTAGAACTGTTCCTATTTCCTGCAGGTAGACCGACTGGCTGGAGGTTGAAGGTGAAGAGAGTTTGGGTCTATAGATTCTGCCCTGCAGACTTTTTCTCTTTTTTTCTTTTGGTGGGGGGTGGGGGGGAAGGGCGTTGTCTTGCTGGCTCTGAGAACCTTCTGGTGTAAAACTCTCCAGAGGAAATGAAGTGTTTTGTCCCCAGCACCTGGCCTAGGACCTGACTCATATGTGGATGCTTAACAAAGATGTAACCATACTTATCAGAAGGTGCTGCCGTAGTGTGCTTAGTCTTCTCTACTAAATGATGGTTTCCCAGAAGGCAAATATGACACGTATTCATTTCTGTGTCCTTAATAACCAACATATGGCCTGGAGCTCAGTAGATGCCCAATCAATTCATGAATGAGTGAATTCTGAATTATGGACAGTCTATATGATGCTAGTTCTTGATATGGGTTTAAAGGTGGGGCTAGTTACAGGGAGAAAGAATTCAAGCCAATTTGTTCAAATCCAGCTTTAAGTAATGATAAAGTTAAATGTGTATGTTTCAAAAAATTGTTAAGGTCATTTTTATCAGACTACTCATTATTTTAAAAATCTAAGTAAAACCAAAAGTGGAAAGAATAAAGTAATCACCTCACCCAAATTGCCTGAGTCCAAAAGTAACCACGATTAAAGTTGGGTTGCCATTGTTCCAGACATCTGTTAACACATAGGTTTATGGGTAATATTTTACAATATTAAACTGGTCCAGTTAATTCTCTTCTTAACTGGTTCCCCAGCAGCCTACCCTCATCAGGGCTGAGTAGTTGAGTTACATGAAAACCAGACATTAGAGCAGAGAACCAAGATGGCAGCATAGGTTAACGCCGGAGTTTGCTGCCTCGAACAACCACTTCAAAAGTGAAACTAAAAGACGGAACGGACATTACCCAGACCCACAGGAACGCTGGCTGAGTGGAAGTCCTACAACTAGGAGGAAAGAGTAACGCATACGGACACTCAGAGGAGGCGCAGTGCTGAAGTCAAATTCTGAGGTGCGGAGTGCACGGAGCGGGCGGCGGCGGAGGGCGCCGTTGGCGTTTTCAATCGGGAGGGAGTCGCAGACTCTGAGCTCCAGATCCGGGCGAGTCTTTAGGGGCACAGACTCAAACGGGAGAAGCGGGACTGTCTGGCTTCGGTGAGAGCGAGTGCAGCTTTCTCTCCCAGGTTTGCAGCGGTTGCTGGGACTCC
>NW_006288624.1:1658602-1671502 GCF_000327345.1 Myotis davidii
TGACAGGGGCTGAGGGCAAGGGACTACATCTTATTTATCTGTGTATCTGCAGAATCTATCATAGCACTTGGCTCAAAGTGGGTGCTCAGGAATTGTTGAATGAAAGAATGAATGCCAGCGGTTCTCAACCTGTGGGTCGCGACCATCGGAAAACACATATAGGATATCAGATATTTACATTAAAATTCATAACAGTAACAAAATTACAGTTATGAAGTAGCAACGAAAATAATTTTATGGTTGGGGGTCACCACAACATGAGGAACTGTATTAACCTTCCCCTGCAGAAACGTGTATACACGTTTTCACAAAATGTTCTTTTTCAGTCGTCGACGAGTATACTAAGAAAATATGGTAAAAAAATATGGTTTATAGGAAGACGAGTTACAAACTGTTTTCATAACCAGCATCAAAAATACTATATAGAACCAAAATAAAAAAATTAGTCTGAAAAAGAAATGTTTTTAACAAAAAAATTGTTGGGAAAGGGGTTAAGAGAGAAGAGGGTTTTTAAGCCATGCCACCGCCCCCTCTAACAATAATACGAGGTCACAGAGCTTCTTCCTCAGTGCAGGCTGGCTGCTCTAGGAAGAGTTTGTGCTGCTGATGAAATGAAAGTCCCAAAACCTGCCCAATTCTGACGCCAAGAATTATACAGAAAAAAGGGTCAGACAGGGATTGAGAAGGTCAGATATGAGGTTCTGGTTTTCCGCCTGCCTCAGAACCAAACTCGTGTGCACAGAAGAAGGTTTACAATGTCCCGATAGCTAAGAAGAGTCCAGGAGCTCGGGGGTTCCCCCACGGAGGTCGTCATTCTCTAGAGCAGCCCTGCACACCCCCACCTGCACAGGCAATAGTGCAGCAGCATTGGTGGGGTTCAGGTAGACAGTTCCACCTGAGGCAGAGCTTCTCATTCCCCCCATGACTTGTGTGTGGCCTGCAGGGGGCCCAGAAGTTCTTACATGTCTGAGGACAGGAATGCAGAAGGATCCAAGGGTCTGTGGTCAGGCAGAAGCCTGATTGTGTGGGACTTCAAGACCAGAGGCAAATGTCCAGGACTGTGCGCGGCAGTGGTGAGTGCCTCGGAAGTCACCTGTCTAAGAAAGAGTCTACAATAGTTCAAAGCAGAGCTCTAGGTGATCGGAGGGTTGAGCATGGATTTGAAGACTTTGTCTCTACCCGCGCCCTCCTACGAGGCCACCATCCTATATAATAAAAGGCTAATATGCAAATTGTTCCCTCTACTGAGAGTTCCATGGGGAGTTTGACCAGATGGCAGCGCCGGTCAGCCAACCACCTGTGGCCCCTCCCCCAGTTAGCCTCCATACCCTGATTGGGGGCAGGGCCAGCCCACCAACCACCCACTGCCCTTCCACCTGGCCAGTTCGGCCCAATTGGCCCCGATTGGGGCGGGCCGGCCAGACTCCATCTGCACACAAATTTGTGCACCAGGCCTCTAGTAAATTCATATAATCCACCTTTCCTTATAAAGACAGATTTTACTTTGGAAAGAAGCAAGGAGAAGAAGAGGAAATCTGAAAGACCAAGAATTTACCTAAATGAACTCCTTAAATCACTGCATTCTCTTAAGCTTTCCAGATTGGAGTACAATTTAGATCGCTCCTTCCTTGTATTCTACCCAGAACAACAACCATTATCATGTAGCTGAAGGAGATTATAAACAATATGAGAGCATTTATTTATTTTTTAAATGGTGTCTTTTCTTTGTAGAGATGAGTATGGTAAATTTGTAGCTCTGTTATACAGAGACACAGGTAGAAATGTTGAGAAGTAAATGTAAACAATTGTAGCAACATGTGACCATATTGTACGTACTCATTAGGATCCAGCTGTACACCAGAGAAACATTTGCAGTTTAAGCAGACAAATGCAATCATGAAAGGGCAGGGAGGCGCGCTTCTGGTTTGGGCTCCTAGAAATGACTTACAGGGCCTTTCACAACTGGTGTGACAAGCAGTGTTTACTTCTGCTACAATCAGGAAGATGCTGTCCCAAAATTCAAGTTCCAGGATGACACCACTTATGGTAGACTGAAAATGGCCCCCCAAAGATATCCACAGCCTAATGCCTGGAACCCATGGGTGTTATTTTATGTGGAAATAGGATCTCTGCAGATGTGATTGAGTTGAGGGTCTCAATTTAGAATTATCCTGGATTATCAGGGAGAGGGAGCTAGAGGTGTTCAATAGGTATCCTAATCGACAGGGAGGCAGAGAGAGAGTTAACACAGATAGGAAAGGAGAAGGTGATTGAAAATGGAGGCAGAGACTAGAGTGGTGCGTCCACAAGCCAAGGTATGCTGGCAGCCTCAGAAGATGGAAGAGGCAAAGAATAGATTTTTCCCGAGAACCTTTGGAGAATATTACCGTTCCCATTTAAGAAAACACAGTATACTGAAAATAGGAAGAGGTGTTAAATAACCCATGTAGGTACCATATGACCCATGACATTTTCTTATTTTTTTTTTTTAATCCTCTCCTGAGGATATTTTTCCATTGATTTTTAGAGAGAGAGGAAGAGAGAGGGAAAGACAGAGAGAAACACATCAGTTGGTTGCCTCCCACATGTGCACTGACCAGGGCCAGAGATCCAGCCTGCAACGAGGTATGTCCCCTTGAGTGGAATCAAATCTGGAACCCTTCATTCTTCGGGCTGACACTATCCACTGAGCCAAACTGGTCAGGGCCCAATTTTTTAATTTTATTTTTTAACTACAGTTTACCCTATTCATCCCTGGCTAACTTCATTTTATTCTTAAGCCTTTAAAAATTTTCTGGCAAGAAGTTGTACTTCTCTCCTTGTTTGGTTGCTACTAGTGAAGCTTGTTTGTATGTTTATTGAATACTTGGTTATTTTTGTATCTTTGTTTTTTAAGAGGCAGATTTTATTGTTTGCAGATTATTGCATATCAAACCAGCCCTTTTTTGCCATCCTAACCTGAAACTCTCCAAGAACAAGTTTGGAAGATTAGTGTTGGAAGGGCCTTATTAGTCTAGAAGACAGACAAAGCCAGTGTCCCTGTGGGCTGGTTCTATCTGCCAGAGCAGAATACACTCCTGTCGCAAGTAGCGACCTGCGGAGTGGCTTTCATGTATTTGAAGAGAGCTCTCCTATTCTGTCTTCTCGTTTTCAAGGTAAGTATTCCCAGATCGCTTCCACACCAATAGCAGTTTTGATTGGACTTCTCTTTATCGCCATCCGTCATAAAATGTGATTCTCAGAGCAGAACACGACAGATATAACAATGAACACAGCAGATCATGGCTCAAGTTCTTGTTAACCTTTCTGGCAGCTATATTTCACCATGAACTCATGATGGATTTGTCTTTACTTAAAACCTCTAAAACTTTGGTACACATGCTGCTGTTAACCCCATCTCTCCTACCTTCTATTTGCGTAGCTGTTTTGTTGTTGTTGTTGCTTGTTTGCTTTGGACCTTCAGTTATTCATTCTGTTTACATTCATTATTTTAAATTTTCTCTATCATTTTGAACTGTTGGTCTTTTGGATAATAATTTTATTATCTGATGCATTAGCTAGGCCTGAAAGCCACATGTCGTAAGAGTGTCCACCAAGATTCACGTCACCAAAGCGCCGTATTTACAGGCTCACATCACCAGGTCCCCTGGCCCACGGAAAAGGGCAGGTTGAGGAGGGGGAACCGAAGATGGCGGCATAGGTTAACGCCGGAGATTGCTGCCTTGAACAACCAATTCAAATTAAGCCTGAAACAGGGAACGGACAGCATCCAGAACCACAGGAGGGCTGGCTGAGTGGAAATTCTACAACTAGGAGTAAAGAGAATATCATATCCAGACTCAGAGGAGGCGCAGTGCTGAAGTGAAATGCTCAGGTGCGGAGTGCGCGCGGAACGGGCTGGCGGCGCGGCGCGGAGGGCGCGGTTGTTTGTTTACAATCGGGAGGGAGCATCAGACTCTGAGCCCCAGATCCGGGCGAGTCGCTAGGGACGCAGACTCAAACGGGAGAAGCGGGACTGTCTGGCCTCGGTCGGAACTCGAGGGCAGCTTTCTCTCCGAGGTTTGCAGCGGTTGCTGGGACTCTGTGAGGCAGAGTCCCTAGGGACGGAATTGAGAGCCGCCATAACTGCTCCCTCCCTGCAGATCCCCAGGGACCCGCCCCGCCCAAGCCCTGCTCAGCAGAGCCATCGTCTGCATAGCCGCAGGCAATTGCTAGATGAGCACCGCCCTAGAGATCCAGCACAGAAGCTCTCCCACTGCAGACACAGCTGATTCTCACTGCCACTTGGCCGGGAGGTCAATTCCTCCCAGTGATTCTACAGCAACCAAGGCATAGCTAAAACAAGACTGTGCACAAAGCCCACAAGGGGATGCACCAAGAGTGTCCACCTCAGGTAACTGGGGAGGCTGAGCCACTGGGCCCTACAGGACACCTAGCACACAAAGCCTCTCTATCAATACAGGGAAGCAGCCAAAATGCGGAGACAGAGAAACAGGTCACGATTGGCAGAAATAGAGGAAAGCAGACGATTGGATATAGAGTTCAAGGCCACGTTTATAAGGTTTTTCAAGAATTTTATGGAAACCGCCGATAAATTTAATGAGTCCCTCATTAAGTATAATGAGACCATGGAGGACATGAAAAAGGACCAACTAGAAATTAAGCATACACTGACTGAAATAAAGAATAATTTACAGAGATCCAACAGAAGACAAGAGGATCCCAAGAATCAAGCTAAAGATTTGAAATACAAAGAAACAAAAAATACCCAACCGAAAAAGAAAAAAGAAAAGAGATTCCAAAAATATGAAGATAGTGTAAGGAGCCTCTGGGACAACTTCAAGCGTACCAACATCAGAATTATAGGGGTACCAGAAGAAGAGAGAGGGCAAGATATTGAAAACCTATTTGAAGAAATAATGACAGAAACCTTCCCCTATCTGGTGAAAGAAATAGACTTACAAGTCCAGGAAGCACAGAGAACCCCAAACAAAAGGAATCCAAAGAGGACCACACCAAGACACATCATAATTAAAATGCCAAGAGCAAAAGACAAAGAGAGAATCTTAAAAGCAGCAAGAGAAAGACAGTCAGTTACCTACCAGGGAGTACCCATACGACTGTCAGCTGATTTCTCAACAGAAATCATGCAGGCCAGAAGAGAGTGGCAAGAAATATTCAAAGTGATGAACAGCAAGAACCTGCAACCAAGATTACTTTATCCAGCAAAGCTATCATTCAGAATAGAAGGTCAGATAAAGAGCTTCACGGATAAGAAAAAGCTAAAGGAGTTCATCACCACCAAACCAGCATTATGTGAAATGCTGAAAGGTATTCTTTAAGAAGAGGAAGAAGAAAAAGGAACTCTTACCATTTACCACAACATGGATGGAACTGGAGAGCAGATAAATACCACATGATCTCACTCATTTGTGGAATATAAGGAACAACATAAACTGATGAACAAGGACTGATCCAGAGACGGAGAGGCATTGATTGGACTGTCGGGCTTTGGAGGGAGGGTAGGGGAGGGTGGGGGTAAAGGGGAAAGAGCAACCAAAGGACTTACATGCAGGCATAGAGGCCTAACCAATGGACACGGACAACGCGGGGGGGGGGGGGGGGGAGGGTGATGTGGGGACAGGGACACATATGTAATATCTTAATCAATAAAAAATATATTAAAAAAAAAAGAGTGTCCACCAATGTCCTAATCTGGCTCTAGCAAAGTTGTTGGAATCCATTAAGCATAGGTTTAAGTCTTCGCTTCCTACTTACTAGGTATAGGATATTGAACAAGCTAATTGTCCCTTTGAGCCTCAGTTTTCTCATCTATGAAATGGTGATAAAAATGATATCTACACTTGGGATTAAATGTAGTGCTCAGCAGTGCGTCTGGCATATATTAAGCATCTGCTAAAAGGTGATATTGTTAGCATCATTGATTAAAGTGCCAAAAAGGGGCTGACGAGGAAAGAGCTCCTTGGCAGGCCATTGGAAATACCGCCAACGTTTGTACTGACTCTTTAACCAACAGCCTTCGGGGATGGTCTTCATAGCGTGACATCCACCTAATGGCACCATCATAGAAACTTCATTTTGCTTGTAAGGTTATCATGGGAGATGTTGTCAAATATGTTGCTCAAATCCAGATGAAGGAGACCGCGGCCTTCCACCATAGCCAATGGAGAGGAGCTGAGGTTGGTCTGGCCTTGCTCTCTCCTGGGGAACCCTGGCTTCGTGGCCTCCAGGGTTCGCTGCTTCCCTCGAGGGAGCTAATGAATGACTTCTTGAGCAAAGGTCCACCTACCTGATCTAGAGAGGTGGTGTTCACCCTCGGGCTCAACAGAGTGCCTCAGGGTGTGCCCCCTTTCCAGGGAAAGAAGGGGGTGCCCCTAGCTCTCCTGTGCCCATGACACCCAGAGCACCTCTATGTTGACCAGTTTTCTTTATCTGAGTTCCAGAGATTTAGATTGCATTTTTTAAAAAGAGCATCGAGAGGGATCTTGGAAACAAGTGGTCCTAGCTATTTTTTGAGATGTCACCTTTTTACTCTTTGCTCCCCTTGAGTTTAAGACCAACGTTCCAGTTCTTTATGGTTTGTCAAAGATCACTGGGAATAGCAGCACCTCTATCTGCAACAAGTTCCTTCTGACCTCGGGATGTAAATCACGTGGGCTGAGAATCCACCCGAGATGCCCGAGCCCTTGACTCCTGGCTTCCCCTGTTGCTCACACCTCCTGCACCCGCTTCAGGATGGAGAGCTTCCTCCCTGCAGGGGAGGCAGAAGGCCAGGACCCAGCAGCCCTGTTTTCCCTGTCCTCTGTTATCATTACACATCTTGCCCCAAAGCAAAGAGGCTATGTCTTCCTGTTCTCCTTCCTCCTATAACTGTAAAGCCCTTTCATTGTCTTTGCATGTTACACAGGACCCGGCTGGCCTGGGTTTTAGAATCTCTGTGGCTTCTGCAAGTTGAGTTGAAGATGACCTCCCTCTACATACACACGCTACCCCCTCCCCTTTCACTCATTTCCATTCTTGCTCTTTTCTTTTGTTATTAAACCAAGTATATGTATATGTGCTGGTCTTTCTAATCTACTTTGGGTTTTGAAGACTTTCTTTTCTCCCTTATGTGTGTGCTTTTGTTTTTTGTTCTTGTACTAAGTTTCTTGTAGTTCCCCCTGATTTTTTCGCAATCCCCCCATTTTCCCTCACCAGTCTCCTTCCTTCATTTAGAAACTATTTATCAAGGTTGCACTGTGTGCCGGCCCTGGCGGAGCACTGGGGACACAGCACATAGTTCCCATCCGCAGGGAGCCGGGCGATATAGACAAGTGAATGGGCATCACAATGCAGTGTGATTGCCTTGGCACAATTCCATTTTTTTAATATATTTTTTTCTCTTTTGAGCCACTTCCTTTTAGACCTGAAGCCAGAGGATAACTCAGGGGCAGGCAATGACCTCTACCAGCTGTGACTTTACATTGAGCAAAGCCTAAGCAACGGGTTTCTGTTCAAGACTGGAAAGAGAAAGGGAACTAGAAGGTGTTAAGTGCCAAGTGCATGCTACTAGGCTGGGCCCGCTAGGGACATATCTTATTTATCCTCCACAATTACCCAAGAAGGAGGAATTATAATCCTCGTTTTGCAAATGAGGAAATTCACGTTTAGAGAGCCCTGTAGTCACGCAGCTCTAAATGACGATGTTAGGATTCATATCCAAGTTTGTCTTTCCGGGGTCTGCAGCGCCTCCTTTGAAATGGTGCCTTTGACCTTCCATGTCTCCCTTTGCCCAGTGTCCATTTCTCAACCCCAGACTCTGACTCAGCACTCACTTCTCCCAGTCGCCTTCGCTAACTGCCTAGAAAACTCTTTTTAATTCCACGCTGTTCCTCTTTCAGACTTGTCATTATGTTGTACTGGTTGATGTTTGCTTTATACCCGCGTTGGCATTATTTCATACTTATGCACTGGGTTTTCCTAACTGGTTACTAATTCCCGGAGGGCTGACTTGATCTCACGTTGGCGACTAGCGCAAGGTGTCCAAGGTGTGGATGACGACCTCCCACAGACTCGCCCTCCGTCCTTTCCCTCTTTTCCTCCTTCACTGTTTAAAACCTAGGTCTCTGTTCCAAGTACAGAGCAGGATGGTTTCAGCAGCTGTCTGTATAGGCCAGTGATGGCGAACCTATGACACGCGTGTCAGAGGTGACACGCGAACTCATTTTTTTGGTTGATTTTTCTTTGTTAAATGGCATTTAAATATATAAAATAAATATCAAAAATATACATCTTTGTTTTACTATGGTTGCAAATATAAAAAAATTTCTATATGTGACACGGCACCAGAGTTAAGTTAGGGTTTTTCAAAATGCTGACACGCCGAGCTCAAAAGGTTCGCCATCACTGGTCTAGGCTCTGCCCATACTGGCGCAAGAAGGGGTTTTAACCTGTGGTGGGTAGTTAGCCAGACATGAGCACAGCAAGGATGATGGGCCACGTGCAGAAGGTCACTAGAGTGAAAAGCCCCAGGTGCCTAGCAATGGGGAAAACTGGGTAAACAGGGACCTCGCCCCCAGGGTAACCTTTCTTCCCCTAGCATGTCGCTGGTCAAGCGTTTTAGACCCCTGACCTTTCATATCGGTGGTTGTGTGGTTCGGGCCCTCCCCTGACCTTTCCTCCCTTGGCATGTTTCTAGTCATGCAGGTTAGACCTTAGAGGGGGAACGAACAAAGGGGCAGAGAATAGCCCTTAAGCATTAAGCCCCCAGGATAATGAGGTTCTGACCCATGTCAAATATATCCAGGCCCCAGTTGTGTTTCAGCTCCAGGCCCCCAAAAGCAGCAAAACCAGACAAGTGGTGTCATGGCTGACACCAGGACCAGCAGCATTGACTAAAACCACCTGCCCTGGCACCCAACTGTCAGTAGAGACCCTGAAAGGACACACCTGGGACGCTAATGAATATTCTATTGGGATCCGCCCCTGAGGCCTCCAGATAAATACCCTCAAGACTGGACCCAGTGCTGCTCTGTCTGGAGCATGCCCTACCCCTTTCCCTGTCCCTTCCCTGGGTGCATTTTCCTGTCTCTCTCTCTCCTACGCTCCAAGGGTCCTTCCTTTGCCTCTGTAACTTGTTTCCTGAGCCCATTTCTTCTTCTATGCTCACGTCTACCTCTGTGACTTTCTAACCAAACTTTCTCTTACAGTTTGAGTCTTGGCTCTGAATTCTTTCTTAGCCAGAACCCAAGTACTGAGGTTGCTGAACCCAGGTCCAGTCTGACTCCTGGTGCCATTTTCATTCTCAGAGCCAACAAACCCACCAGCAGAAAGAAATGACAGAGGCCAGAGCTGCTTCCCTCCTTCCATCGAGCTGTGGTCCTCCGGGAACATAGCCCGGTGTCACTCAGTCCCCTTGGCTCCAGTTCATGCTCCGCTCCGAGACCACAGCTAGCGCTGTGATGAACTCTGAGCTCTATTCCCTGCTCTGTGGTCAGCCCTTCCCCATCAGCCAGAACTGCAGCTTAATTCATGAGACTTATAGCACTATCCCATGGGACCCGTAAGTTTTATTGCCCGCCCCCCTGTTTTATTTTTCCATTCACAGACATTTTCCAGAACTTGTCCAATGAGTAAGGGCACAGTTTTCATTGCCATCCCTGCAGGCAAATTCTTCAGAGGGTTAGAGAACAGGTATTGGTATCATATGACATAACGTGTGGGAGTTTGCTGTTTTTTTCTTCTCTTGTCTCTGCAGAGCACACATATCCTCACTGCAGTCTGTGAATCATCCATCTCGGACACGGGTTCCTAGCCCCTGACATCATTGTGGGGCAACACTGTCTTCGTCCCTGAGCTAGGACCAAACAGATACTCAGTGCGGGGTGAGGGGTTAGCATTCACACCACTGCCACACTCGCCAGTCCCTGAACCTGCCAAAGAAGGCCATCTTGCGCACTCACCCCACCCTGTCACCCCACCCTCTGAGCAGGTGTGTTGGCAATTGTTGCCCATCATTCTGCAAGCAGAGAACATCAAGATTCTGGGTAAGAAACTTACTCAGGGACTCAAGAATTGGTGACACACAAATGGCTCCCAGGATGTAGACTCTGTCCTATGTTGTCTGTCCCAAGCCTGCTCTCAAAGTCCAGAAGTCCAGGGCCCTCCCTGCACTCAGACAGAACTTGAGCTATCACACTGAGCACTTCTCATGCGCCAGCCACTGCTCTAAGGGTTGTACACGTGTTCACACTTTTAACTGTTACAAAACCCAGGAAGTAGGGTCTGTGATTATCCCTGGTAGGTATGTGAGGGAAATGAGGCACAGAGATGGCAAGCAATTTGCCCAAAGCCACACAGCAGAATCAATAGCAGAGCTGGAATTTGAACCCTGGCGGTCTGGCTCCTGAGCCTAGAATAACCATTTCCAAATGGATGTTCTGTTCTCAGAGTGAACATATCTCTCAGAAAAAGTGAGACAGGATCTGTGGCCAACCCTGTTGTTTACCCAGAAGCCATTTACCCAGAAGCCATATTCTCTTCTTTCCTCTCACAGAGCTCTCATCTCAATCGCGCCCTGAAAGGCCAGGTGCTGAGAGCTGGAGGGGCCCCAGGTGCAGGTGTGAGCCATGGTTGGTCTAACTCCTGCCTGATTGGTTGAGAGGTGAACATGGAAGTGACTAGAAGGTTCTGGGAAGTTTCCTTGCTTTTCCTAAGCATCACCCAGGAAGAGGCTCTCCCTTCCTGCCTTTACATGGCATGGTGAGCAGGTAGATGTGATGCTTGAAGTGGCTGCAGCATCCTGAGACCACGGGGCACAAGCAAGGACCAGAGCGTACTTGACCCGCCTGCTCACAGGGTCTGGGTTTCACTTTACAAATAAGGAAGCAAAGTCCCATGGGAGTTAAAGAACGTCCCCAGGCAAAGCAGCAGGTCCTGGCAGAACCCAGGACAGAGTGTTGTAGGAGCGGATCCAGTCAGCCTCTGTTGGCAGGAAATGGGTTCGGTTCTAGCCTAACAGTTCTCAGGAAATGTTAGCGATCAGCTGCATCTCTGCTTCTTATGTCTCCCTCCTCTCCCGTTCTAAATGGACATGAAACCTCTCTCCTCCCCGGCCACGCCATCTATCACTCGTCATTTCCAAGTGTCAGGAGTCCCAGAAAGCTATCCGGATGCCCTGGTGCGGTCCTTTCCTTAAGGCAGGAAGGAACAAAGGAGGCGCTTTTTTATGGGCTGGTTCTGAGCAAATATGGGTACGGTAATCCATACTTTCTAATTGTCTTTGTTTGCCCATAGAAATTACCTGGGCATGTTCTTTAAAGGAAAAGTCATTTCTCCTGAAAAAAGAGGATAGAAGGAACGGTCCCTCTGACCGGTGGTGTCAGAGTAGCTTTGCATCCCTCAGAGCACAGCCCGGCGGTGTAGTCTCCTCAGACCCTCCATTGCCTCCTCCCCGAAGCTGCTTCTCATTGTCCATTTTAAGTGCTGCACTATGGCCCAGGAGTCTATTTTCTCCACAAGAAGATGAATTAGTGAAAAAGTAGAGTGACCAGTGCTACAAGGATATTCCCAGAAAATACAAGTAAATGTATCATCCCCGGGGGCGCTGTTGCTAAAAATAAGAAGCAATGTGCAGGAGCCACTCTGAGATGCGTCCCCAGACCTTCCCAGCACTCTGCAATTGAATCCATTATTATGAAGAAAGTGCTATTAAGCCGGGCGCTGTTCTGGATGGCAGGGGCACGGTGGTGTTCAAAATAGATGACTCTCCTGTTCTGGTGGAGCTCGGCTTCTAGACGGGAAGGGACAGGCCACAGACGAATGAACCAAGAAGTATGTAATTTGTCACCCAGTGATAATGCTGTGAAGAAAAATAAAACAGGGCCAGGGAGAGAGATATTGATGAGATGGGTGTTGGGTTAGTGTGGTGTAATAAGAAACATACTTAGTCTTTGTCCCTGGTTCCTGGCCACAAAACCCCTAAAACCTTTGGAATTTCTTTTTTTTCCAATAGGTTTTTTATTGATTTCAAAGAGAGGAAGGGAGAGAGAGAGATACAAACATCAATGCTGAGAGAGAATCATCAATCCACTGCTTCCTGCACACCCCCTATTGGGGATCAGGCCCACAAGTGGGGCACATGCCCTGACCGGGAATCAAACCGTGACCTCCTGGTTCATGGGTAGATGCTCAACCACTGAGCCACACTGGCCAGGTGACCTTTGGAATTTCTTGAGTGACAAGAGTACCTTTTGTTACTCATAAGGAACTCCCCTCCCCCAGATAGCCTCAGGATGGGGCTGTTCACCTGAGGGACCAAGTGATTAGAAGGTTGGAGCTTTTAGCCCCACCCACTGGCTTCTGGGAAGGGGAAGCAGGGGGAGGGGCTTCAGATAAGAACTGACTTCCCTTTTAGAAAAGCCTGCTTAGAAGAGACAGGCTAGTGGGGAAGAAGGTAATGGGTAACCGGGAAGAGAAGAGCAGAATGCCTTGGAAATCTAGTCTGAGGACCCAGGGGAAGGCTCCTGGAGGAAGTGATTTTAAGCTGAGATGTGAGGGATGAGTAGACGTAGAGGAGAGAGAGGAGGGGAAGCGCTTTCCAGGGATGGGGAAGGCCCTTGTAAAGGCCTGAGGCGTGAGAGAGCACAGGCTCATTGGGGGACCTGAAAAAAGACCAAAGGGGCTGAAGCACAGTAAGCCGGGGGCCAGGGTGGTGGGTTAAGGCTAAAGAAGGGAGTGCTGCCCGACCAGTGTGGCTCAGTGGTTGAGCATTAAACCATGAACCAGGAGGTCATAGTTCAATTTCTGGTCAGGGCACTTGCCCGGGTTGCAGGCTCGATTCCCAATGGAGGCCTGCAGGAGGCAGCCCATCAATGATTCTCTCTCATCATTGATGTTGCT
>NW_006288624.1:1671605-1679549 GCF_000327345.1 Myotis davidii
TGTATATGTATATGTATATGTATATGTATATGTATATGTATATGTATATGTATATGTATATATGGGGCTGTTCTTGAAGGGCTGTCTTCAAAGTGCTGAGGCCTGGTCATGATCCTAAAGTTACAGGGGACCAGTGAAGGGTTTTCTCTAAAGGAGTTACATGATCGTTTTCAGAGGATGACTTTTGCCCCTAGTCACCTGGACAAATACAGGTGCCATTCCTGAGGGAACTGGGCTCTGTGGTTTGGAATTCTGGGGCCTTGGCCCAGGCTGGTCTCTCCGCCTGAGCGGAGCCAGTGCTGCCCTGGAGGTGGAGCGGGCAGGAGCCAGCGTGCACCCGCCAACCAGTTGTCCGGCTGGCAGTTGGAATCGGCTCTGAGGGGAGAATTCACACAATGGGGGCCAACGTGACAAATTCCAGTGTTCCCTCCAGCGAGCACACCACTGTCAGCGAGGAAACGTTGGCCCTGGTTTCAGGCGCTTCAGTGACTAGTTGCTGGTACTTCAATCGTTGGGGAATGCAGGTCATCATTCTCCAATTTTGTTACAAAATGTGGATTTAATGCACAGGTACCGTCTTCTGTACAGATGATCTCCTCCGGGCTCGTGCCAGAGCTGAGAATGGAAGCGGCTGTGGGACGTTGGAAAGAGCTCTGGGTAACCGTGAGGCACGCCCAGGAACCCAGTCTTGGCTGCTTTTCTGCTTTATGGCTTTCTGGACTCACTGCCTGGACACCCTGCCTTCCCTGGACCTTTTATCTGATGCCAAGATTCCATGATTAGCAGGATATTTGAGAAGGAGGCAGATACTGGAAAGCACAACAGGCAGGATGCCTATCCATCCATCCACCCATTCAGCAAATATTTGCTGAGCATCAAGTATGTGGCCTCTGTTCCTCGTGCTGGGGATATAAAATTGAAGAAGTCCTTTGGGGTTATCAACATCAATGGGGAGAGAGACTCATAAATAACTAATGCCAGTTTTCATCAAGATGTGTTCCACGACAAACACAGAAAACCTAACTCAGAGTGGCTTGAATAACAAAGGCATTTATTGTCTCAAATATCAAATAGTCCAGAAGTAGGGCAGAGGTGCTGTGTGCACTACATAAAGTTCCAGTTCCTCTTCTCTGTAATACTCTTGGACTTGGCCTGCTCTATGTCTATTGGGGTCCAAGCCAGGCTACAGGTAACATGGCTGCAGTGGTTCCAGCCATCACAACAAACATCCTAATATCCAAAGGAAGAAAGAAAACAATTTCTTCCTGTGTCTCTTTTTTAGAAGAGAGGACACTTTTCCCACAAATTTCAGGGTGGATGTTTCTTCATCTCTTAGTTTTCAGAACCAGGTAACACGTCCATTCCAAACTTCATCGCCGGGAGAGTAATGCGATAACCTTGATGGGCACAGACTATTCAGTATCTACCTGATACTGAGAATGGGCCACCATCCCCGAGTCTCATGGGGAGGAGTGAATATCTGAATGAAACAGTGTTTTCTTAGTAAAGGAGAATGGGGTGAGGGCTCTGGGAGTTAGGTAGGATGGGAAGATGCTGTATCAGAGGTGTATGTACATTGCATGCTGGGGGTTCAGAGGGAAGGACAAAATTTGTTCAGGGTGAGGGAATAGAGGAAATGGTTGAGAAGGTTTTAAAAAGATGATTTGGGAGCTGGGCTAGGGATAAAGAATATGAGATTGAAAAGTATGCCAGGTCAAGACTGAGAGAGTCTTATCAGCCCTCTTGAAGGATCTGGTTTATTCCCACAGGAAGTGTAGACTTCCATGCATCGTTTTCATATTTTAAAATCATATTTAAAATATGACATGAAATATATTTAAATAAGAACTAGGAAAGGGGAAGAAAAAAACCCGCTTGTTGAATGTCTGCTATGTGCTAGAGGCTGTGTGTATATACTCTATATAGACTCCCTCCTTTAATGCCCACAAAAGTCCTAGTAGAGTCTACCACTGCCCCATCTTACAATGAACAAATGGGTCAGGGATCAGGGACCACAGTCTGATCAAATAACAGAAGCCCTCCCAGACTGAGGTTTGCTCAGGGATACACTACAGGTGTGGCAGTCCCCCAGCCCTGCCACTGGGTAGGAAAAGGCTCTCTCTCATGAAAGGGCATGCAGTGGCCATGGCAACAGCACAGAAGGCAGGTGACGAGCACCTGCACGGGAGCACCAGCATAAGGAATGGAGAAGAAGAAATAGATGTGAACAAGCCAAAGTCATGAGAATTCGTGACCAAGCACCTGTGTGGGTAAAGAGAGCTTTCCAAAACACAGTCCGTTAACCTATAATCCTTGCTTTGGAAATTCAAATTTATTCCAATCCTACTGAGATATTAGGAACAATTTGAGCATAATGTGAGTTTCAGGATTAGTTGTGCACATGTTTGTCCCTCGAGAAACACTAGGTGAATGCAGAAAACTGCATCCAGGTTAGGAACACACAAAACACATGTGGACACACACACACACACACACACCAAACTTCTACCAGCTGCCTCAGTTCACCACGAGTGTTATGAGCCACACTCCTCCACAGCCAGTGTTACAGCCATCTGTCTGATTTCTAATCATCTTCCTCCTACCCCTTCACAATGACCCACAAACTACAGCCCTTCCGGCATCCACTTTCACAAGCAAACTTCAGGTTTTGTTAAAATGCCACGTTTTTGTATTATCTATGTATTTCTCAACCGTTTCACAGGTGTAAAACCATGCTACCATTTTTGGTAGGTTCCTATCTCTCTCTCTCTCTCTTTTTTTTTATAATGCCCCTAATAAACTTTTTAAGTGTCCTGCCCATTTTCCCCATAGCCCTGTGGGTTTTATTGATCAGTTTCATGCCACATGCTGATTTTTGGAACATGTACTCTGCTTATAGTAGAACGGACCGTGCCTTATGTTTTTCTGGTTCAGATAGCTGGACTTAATGATAATGCCCTTCACTGAAAGGGGGTTTGGTGAGCGACAGAGAGATTGTGGCTTTAGCTTTGGATATACTACTGAGTTAGAAGGTCCAGGAGATGCTGGAAAGTATCCGGAAGAGGATTAAAAATATTAATCTGAACATCAGGGGAAAAAAACAACTGGGATACACAAGTTTTTTGGAGACAATTAGCAAACACAAGGTGATTGAGTCTACATGAGTAAGAGGCTTCCCAGAGAGAGGTGTGGAGTGAGAAGACCAGAGAGCCTAGAAGAAAACCTGAGGGGCATGAGCATCCAAGGGCAAGGGCAGGTAACGAGGCAGACAAGGAGCCTGAGCAGCAAATGGGGTCAGAGAACTGGGAGAGAGTAATGTCAAGAAGTCAAGAGAGGCCAGAGCTCAAGCTGGGAAAACCTGCCAATAACGTCAAGCGCTACAAAAGTTCAGATAGAATGAATGGTGAAAAGTGTTCGTTGGATTAGAGTAAAATTCATAAGTCATTTTTAGCCAGAGGGAGGGTAGGCTTTCAGAGTCTCTTCCCCCACGATTTTTATGATACAAAGAAAAGCAAAAGAATGGTATTTTGGCCTGGCCAGTGTGGCTCAGGGGTTGAGCATCGACCTAGAGGTCACAGTCTGATTCCCATTCAGGGCACATGCCTAGGTTGCAGGCTTGATCCCCATTGGGGGGCGTGCAGCAGGCATCCAATCAATGATTCTCCCTCTCTCTCTCTCCCTCTCTGAAATCAATAAAAATATATTTTTTAAAAAAGAACGGTATTTTATAAGGGAGTCAAAACTGAAGGAAAATTTAATAGATACTCTGTCCTGGCTGGTTTGGCTCAGTGGAGAGAGCATCGGCCTGGGGATTGAAGGGTCCCGGGTTCAATTCCAGTCAAGGGCACATTCCCAGTTTCTGGACTCGATCCCCAATGGGGGGCATGCAGGAGGCAGCCGATCAATGATTCTCTCTCATCATTGATGTTTCTATCTCTCTCTCTCCCTCTCCCTTCCTCTCTGAAACCAATAAATATTTTTTTTAAAAAAAAGATGTTCTTAGAGTAAGGAATAGGGATTAGAAGAGATTAGGAAAAAGTAAGAAAAGAAGGAGATGGGAGGAGCCAGAAAGAAATGGAAATGATTGAATTTGGAAAGAGCGTGGTCCCTTCCTGCTCTGAGACAGGAACGAACAAGGCAAACGAATTGAGAATATGGCAGAGTTCACACCCACAGCCTCGATTCTCCTTGGGAAAGGAAAGAAATGTGAAATTAGGATCGCAGTGTCTTAACCAAAAAAGAGCTTACTTTTCTGACATAACAAGAAGCAAGTAGAGGTAGCCAGTCCATGGCTGATATAGATGCTTCCCAATGTACCCAATGCTCAAACTTCTACATTCCTGCCCGGCTAGCCTTTGTGTGTGGCTTCTGTCATTACATAGACAATATGGCAACTGACACTCCAGACACCCTGTCTCTATTTCAGGAGGAAACATGGAGAAGGTAAAGAAATTGCATGCTAGGTGTATTGTTCATTTTTTAAATCAAGAAAACAATAGCTTTCCCGAAGGCCCCTACCCAAGAGATTTCCATTTACATCTCACTGGCCAGAACTCTTAGGAAGGGAAAAAGGGAGGTGGGTATTGAGACAACAACCAGCTCTGCCTATGGCACTGAAAATAAGAATGAATTCTCAGGACACAGTTGGGTTTTGAGAACACAAAGCGGTAATAGCACCAATTTCTATTTGGGTTCCGTCATCAGCTAGTTAGGCAGCTGAGGGTAATTATCTCACCTTAGAGGGCCTAAAATGTTCTTATATATAAGAGAAGATGGTTGAGCTATATTATTTCTAAGATTTAAAAAAAAAATCTACCATCTGTAACTCTAAGGGCTTATATAATATCCATTTCTAAAACTGACTTTCTTGGAAGTGTGAAAAGCCTTCTTCACTAAAGCTATGCTCTTCCGCAATGACCCAGTGCGGTGCACAGGAAACATACTGGCCATAGTTATGTATGATAAGGCTAATTAGCACACTAAATTCAAGTATTTCAGAGTTAAATATGCACCTATAAATAGTTTGGGGTGTCTACTATAGACACCCAGAAGTGCAATTGCAGAGTTTAAGCCCATGGGATGTAAACAATGTCAAAGATTGAATTTCCCTCCAAAAAGGCTTTACCAATTTATGTTCCTACCAGCAATGTGCCAGAATGTCAATTTCCCTAGCAGAAAATATATGTAAACATGAAGAAATAAATCGTATTGTGAATTCTTTTATTCTTTGTCAGATACTATCATATGCCCTTTATAATTATCTATACATATAAAAGCCTACGTGACCAGCCCATTGGCTGGTAGCTATGATGCACACTGACCACCAGGGGGCAGACGCTCAATGCAGGGACTGCCAAGCTGCGGTGACTTGGCAGCTGCGGTTCTTGGGTGACGCACACGGAACTAGAGAGGAGGGAGCCTGATTCCAGGGTGTGTCACCTGAGAACCACCCTCTAGCAATCCAGGACACCTCAGAGGATGCTGGAGAGGCATTTTTTGGCCCGATATCTCAGGCCAGGCCAAGGGACCGCACCGGTGCCCGAATCCATGCACCAGGCCTCTAGTTATTGTATATAACTCTTCTAGCTACCCTTTGAGGTAGATGGTATTATCATGGTCATCCTACAGATGAAGAAACTTAGGATCAGAAAGGTTAAAGAGCTTGCCCCAAACCAGACACCTAATTAATAGCAAAATTAAAACTGGATGACAGGTTTGTCTGACACCAAATTCATCGTCTTAAACCCTGAACTCTACTGCCTCACAATGTATTCCTACTGGGTCTGTCGTGTACATGGAGAAACATAGAAAGACCCCTCTATCTTGCCTCAAGATTCTTCCCAAAAGCCCTACTATTGCAAAGGTTAGCACTTGGTGAGAGCAATGCTGCTCAGAATAAGTCTGAGACGACACAGAGCCACAGAGTGGTAATACTCACTGACAAAACCTTCAAGAATCATAAAAGACCCTCCCTTTGATGGTTTTTAGCCGAGTGAATAACGTGGGAGTAAAGAAAGTTTATTTTTACCTCCCCCGCCCCCCTTTATTCAGTAGAAACTAACTGTCTTCTGGTTACATTTTAAAAGAAAATCTCAGGCTTTTCTTGTTCTCTGTCGTAGGCCTGCGGTGAGGTTCCCACAGGTCCTGGTCTATGCCCATTTGATCCTCCCTCACTCACACATCCAGGTGCTGAACTTTGTTTTGTTGTAACACATAACCACCACAGGAGAAAAGAAACCACTGAGTGGACGGACCTGTGCTCAGAGTATGGATTTTGTTGTAACAAGGTCAGAACACTGCGGTAGCTATTAGTCACTGACTAGCTCTTAGAATCCTGCCAAGACAGAAATGGCCAGCACAAGTAAGTCTCAGAGTTTTGCCTGCACTCTCTTAAGTGCACAATAAAACGGGGCAGCGGCAGGGCGGAAATGGTTATTAGAAATCATGGGGTACCTTGACAAGAGGTGTTAGCACAGCCTTGTAAAGGTGTACACTCACATAGTGGAGATGCAGAGGTGAGGGACGGGGGCGGGGCGGCGACACCATTATCAACCAGCGAGGAAGATGCTTAGATCAGTTTGAATAAAACTAATTTAAGAGTCCTCTATCTCAAAGCTGAACAAATAGCACTGGCTGATATAATCATGCTTTTTAAAGTCAGTTAAGTAGGTGCATTACATTGACTGCTTCTTTTAAAGCTTAATGGAGGCATAGCTTGCTTACAATCAAATCCACCCATTTTAGGCATATAGTTTAATGAGTTTATGGCATGCATAAGGCATGCAACCGGCCCAATGTCTGCAGGACTTTAATCCTCTTTTATTCCTGGTATAGGTCATTAATATTTTCTCATTTTTCTTTATCAGTCTTGCCAGGTGTTTCCCACTTTTAATAATCATTTCAAAGAACCAACTTTTAGCTTTATTTTCTCTACTGTTCATTTGTGTTCTAGTTCATTGACTTGTGCTCTTTATTATTTCCTAATTGTTATTTACTTTGGATTTAATATGCTCACTTTCTTCCTAGTTTCTTATGTGGAAAATTTAGATTTCTGAGAGGTGGGAGAGTAACAGCTATATTGAGACACTTCACATACTATTCAATTCACCCATTTAAAGTATACGATTTAATGGTTTTATGTATATTCACAGAGTTGTGTAACCAACATCAAATACATTTTAGCACACTTTCATCACTCCCCCAAAAGAAATTCTATACGCTTATCAGTCACCCTACCCCTTGCTAGCCCCTTCCCCCAGCTCTAAACAGCCACTAATCTAACTTCTGTCTCTATAATTTGTCTAGTCTGAACATTCCTATAAATGGAATCACACAATATGTGGTCTCTCGTAACTGACTTCTTTCACTTAGCATAATGTTTTCAAGGTTAATTCACATTGTAGCACGTACCATACTTCATTTTTTATTGCCAAGTAATATTCCATTGTATGGGTATACCATATTTTATGTATCTAGTCATCAATTGATGAGCAGATGGTTGATTTTAAGTTTTTTTTTAATTCCTAGTATAAGCATTTAAAGACCCACAATTCCCTCTGAGTACTCACTCCTCTGATACATCACACAGACTTTTGATATCTTATATTTTCATTATAATCCCATTCAAATATTTTCAAATTTCATTTGTGAAATAAATTATAGATTTTTATGTTGACTAATTTCTAAATTTTTGAGACTTTTATCTATATGCTACAGATTAAATGATATTTTTGGTTTTTTCTTTCTTTTTCTTTTTTTAATGTTCTCTTTTGATCTATCTTGAAGTTCACCGTTTCTTTGTTGCCTCCAAAATGTTAAAAACATCCAATAAACTTTTCATTTCAATTATTATACTTTTCAGTTCTAAAGTTTCCACTTGGTTCCAACCAAGTTGCTCTGCCATTATCAGAAGTCAAAATTTGTTTTTAACCAATTTTTTGAAAA
>NW_006288624.1:1680122-1690412 GCF_000327345.1 Myotis davidii
ACGAACCATCAAGATTCAGAGGCAGCCAAAGAGAGAGAACAACCTGATTCTCAGAGATCAACTGAGACCCTGGCGGAAAGACAGAGGGATGGGAGTAAACTAAAAACATGAGATGGAAGCAAGAGTGAGTTAGGGCAGCGGTTCTCAACCTTCCTAATGCCGTCAACCTGAAATAATTGATCTAATGATCCTAGTTTAAATTTCCTTTTAAAGCAAGTTCACATGATTATACGAACCATCAAGATTCAGAGGCAGCCAAAGAGAGAGAACAACCTGATTCTCAGAGATCAACTGAGACCCTGGCGGAAAGACAGAAGGGATGGGAGTAAACTAAAAACATTATGAGATGGAAGCAAGAGTGAGTTAGGGCAGCGATTCTCAACCTTCCTAATGCCGCGGCCCTTTAATATAGTTCCTCATGTTGTGGTGACCCCCAATTTCATTGTTACAAATTGAACATAATTAAAGCATAGTGATTAATCACAAAAACAATATGTAATTATATGTGTGTTTTCCAATGGTCTTAGGCGACCCCTGTGAAAGAGTCATTCGACCCCCAAAGGGGTCGCGACTCACAGGTTGAGAACTGCTGAGTTAGAGGGAGGCAAAATTAAAATTCACTGCCCTTTTGAAGAGCCACCAACATTTAAAGCTCAAAGCACCATGCCATGCTATTTTAACTGGTCAGTGTATTGTTGGCATTTAAACAACTAAAAATTTTAAGAACTATGGCAGTGGTCCAAACTCATTAGTCAACGGAGCCAAATATCAACAGTACAACGATTGGAATTACTTTTGAGAGCCAAATTTTTTAAACTTAAACCATATAGGTAGGCACATTCAACTTTAAATTCACGGTTTTCGTCTTCCGTTTTTCTTTGCTTCTTCTTTGTAGCCATGTCAAACCGGGCACCTAAAAAAATGTTTCATTTTATAATAATAAAGCCACCAACACGAAAGAATTACAATCCTTAAATTGATGACAAAAATACCTGTAGGATTTGCAGCTGGTTGGAAAAATACAGGCAACTTTATGCTTCGAGTAGGTATTTCTGTCACCCGCATGCGATTTGTGGACGCGACTAGCACTAACCACTGCACAGTGAGACTGCTGACTGACTGGCTCACTCAACTCTTGCATGAATCACACGCGTATCCCGTGGCCGCATCTCCCATCGCCGGACCCACCAACTGACCGACCGACTGACACCCCCCACTTCTTCTAACGCCACTTCTTCAAAATAGACTCGCCCAGGCCGAAAACTGACTTCTGCGCACGGGCCACGAAGTTTCAATCGCACTGTACATGCGCGCCCGCACGTGGTATTTTGTGGAAGAGCCACACTCAAGGGGCCAAAGAGCCACATGTGGCTCGCGAGCCGGGGGTTGCCGACTACTGAACTATGGCAAAACACATAACATAAAATTGGTCATCTTAACTATTTTTAAGCGCACAGTTCAATGGCATCCTTTGGTACTTTTGTTGTGCAACCATTGGTACTTTTAAAACATTAAAACAGCAATTTTCAACTGGTGTGCCACAAGAATTTTTAAAACATGCAATACCTGACTATTTAGTCAGGGGCACTGGCCTCTTTTCCCTTAGATTGTCAAACTAAAAACAAAAACAAAAACGACAACAGCCAATAAACAACAGCCGTCTTGGTGAGAACGCCCTGTCTTGAACCATAAATATATAGGCCATAGACTTGCATAGACTTGCATCTTATGGGTCATGTCACATAATAAGGCTGCATCTGATTGGTTAATTCTTGGTAACAGAAATCTTATATATAAGTATAGGCAACTGATTTTTTTAAAAAGTCACTTTGGAGCAAAAAGGGTAGGTAATTACTGTTATTGTTTTGTTATTATACCTATTTTGGGGGCTCAGATTGGCAAAAAACATATTTTTGGTGTGCTGTAGAATTTTAGTAATTAGCTTATGTGTGACACGAGATGAGAAAGGTTGAAAATTGCTGCATTATAACCATTATGTGGCCCTAAGATAGCATTTCCTAATGCCTCCTCTCTAAGGCTAATGGTTTTTCTTTGACGAAAAGAGACCCAGGGGAAGACGCTGCTGGCTGACAGGTGAAAGTAACAGGAAGTTAGAATTTGGCTCAACATGAGAAAGAACTTCCTATATTTAGATCTGACCAACAGAAAGGGGAACAGGAGGCCTGGGAGCTCCCTTCGAAGGCAGAGAATGTTCACACGGGGCTCGAGGCCATCTGTTGGGTGTGTTTGGGAAGAGATTCCAGTGCTGGGTGGGAGAGCGACCTCCGGGCTGCCCTCCAACTAGGAGATCCGATAGCTGATCTGAAGTTGCTGTGCACTCAGGTTTCAGAGGGCTTTCTGGCGTTCAAGTTTCTAACTCTGGGCTTTAAAGCAGTCACACTTAACACCACTTATCCTCTCCTGGCAAGTTGGCTGCTGATTTTGTCTAAAGTCCACCGGTTCTCAACCTGTGGGTCGTGACCCCTTTGGGGGTCGAATGACCTTTACACAGGGGTCGCCTAAGACCATCGGAAAACACATATATAATTACATATAGTTTTTGTGATTAATCACTATGCTTTAATTATGTTCAATTTGTAACAATGAAATTGGGGGTCACCACGACATGAGGAACTGTAATAAAGGACTGTGGCATTAGGAAGGTTGAGAACCACTGGCTATGAAGAAATCATTAAAAATAGGATACTTAGGTCTCAGGCCCATTCCAACCACTGATTCACCAAGAGATGTGAGGCAGGTGATCTTCACAAAAATCAAGTTTTTTCTTTTCTTTTTTTTCAAGCAAGTTTTCACTTAAAAGGGCTCTGCTGCCTCCAGGCTTACCCTGTTGTGCCCAGATTTCAAGATTCCCAAGGGCCCACCAGGGAGCCAGCGAGTCCGATGCAAAAGCAAAGAGTCATTTATTTCAAACCTAGGTTTGGCTCCCCTGCCCCCCCTTACTGGCACAGCAGCAAGTGGCAGAGAGAGAGAAAACTGTGTGGAGAGAGGTTTTATAGGGGATTGGGGTAAGGGGAGGAGAAAGGACTGTGGGCCCTGCCGATTGGCCAGGCGCGAGTCGGTGTCTCATTACACAGGATGTGGTCATAGTGATGGCGTGCACTTCCCTTGACTATCATTGGCCAGTCCAGAGAAATCCTGGGCGTGGCCAGCAGTGGCTTGGCTTCTGGGAAGAAGCCTTGCTGAGCACATGGCCAAGGTAAGATGGAGGGCATAGCCCTTACCCTGGGCAAGGTGGAGGGCGTAGCCCTTACCCTGGGGCAAGGTGGAGGGCGTAGTCCTCGCCCTTTCAACCCCATGCCAATCCATGTCCACAGTGCTGTCAGAATAATCTTCTAAGATGTAAATCTGAGCATATTACCTTCTCCCAATTAAAAACAATATTTAATCGTCCCCCTTCATTTGCAAAATAAAGTTCAAGTTTCTAACTAAGCATGGTCTCCCAGGCCACCCTGCTCACCCCTCCGTACTTGTCTCCTGTCATTCCCTCTCTAACGTGCTTGTCTTTAGCTGGTGAATTATTTCAATTCTCCAGTCCTTATTTGCCTGGCTAATTTTTACATATTCTTTAAGATTCATCTCAGGTATGGTATTTTACAAGAAAATGTCCCTGTGTTCCCTTACAGCTTAGTCAGGGCTCATTACAGCACCCTCATCATCTGCATGACCCCGAGCACAGAAGAAAAAGCACATTCAGTGCACTTTCAGCTCTGTGGGGAGAAAGATAAAATTGAATCCCTACTTCAGTCCGTAAATCATAGTAATTTCCCAGTTGGTCAAAAGACAGAAGGATTAAAAATAATCTTGGAGTGGGAAAGTCTTTACATACCTTACCTAATAATAGACAAACATGTAAATTGACCACACCTTTGCTATGCTAACCAGCCAATCAGGAGAGTATGCAAATTAACCCAACAAAGATGGTGGTTAATTTGCATACATAGGCTCCAAGCAGCGGAGCGAGACTGAAGGCGAGCTGAAGCGGCGAAGACGGAAGACTGAAGGCAGCTCCAGCCGGAGTGAAGGCCTGGGTCCCGGGTGCCAGAAAAAAACCGGTGCCAGCTGCCAGGAGAAGGGAAGGCCTATTGCACGAATCTCTTCATGCAACAGGCCTCTAGTATGACATAAAACATAAAATCCCCTTTAGAAAGACTATTGAATATGGTTATATGAAAAATGAAATTCTCCATGTCAAAAACATCACTAACAAAATCTAAATACAAATATAAATGGCAAAAACTTGAAACATATTTCACAGTCCCTACACATAAATAAGAAAACAAACACATAAAAATGGCCAGAGAATACAAGTAGTATTCCTAAAAGAGTTACTTACATATGGCTTTTAAAAAATGAAAAGATAAACTTTATTGTAAACATTATTACTCATAAGGGACATGCAATTAAAGCTGAATGGAATACCAGTTTTTTTTCACTTAGATTAGCAAAGATTAAAAATTTTGAGAACATTGTTATGTTATGTGGAAGCAAGCATTCCATTCATACGCTGTGGATGGAAGAGTGTGAATTGGCACGATCTTTATGTTAACAATGACCAAAATTACAAATGCATATATCCTTAATCCAGCAACTTTCTTGCTGGGACTTTATCCACATATTTGTAAATGAACAAAATGACAAATTGAAGGTGAAGCTTTCCTTTTTCGTCCATTCTCAGACAGAAAATAAAAAATAGGAATGATCTGTTCCTTGAAAGTCTCCTAAAATTTGCCTGGTTTAGGGAATATATAAACGGTGTCACGAAATTCACACAAGAAGTGATTTTGATAGAAAGTACATGTTTATAATTAAAAATTGTAAATTTTTTATTGATTCATAAAGTATACAGTATAGGGTTATGTATGCAATAGCATATAGGGTAAATAGCCTCCACACTTTGCTGATACATACGCACTCTTTTGTTGAAATTTTCCATGACCATTTTTGCATAAATGTGGCTGAATTTCAATGAGGCTTATTTTCATCTTGATGGCTTGGTTAATCTACAAAATTGTCACATTTGGGGTTCCGAAAATCCATGAGTGATAACATCGATGAGAGAGAAACATCGATCAGCTGCCCCCTGCACATCCCCCACTGGGGACGTGCCCGCAACCCAGGCACATGCCCTTGACCGGAATCGAACCTGGGACCCTTCAGTCCACAGGCCGACGCTCTATCCACTGAGCCAAACCGGTTTCAGCTACTTCTTGTGTTAATTTTGGGACACCCTTTACAAATACTCTACTTCTTCTTAGTTTAATTTTGGCAATTGTTTCTTAAAATACATATTTTTATCTAAGTTTTTAAAAATTAATGGCAACATTCATTTGTATTATTACATTCATGATTTTGCATTGTATATAGCTACTGTATTTAACTCCTCTTTTGAGTTAATATTGTTTATTTGAGCTTTTAAATATTTTCAAAAGTACAAGTCCTTGATTTTGTTGAATCTATTATTTGTTTTCTATTTCATCAACATTTGCTCATATCTTAATTATTGGTTTAATTTTACTTTATTTGGACTTACTCTGTTCTTCAATTTTTTTAGCTATTTGAGTGTAAGGATTTGCCCATTTATTTAAATCCTTTCTTGCTTAAATAAGTTTTTTAAGGCTATGAATTTTCCTCTAAGTACTACTTTAGTTGTTTTCCACAGGCTTTAATATGTAAGGCTTTTGTTTTCATTTTAAATATTTTATAAATTCTTATGATTGTTCTCTTTGTCTCATGAGCTACTGAAAGGAATTTTCCCCAACTTTTTGGTTTTTGGGGTTTTTTGGTGAAGCACTTAAATGTAACTTGTAGACATTATGACACTTCCCCCTTAATTAAATATTAACTATTACTATTATTAGTAGACTTTTCTTTTTATTGTTGTAAAGTATCACTCTTAAAGCCTATTAAACGTTTTCTTTAAATTCTATTTTATCTACTGCTAATCTTGGTATATGGGTTTTCTTTTGATTAGCATTTGCATGATAACCTTTTTTTATTTTTACTTTTTAGAGCATGTTCTTACAGCTTTATTTACCTGGGTTTTTTTGTTTGTTTGTTTGTTTTCTTTTTACACTAACAATGAAGTGAGAAGAAAATTTGAAAAACAATCCCATTCACCACAGCACCAAGAAGAATAAAATAGGAATTAGCTTAACTAAGGAAGTGAAAGACTTGTACATGAAAAACTACAAAATATTTTGAAAGAAATGAAAGATGACATAAATAAATGGAATAATATCTTGTTTTTATGAATTAGAAGACATAATATTGTTAAATGTTCATACTACCCAAAGAAACATACATATTCAATGAAATACCTATCAAAGTCCCAATGGTGCCTGGCTGGCACGGGTCAGTGATTAAGCATTCACCTATGAACCAAGAGGTCACAGTTCAATTCCTGGTCAGGGCACATGTCCAGGTTGTGGGCTCAAGCCCCAGTGTGGGGTGTGCAGGAGGCAGCTGATCAATGATTCTCTCTCATCATTGATGTTTCTATCTCTCTCTCACTCTCCTTTCCTCTCTGAAATCAATAAAAAATATATTTTTAAAAATCCCAATGGCGTTTTTTACAAAAATTGAAAAAAAAAACAATTCTAAAATTTATATGGAATCACAACAGACCATGAATAGCCAAATCAATCTTGAGAAAGAAGAACAAAGCTGGAGGCATCATACTCCCTGATTACAAATTATATTACAAAGCTACAGTAATTAAAACAGTATTATATAGGCATCAGGCAGATATATAAACCAATAGGACAGTTTAGAGAAGCCCCAAATAAATCCACATATATATGGTTGACCGATCTTTGACGGTGCCAATAATACATATTGTGGAAAGCATAGTCTCTTCAATAAATAGTGTTGGGAAAACTGTATACCCAAATGCAAAAGAATGAAACTGGGCCTTTATCTTATACCACACACACACACACACACACACACACACACACACACACATCAACTAAAAATAGATTAAAGACTAAAAAGTAAGACCTGAAACTGTAAACTTCTAGGGAAAAAACATAGGGGACAAGCTTCATGGCATTGATCTTGACAACGATTTCATAGATAAGACACCAAAATCACAAGCAAAATAATAATATATATATGTAAAACTACATCAAAGTAAAAACTAATGCACAACAAAGAAAACAAAAGACTGAAAACTTAATCTATGAAGTAGGAAAAAAAATTTGCAAGTCATATATTAAATAAGAGGTTAATATTTTTTTAAAAAAGGAATTCTTAAACTTTTCTCATCTAAATACAAAGATACAAAAACTGCAAAAAAAAAGGAATTCTTACAACTCAGTAGCAAAAATCCCCCTAATAACCCAATTTAAAAATAGACTACAACATTGAATAGACATTTCACAAAACAACAACAACGAAAACACCTACAAATGGCCCACAGATATATGAAAAGATGCTCCATGTCACTAATCATCAGAAAAATGAAAATTAAAACCACAAAAAATAAAGGCAAGTGTTGGGAGGATATGGGGAAATTCTAACCTTGTACACTATCGTTAACAATGGAAAATGGTGTAGCCACTATGGAAAACTGTATGAAGATACCTTAAAAAATTAAAAATAAAACTACTATATGATCCAGCAATTTCACTTCTTGGATATTTATCCAAAAGAACTGAAATCAGGATCTCCCATGATCATTGCAGCTCCATTCACGATAGCCAAGATGTGGAAACAACCTAAATGTACATTGATGGATGGACAAGAAAATGTAGCATAAACATACAATGGGATACTAATCAGTTTCTAAGAAGAAGGAAATTCTGCAATATGTGATAACATGGATGAACATTGAGGGCATTATGCTAAGTGAAATAAGCCAGTGTGAAATATCCAAAAATTGGTTACCAGGAGCTGGGGGGAAAGGGGAGGGAGGACATAGAGAGTTCCTAATCAATGAGCATCAAGTTTCAGTTATACAGTATCATTAAGTTCTAAAGATCTGAATAACAATGTACCTGCAGTTAACAATACTATACTGTATACTTAAAAATTTAAATTTAAGAGAGTACAGCTCATAGTAACTGTTCTTACCACGATAAAATACAGTTAAAAATGCAATTTGTTAGCATCTCTATTTTAACTGTGGAATTAACTTTCATTTATTGTTATTACTGACATATTTGGAATAACTTCTATCATTTTATTTTGTATTTTCTCTTTTTTCCCTTTGCTTCTTCCTTCCTCCTGTTCAACCTTCTGTGGGAGATGACCAAGTTGAGGATACGTTTCTTTTTTCCCTTCTGCTGGATTGGAACCTATAGATTGCACTTCTGTTCCTTTGGAGATTGCTGTTGTGGGTGCTAACAAACTATGCCATACGTGTATATTCAGGTGCTGCGATTCACTGTCTCTAAATCATGGGTCGCCAACCCCAAGTAAAGGAAAACACAACGGTTCTGCAGTACGTGGTAGGTTCTGTTTCTCATGAAGTCACCATGTGCTCTTTTGTGCATCACTTTCTCAAAACTATTCTTCTTTTGTTTTGTTTTGAGGAAACCACGTTTTATACATCTTTGTATTTATTTACAAGTTCTTAGTTCCCCTTGCTATATAAACAATTTGATGGGTTTTAACAACTGCATATATCTCTACCCAGATAATGAATATTTTCACCACCCAGAAAGTTCACTTGTGTCCCAGAAGCAAAATTTTTTTCAAAATAGGCGAGTTTTGCTGCTATAAAACTTCATATAAAACGACTCACCCTGTTTGTATTTCTTTGTCTCTCACTTCTTTGCTCAGTATAATGTCTGCAAAATATATCCATGTGATTGTGGGTAACAGCAGGTTTTGGTTTTGGTTTTCTTTCCAAGTCGTATTCCATTGTATTGATGTACAAAATTTGTTTATCTATTCTCCTGTTGATGAATATTGATTTGTTTCCAAATTGAGGCTATTATGAATAAAATTGCTATGAACATTCTTATATAAGCATTTTTGTGGACATGCTTCCATTCTCTTGGTTAATTACCTAGGCTAATTACATAATTAACAGCTCATAAACAAGTGGGTGTTTAACTTTCTAAGAATCATTTGTAACTGTTATGTCTTCCTTATGAGTTAAAACTTATTATTATGACATGTCCCTTTTTATTTCTGGTAATACTCTTTGTCTTAAAGTCCATTTGTCTGATTTTAATTTAGCCACTCCAACTTTCTTATGTCTTTATTCATCTTGTTACTTTCAATCTGAGCCTTTACATTTAATGCGTGTCTCTTGCAGATAGAATATATGTAGGCCTTGATTTTATATTTTTATCCAGTCTGATCCCATGGTTTTTAGTTGGAGTATTAGTTGATTAACTTTTGATGTACAAATGGAAATGACTAGAATTAGGTGTTCAATTGCTATTTGTTCTTTATTTGTTCATCTGTTTTTTGTTCCTCATTCCTTCCTTTCTTATTTTTTTGGGGGGTTAATCAAATTTTTATTTTATTATTATGAGTAATTATTTTACTATTCAAGTCTAAGACTTAGGTTGGTATGTCTAATTCTGTCATGGCATCTGCTTCATGCAGGACTTCAGCTGATGTAGTCTTTTATATGTACCATGTTTTTACTATTTCTGGTGTTCTTCTTTTCTGCAGATTGGAAATTCCAACAGACTTGCCCAACCCCAGAGCTACTGGATGAAATATACTTTTAACAAGATTCCTGCGTGATTTTGCATACACATTACTTTTGAGAAGCTTAGTTCTAGCCATTGTCATACTACTTATCACACTGTCATGTTTTCTTTTTTCCTTTTCTAGGATGTGCGCTACAAATGTCTCCTGTACGTCTATCCCTTAAACCTACCGTATTTGCCAGCGTATAAGACGACTGGGCGTATAAGACGACCCCCTAACATTTCCACTCAAAATACAGAGTTTGTTATATACTCGCCGTATAAGACTACCCCCTCTTCCGCACACCTTCCACACACCAAATAAAAGGTAAAACAATATCAGATTTGATTTTAACATTTTAATTTATATTCAAATGCTTATGACATGCAGGAAAACTGTCACAAGGCTGTATGTAATCAAACATATACATAAAACAGTGCAAGTTTATTACCGGTAAACATACCGGTAATTCACTAAAGAAAACACACTCTATAGACTGGTACCGTAGATGCTTCTCAGGAACACAGGCAAGCAGCCCACAACCTAGAGGGACTGTCAATGATAGAAGAAAGATAACAAATAGAGGTAGAGAGCAAGTGCCGGGCAAGTCCCTAGCAA
>NW_006288624.1:1690788-1691911 GCF_000327345.1 Myotis davidii
TACACCCAGCAGCGCTGCTGATGCCTGAACGGTATGTGGAATGAAGCGGGCGGGCATCGGGAGGCCACTATGGCACGGGGCAAGCACTATGGGCAGTCTATCTGAAGTGTACCTGGCGTATAAGACGACCCCCCACTTGGAGGCATATTTTTCAGGGCCAAAAAATCGTCTTATACGCCGGCAAATAGGGTACACAGTACTTGGTACAGAGTAAATGCTCAATAAATGCTTACAGAATGAATAAAATGGGGATAACACACCTACTAAGCAGTTGTTTGCCTTTGGTGAAGGCTGCACTTGAGGTTGGCAAGTTGCGTTTCATTCCTAGGTTTCCATTAACTATCACCCGCTCGCAAATAATAGGAACCATTCCACATTAGGCTACCAACACTATCTGTCACCTCATAACCACATAGCAAAAGCTTTTCATCTCTTAATGGAGCTTTGTGTGATTTAAAAAGATTTTTTTTAAGTCAGAAATCAGAGAACTTAGGTGAGGCTGTTAGAAACATCCCAGAAAAAGCTCATAAATACAGGGTCAAGGAGAATGGAATTCTATTAGGTCATAACCATTGCTCTTTGTCTAGAGGAGAGGAATATGTATGAAAGTAAGAAAATTTCCATCAGCACTGGGCCCAAGGACAGAGAAGAGAAGGAACATTTTAGGGTCCTATCTATGCTTAATGCTTGATAAGGGTCTACTGATCTGCATTGTTGCTCACAATGCCCTCTTGGCCTGGACTGTCACCTGTCTGATCTCCTATAAAAAGTCTACCAATCCTTTCAGGCTCTTCCAAAATTTCCCTCTACCTTGCAGGCTTTCTTTTATTGTCTCCAATGGATGCCCTATCTCCATAGAATCCTCTTCTGTGACTTGGCCCTGGCCAGGTATCCAATGGTTAGAGCATCATTCCCATACATCAAGGTTGTGGGTTCAAACCTGGGTCAAGGCACATACAAGAGTCAACCAATGAATGCATAAATAAGTGGAACAACAAAACATTGTTTCTCTCTCTCACTTACCAATAATTAAAAAAAAAAAGGGAATCCTGTTCTGGGACTCACTTCAAGTCTGTTTGTGTGCTTGTCTTCCCTTATTCAACTGTAAATGTCATGGACCATT
>NW_006288624.1:1691961-1692430 GCF_000327345.1 Myotis davidii
TGCTCAATAAATGCTTACAGAATGAATAAAATGGGGATAACACACCTACTAAGCAGTTGTTTGCCTTTGGTGAAGGCTGCACTTGAGGTTGGCAAGTTGCGTTTCATTCCTAGGTTTCCATTAACTATCACCCGCTCGCAAATAATAGGAACCATTCCACATTAGGCTACCAACACTATCTGTCACCTCATAACCACATAGCAAAAGCTTTTCATCTCTTAATGGAGCTTTGTGTGAATTTAAAAAGTTTTTTTTAAGTCAGAAATCAGAGAACTTAGGTGAGGCTGTTAGAAACATCCCAGAAAAAGCTCATAAATACAGGGTCAAGGAGAATTCTATTAGGTCATAACCATTGCTCTTTGTCTAGAGGAGAGGAATATGCCAGAAGGAGATCTGAAATTTATCAGGCATAGAGTGAGAAAGGGGAGAGGAAGGGTGGCAAAGGGGAGAGGAAGGATGGCAAAGGGAA
>NW_006288624.1:1692656-1717369 GCF_000327345.1 Myotis davidii
AAGGTTGTGGGTTCGAACCTGGGTCAAGGCACATACAAGAGTCAACCAATGAATGCATAAATAAGTGGAACAACAAAACATTGTTTCTCTCTCTCACTTACCAATAATTAAAAAAAAAAAGGGAATCCTGTTCTGGGACTCACTTCAAGTCTGTTTGTGTGCTTGTCTTCCCTTATTCAACTGTAAATGTCATGGACCATTTTGTCTCTCTCAGTCTCCTAGAGCGCAGCCCAGTGAAGATCAACTTACAAAGCATTTCCTGGGCATAAAAAGTAAAAAGATTTCAGTTAATTTGCACTGAACTGATCTGGACCTAACCTGGAAACAGAGCAACCCTCTTCTCCAAAAATTACCCCTCACACTCTGTTTCAAAACTTTGAAGATTTTCTTTGGCCCTGTAGATCTGCTTCCTTCTTCTATCTGCTAATACTGACCGAACCACAGGTTGGTCCCAAGGACCAGGATTGCTGTGCTGTCGGGTAAGACTATGTTTAGCGTTGTAAGAAACGGCCACGCGATCTTCTGAAGTGGGTGGCTCTCCTGTTTTGCATTCCCACCAGCAACGGATGAGCGTTCCTGTTGCTCCACATCCTTGCCAACATGTACTATTGCCAGTGCGTTGGATTTTAGTCATTCTAATGCGTGTAGATGGCATCTCATTGTTGTTTTAATGTGCAGTTCCCTAATGACACATGATGGTGAGCATCTTTTCATATGCTTATTTGCCATCTGTATATCTCTTTGGTGAAGTGCCTGTTCAGATATGTTTTGTCCATTTTTAATTGGGTTGTTTGTTTTCTTATTGTTGAGTTTTGAGTTCTTTGTATATTCTGGGTACAACTCCCACAGGATATGTGTTGTGCAAAGATTTTCTCTAAGTCTGTGTCTTGTCTTTGCATTCTCCTAACAATGGACTGTGTTTTGGGTGCTGTATCAAAAGTCATTGACAAACCCAAGCTTGCCAGGATTTTTTCTTACAGTATCTTCTAGAACTTTTATATTTTACATTTAGGGATATAATCCATTCTGAATTAATTTTATAAAAGCTGTAATGTCTGGGTCTAGATTTATTTATTTTATCCTCACCTGAAGATATTTTTTTCCATTGATTTTTTTAGAGAGTGGAAGGGAGAGAGGTGGGCGGGGGAGAAAAAGAGAGGGAAACATGGATGTGAGAAAGACACATCAGTTGGTTGCCTCCTGATTATGTCCAGACTGGGCCAGGGATGGAACCTGTAACCAAGATACATGCCCTTGACCGGGAATTGAACCTGCGACCCTTTGGTTCGTGGGCCGATGCTCTAACCACTGAGCAACCAGCCAGGGCTAGATTAATTTTTTGCATGTGGATACATGCATTTATTGAAAAGATGGTCCTTTCTCCATTGAATTAGCTGTGTTCCTTTGTCAACAACCAGTTGACTATATTTGCGTGGGTGTCCGGGATCTCACGTTAGAGATGTGCTGTGGCTCCCGCAGCAAAGGCATCTGGGAAGTGCTGCACTCTCTGTGAGTGCAAACCTCTCTGTGACCCTGCACCCTCGTGCTTGTTTGGCTGCCTGGAAAGCTGAAAGCCGGAACGCTGCCCAAAGGCAGACATCATGCCCTGGGAGCGGGGTTAGTGAATGTATAGAATGTGATAATTGCCTGATGTTATCTTTTAACTTAGGAATGTATTGTTCATTCTGGTGACTACCCGCCTATGGCTTGCTAGTAACGCCCTATAAAAAGGGACTCTAGCCGTAAATGTTTAGCTCAATGGATAGAGCATTGGCCCCTGGACCAAACGGTCATCGGTTCGATTCTGGTCAAGGGGTGTACCTAGGTTGCAGGCTCAATCACAGGCCTGGGTTGGGGCACATGTGGGAGGCAACCAATCCAGGTGTCTCTCTCACATGGGTGTTTCTCTCTATCTGTCTCCCCGCTCCCTTTCCCTCTAAAAAAATTAATGGAAAACATCCTCAGGTGAGGATTAACAACAACAACAAAAGGGACTCTATCCTGGGAGGGGTGTGGACTTTTCCTGGCTCACCACCACTGGGCAGCTGCTTTCCCACGTATGTAAGTTTCTCCTATTAAAGCTCTTATGAATTTGAATAAGGCTACAGTCCTTCAGAATTGATCCTGATTTTGGACTTTTGGGGGCTTTCCCTCCACAGTGGGTTTATTGCTGGGCTTTGTATTTTGTTCCTGACCTATTTATCTATTGTTTTACTGTCCTGATTACTGTAATTTTGTATTAAGTCTTGAAGTTGGGTTTTATAAGTCTTCTAACTCTTCTTCTTTAGTGTTGTGTTGCTATTCTGGGTCTTTTGCCATCCCATATAAATGTTAGAATCAGTTTATTTATATCTAAAAAATAATTACTTAAAAAAATAAATAAA
Source organism: Myotis davidii (assembly GCF_000327345.1). NCBI lineage: Eukaryota > Metazoa > Chordata > Mammalia > Chiroptera > Vespertilionidae > Myotis > Myotis davidii. Next base: position 1,695,041 of record NW_006288624.1, read on the forward strand.
ATAAAAAATAATTACTGACGTTTTGAATGGGTTTTTGTTGAATTTATATGTCAAATTGTAAAGAATGTACATCTTAACAATGAGAAGCCTTCCTATTCATAAATATGAAATACCTCTTCATTTATTTAGCTTTACCTTCTTTCACTGGGGCTTTGTAGTTTTCCTTGCGCAGGTCTTATACATATTTTGATAGATTTATACCTAAGTATTTAAAATTTTATATTAATGTAAATGGTGGTGTTTTTCTAATTTCAAATTCCAAATTTTCATTTTTATTATGTAAGAAATTGACTTGTGTGAACCATGTTGTATCCTGCAACCTTGCTATAATTGCTTATCAGTTTCAAGGTTTTTATTAATCCATTCTTGGGATTTTTTACATAGACAATCAAGTCATCTACAAACAAAGACAGTTTTATTTCTTTCTTCCTAAATCTGTATGCCTTCTATTTGTCTTGTCTTATTACGTTAACTAGTACTTCCAGGCTAAAATGAAGACATTCCATATACATATCTCTGCTTCTCACTTCTCTTGAAAAAAATAGAGAACTGGGTATGCAGCCTGCTTTGGGAGCCTCTGCCTGGAGGTAATGACTGGTGCTTTTTCAGACAGAGCACGTGCTTCTAGCTCCCTACCGTTCTTACCACTTCCGGGAAACAATACTCTGTTTCTTTGTGAGAAATGGCAATCAAGAGAAGGTTAACCTTTTTATTTAAATAAAAAACATGGTCCAGGGATACCAAGATCTTCACAAAAAAACGACAACAAAAACAAAACAGAAAAATCTCCAGGGACATGTGATTTGGAAAAAAGCCAGAGCCTCTTTAAACAGCTCCCGTTTACATATTTGGGAATTTTAAGATTTCCAATATCTCCTTGTGAGGTATTTGTCTACTGAACAGGCAGCCCCTCTCACACCACCTCACTCACAGCTACCCCATCCTCCTCCTTGGGTCTGACATTCCGCTCTTATGCCCTCTCCCTCGGTCTCCAAAGCCAGTTCTCACCCTTGAGCTTGGTCTACTCCTTTCTCCTTCCCTGTATCATTACATTTTGTGTTGCTCTTCCTGCCTCTGCCATTATCCTTCCAGGGAACACATCAGTGTATAGGAATCCGGCCACGTGGGCCCATGTTGTTAGTGCTCTAAGTCCACAGTGATTGCCCTTTGTACGCTTTGGTTCAGCTGTTTTATGGGTTTAAAGATTGTACTCGGCTAACTTAAGACATTACCACCATGATCACACCATTTCTATGGGGACGTGTGTTGGAATGCCAAACAAATAAGTTAAGACGGAAAACAACGTGTCAGGAAGCTGAGGTCACCTGCAGCCCGGTAAGGGCAGGAAGACCATTTTGACAGGCCCCAGCTGCTTCAGTGTTTTGTGCCAAGTAGGCCAAAGCTGGAATTTGCGTGCAGAGCTACATATGTCACTGTGTGTGTGTGTGTGTGTGTGTGTATATATATACACACACACATATATATACATACATACATATATATAGCAGGTAAGCATGCATGCACATGGTGGGGTGGCGGGGAAGGAGGGAGGCAAGGATCATCAGAGTCCACCCAGTGTTCAGATTCGAGCATTTGACTTTTCATAACTTCGGGCCTCGTAGACTTTAGGTGTTGCATTTCCTTTCTCTTTAGTTATTGGGTGTCATCAGCTGTAGATAGGCAACCAGCTAAAGAATAGCCTTTGAATTTCAAAAGAAATTTACCTTGTTCACAGGGCAACAAATCCAGGCATGGGCAGACTTCTTGAAGCTCTAAGCCAGTGATTCTCAACCTGGATGCACATTAGAATCAATAGGGAGCTTTATTTTTTTTTTAAATATCTTTTAATTGATTTCAGAGAGGAAGGGAGAGGAAGAGAGAGAGAGAAACATCAATGATGAGAGAGAATCATTAATTGGCTGCCTCCTACATGCCCCCTTACTGGGGATCGAGCCGGCAACCTGGGCATTGACTGGGAATCCAACTGTAACCTTCTGGTTCATAGGTCAACATTCAACCACTAAGCTATACTGGTTGGGTGACACCGGTGTCATTTTCAGAGATCAATGATCAGGTCCCCAATCTCACCCACAACCTGGACAAGTACCCTGACCAGGAATTGACCCATGACCTCCTGATTCATAGTTTGACGCTCAACCACTGAACCACACCAGCCAGGCACTATAGGGAGCTTTAAAAAACCTCCAATGTCTGGACTACCTCAGGCCAGTTGAATCAGATTCCCCAGGACGAGGCCCAGGAAATCAGTGTGCATGGGTATGTACACACACTTACACACAATCCCCCAGGCGATTCTCATGTACAAATTGGGTTGAAAAGCATTGCTCTAAGGGTGTGACACTCAAGCTTGTACCTCTTCGAATGTGACACGAAGACCGAATAGGAGCAAGGATCCTGTACCAGCTCTGCAGAGGAGGCTGTTCATGGACACTTTCTGGCGACATTACAGACACCTGATGCTTTAGAAGGGAACTGGATCTCCTTTTTGATAAACAGTGTTCTCTCTTTCAAGGGAAGAGGAGGAGGTAGAATTGAAATCCAGTAAGATAATTGAAGCAAATAACTCCAGGCACAAATAACAAAGAGTTCTTCCGCATATTCATTACATAAAGGCAACTGCTGCTTATAGAAGAGACATAATTTGTACTGAATCTTCCTATTTTTAGAATTATCTATAAAATTTTAAATTAACTTGTAGCTGTTGAGACACTTAAAAAAAATCCAAGGATATGTTTAGAGAGGGAGGGTGGCGTGCGAGAGTGAGAGAGATGAGAGAGAAACATCAACAGTTGCCTCCCATATGCAACCTGATGGGGGATTGAACCCACAGCCCAGGAATATGCCCTTACTGGAAATCAAACTCACAACTTTTTTGGTGTATGGGATGACACTCCAACCAACTGAACCACCTGGCCAGGGCTTAATTTCTTATTTTTAAGAGAACACCTACTTCCCCTGTCTCTGTCCCCCTCCTCCGCCCCGCCCCCCCACACACACACCTCCAATATGCTTTTCTTTTATTCCTTTTGCTACAAGTGGAGAGCAGGAGGAGAGGAAGATCTTTAGTGTTTATTTTAAAGGCAACATGTAAAATCTCACCAGAACAGGAAATTGAGTAAGGGGTTAGCAGAGAAGGAATATAAAATTAGTCCTCTCGGAACAGAATTGGCCAGTATCTGGCATACCTGTGAATCAAGCCACCAGGAAAGTGTTATTTGTGGCATAAACAACCAGGAACCAACACCGGAGGTCTTAAATAATCAAAACTAGAGGCTGTGACAGTTACTGTTTCAAGGTACATTAGTGAGGAAAACTGATCTGCTTGAGAAGCTGAGCTGTTTTCCTGGGGGGCTGGAGACGTGCTCCACAGCTACAAGGCTGAGATATCGGGTTTGATGTGCTGACTCATTTTACCTGAATCCACAGATAGGGGCCTTGCAGTAGTGGCTCTGCAGTACAGAGAAGGTGAGGAGGGCAAAAAGCTGGGGCGGGGGAATAAATGGAAAAAGGTGAGGAGTAGAACACAGTAGGAGTGAGGACGGAGGTGTGAGGGAGGTGCACATTTAAATGCCCATACTCATCCGATCCCGTTTATAATTCACTTACTCTCACCACACACTGACTCATCTCTGAGCTAGGAGAAACTTGCATGGACTGCAGATGTTTGGCTCTTGAGTTTGGAACGGAAAAAAACGCTGTCATCTCGCTGGTCACCGAAGAGAACCGGGAACAGAGTGCGGCTGTATTGCATGGTCCGCTGGAGTCACCATCACTCCAGGAAAACGACTCAAGATGCATGCACGATGGCTGCTGTCATCGCAGCAGAAGACAAATGGCCTTGCAGGGTGTCATTACCACAGCTTCTGTCCGACTTGTTTATCGCGCGTCTGGCTACACTGACAGGCCAGTTTAGAGAGAGTGGAAGAACTCATTTGGCACAAGAAGACAGTTTCAGGGGGCGGGCATAATGCATGCACACGGGCAGGAAGATCACACAGCCATTCCAAACACACTCCTCACAGGTGTCCTCAAAAGGCTGAATTTCGGTAGACAGCCATCTGCCTTTCGCATGCCCTGATCTCCAGCTGAGAGGAGCGGGGAGGCCCTGGTCCCTATGACATGGCCTAGTGGGCCACGCCTGTTTCTTATATACGGGACATTTAACTTCTTTTTTCCAAAACTTAACTTCAGAATTCTGAAAATAAAAATAACATCCTTTTCTATCCATACACCTGCTAGGAAATATCAGACACATACACTGCACTGGTTATTCCCCTTTGTAATACAGCTCCCCACCCTTCCATCCTCCACCCTTCTTTGTCCTTCTGGCTTCTTATTGGGTTTGGCCAAGGTGGGGGAATAGTGACAAATCAGAGGGTAGGAGGAGAGAAAAATGGGGACATTTGTTTCCTGTGCCACCTTGTCCACAGCCCTAGGTTTTGTAGACTTACAGATTGCTTCACTCATTGCCATGGTATGTCTCACATCTCTGCCTCCCAAGAAAGAACTCACATGCCAAAGAAATTGAGGTGACTAAGAAAGGTCTAGGGCAGTGATGGCGAACCTATGACACGCGTGTCAGAGGTGACACGAGAACTCATTTTTTTGGTTGATTTTTCTTTGTTAAATGGCATTTAAATATATAAAATAAATATCAAAAATATAAGTCTTTGTCTTACCACGGCTGCAAATATCAAAAAATTTCTATATGTGACATGGCACCAGAGTTAAGTTAGGGCTTTTCAAAATGCTGACACGTCGAGCTCACAAGGTTCGCCATCACTGGTCTAGGGAAATGAAGAAACTGCCCACTGCCCCTCAACCAAAAAGTGGATTCAAGAATAAAACCAACCTGTGTGATTCTGAACCCCTAGCTGTTTCTATCAAATGACAACATCTCATTACTGCCATGTTTGATACATCTCAATTCATGGCAAAATAAATTTGCTCGGACCCGAATAACACTGTAGAGTAGACCACATGAAGCTAAGAGACATATTAGAACATTCCACTCAACACCAGAGTACACACCCTTCTGAAGTGCACATGCAACATTCTCCAGGCTAGATCACATGTTGGGCCACCAAGCAAGCCTTAACAAATTTAAGAAGATTGAAATTATGTCTAGTGTTTTTTCCAATCACAATGGTATAAAACTAAAAATCAACAACAGGAGGAACACTGAAAAATTTATGAACATGTGGAAATTAACACACTGCTGAACAACCAATGGGTGAATAAGGATATTTAAAGGAAAACCAGAAAACATCTTGACACAGTGCGGGCGGATCATGCGCATTCTCGTGTTTTCGTATTACACAATGTTTTACATAAATGTTGAAGGCACGCCTTAAAATTAAATACCCATTGCATTTTGAAGTTATTTATTACATGTTCTTGCAAGCTAATATCTTTTTAAAGTATGATACCTTGTAAAACGTTCTTTGTACTTGTTCAATAGAAAATTATCTGTCCACTGGGTAAAGCTAGCAATAAAACTACTGGTGCGCAATGTGTTAAGACAAATAAAAATGAAAACACAATGTACCAAAACTTATGGCATGCAGCAAAAGAACTTCTAAGAGGGAAGGTTATAGCAATAATTGCTTCCATTAAAAAAGAAAGATCTCAAGTAAATAACGTAACTTTACATTTTAAGGAATTAGAAAAAGAAGAACAAACTAAGCTCAAAGTTAGCAAAAGGAAGAAAATACTAAAGTTTAAAACAGACATAAATAAAACAGAGACTAGAAACATAATAGAAAAACTAAATGAAATTAAAAGTTGTTTCTTGGAAAAGATAAACAAAGTTGAAAAATTTTAGCTAGACTAACCAAGAAAAAAAAAGAGGACTCAAACAAAATTATAAATAAAAGAGGAGACATTACAAGTGATATCCCTAGAAACAATTATACAGCAAAACACTGGATAACCTAGAGAAAATGGATAAATTCCCTAGAAACATACAACCTACTAAGATTGACTCATGAAGAGATAGAAAATCTGAACAGATCAATAATGACTAAGGAATTGAAGCAGTAATCAAAACCTCTTAACAAAGAAAAGCCCAGAACCATATGGTTTGATTGGTGAATTCTACCAAGTATTTAAAGAAGAATGAATACCAACCCATCACATATTCTTCCAAGTGTTAATGAAAACTCTCTCTCTTTTTTTAAAATATATTGTATTGATTTTTTACAGAGAGGAAGGGAGAGAGATAGATAGTTAGAAACATCGATGAGAGAGAAACATCGACCAGCTGCCTCCTGCACACTCCCCACTGGGGATATGCCCACAACCAAGGTACATGCCCTTGACCGGAATCGAACCTGGGACCTTTCAGTCCGCAGGCTGACACTCTATCCACTGAGCCAAACCGGTTTCGGCAATGAAAACTCTCATGCTCATTTTATGAGGCAGCATTATCATGATACCAAAGCCAGATAAGGACCCTAAAAGAAAAGTATAGGCCAATATCCGTCATAAAGATTACACCACTGTTTAGAACTGATGAATGAATTTAGTAGGGTGGCAGGATACAAAAGTCAACATACAAAAATCAGTTGTATTTCTATACATTAATAATAAAATATCTGAAACAAATAAAGAAAACAATCTCATTACAATAGCATCCAAAACAAAACAATAAAATACTGAGGAATATGTGTATATCAAGGAAGTAAAAGAGTTGTACACTGAAAACTATAAGACACTGATAAAAAAATTGAAGAAGACACAAATAAATAAAAATATGTCCTGTATTTGAGGAAGAATTAATATTGTTAAAATGTCCATACTACCCAAAGTCATCTATAGAATCAATCCAACCCCTATCAAAATGCCAATGGCATTTTTTCCCAGAAATGGGAAAAACTATCTTAAAATTTTTATGAAACTATAAACAACCCTGAATAGTCAAAGCATTCTTAAGAAGAACCAAGCTGAAGGCATCATAGTTCATGATTTTAAACTATACTACAAAGTTATAGTATTTAAAACTGTATGGTACTGCTAAAAAAAAAACAACACATAGATCAATGAAATAGAATCAAGAGCCCAGAAATTAACCCATGCATTTACAGCCAACTAATATTTCACAAAGGAGCCAAGAATACTCAGTGGGGAAAAATATAATCTTTTCAATAAACGGTTCTGGGAAAACTGGACATTTACATGCAAAAGAATGAAATTGGACTCCGTCTTACACCACTCATAAAAACTAACCCAAAATATCAAAGGCTTAAATGTAAGAACTGAACCTTAAAACTCCTAGAAGAAGACATAGGGAAAAACTCCTGGACATTGGTCTTGGCAATTATTTTTTTAATATGACAGCAAAAGTACAAGCAACAAAAGCAAAAATAAATAAGTGGGACTATATCAAACTAAAAGGCTTCTGCACAGCAAAGGAAACAATGAACAAAATGAAGAAGCAACTTATGGACTAGGAGAAAATACTTAAAAACCACAAAGCACGTAAGGGATTAATATGCAAAATATATAAGGAACTCATACAACTCAATAGCAAAACCACAAATAATTTGATTAAAAAACTGGCAGAGGAACTGAATAGACCTTTTTCCAAAGAAGACCTATAAATGGCCAACAGGTATGTAAAAAGTTACTCAACATCACTAGCCATCAGGGAAATGCAAATGAAAACCACAGTGAGATATTACCTCACACCTGTTAGAATGGCTGTTATAAAAAAGACAAGAGATAACAAGTTTTAACAAGGATGTGGAGAAAAGGAAACCCTTGTACACTGCTGATCGTAATGTAAATTGGTACAATTATTATGGAAAACAGTATGGCGGTTTCTCAAAAAAATTTAAAAAAGAACTGCCATAAGATCCTGTAATCCCATTTCCATGTATATATCTGAAGTAAATAAAATTACTCTCTCACAAGATACCTGCACTTCCATGTTCATTATAGTATTCTTTACAACAATCAAGGTATGGAAACAACCTAAGTGTCCACAATGAATGAATGGATAAATAGAATGTTACACACACACAACCTTATAAAAGGAAACCTGCCCTTTGTAACAACACGGATGAACCTGAGACATTATGCTAAGTGAAATGAATCAGACAAAGACAAATACTGTAGGATTTCACTTACATGTGGAATCTAAAACCAGCCAAACTCATGGAAACAGAGAGTAGTATGGTGGCTGCCAAGGAGTGGGGGTGGGGAAATGGGAAGATGTTGGTCAATAGATACAAACGGCCAGTTATAAGCGGAGTAAGTTCTGTGGCTCTAACACAGAGCATGGTGACTATAGTTAACAATACTGTATTGTACACTTGAAATTTGCTAAGAGGAGATCTTAGATGTTCTCAACACACACATACCAGTTAATTTGAGGTGATGATATGTTCGCTCACCTATTGCAATATATATGTGCACCAAATTAAATGGCCAACAGGTATGTAAAAAGTTACTCAGCATCACTAGCCATCAGGGAAATGCAAATGAAAACCACAGTGAGATATTACCTCACACCTGTTAGAATGGCTGTTATAAAACACCTCAATGTTGCCCAATGTTATATGTCAAGTATATCTCAATAAACTTGAAAAGAAAATATTTGCCTTGCATTGAGCCTCAACTAAGATGGTTTAAAGCAGCGGTTCTCAACCTGTGGGTCACGACCCCTTTGGGGGTCGAATGACCCTTTCACAGGGGTCGCCTAAGACCATCGGAAAACACATATATAATTACATATTGTTTTTGTGATTAATCACGATGCTTTAATTATGTTCAGTTTGTAACAATGAATTTGGGGGTCACCACAACATGAGGAACTGTATTAAAGGGCCGCGGCATTAGGAAGGTTGAGAACCACTGGTTTAAAGTGTTACCAGACAAAAGCAGCGTTGTAGTTAAAAGGGCTGGGTCAGGGGGGTGAGGTGGGCACTGTCTCTTCCTATCTGAGAAGCCCTGATGTGTCACCTGGGAGTCCACAGAGGGGCGTGGCAGGCCTGGCTGGGAGCCCCACCCTACAGTCCCATCGCCATGCCCATTTGGATCCTTAATCCTTCTCCTTCGCAAACTGAATCCCAGGTCCATTCACCCTGCCTGAACGGCCATGCGCTTCAAGGAAAGAGCCCACAGAATGACTCTATCCGTCTCAGCCTCTCTGTTTGTCTGGGGCCGACCTTGCCAAAAGATAGCTCTGGGCAAGGGCGTGGTAGTGCAATGCAATCGTTGCTGAAAAGATGTGAGGGAGAGTTGCAAGAGGCACTTCTGCGAAGGAGTTCCTTGTCTCAAGAAGTTACACCCGAGAGAGGTAACCCTTTTTTTCTGTCTTGAATGTCATTGACTGCAAGGATGCCTAAAACCGCAGAAGCCATGAGGAGAGCCCTCCTAAGGGGCTGGTGTGAGGATGAGAGGGGGGGGGAAGGAAAGAACAAGGTCCCTACCATACGTCTGGGCCCTGACCGGAAGAACCTGGCACTGCCCAATCTCGCCTACCTTCCTATTATAACACACATCCCTCATAGTGCAGACTCCATCTGCTGTGTCTTGTTTCTTGTGGCCAAAAGTACAACGGGGACAGACATGTACAGATTGTGGTTCTAGCATTAACTTCTAATATCTAAGGACATTTTCTAAAGGAAATAATTCTGTCCCGATCCCCTGTGGATCCTCTTATTCCACTGTCTTTGTCCAAATGGTCATCCTCACGACATGAGGTCAAACATCATATGAAAGAACTCCAGAAATTTAGGACTCACATCTCTGCTCTGGATCTGCGGCCTTGACCCTCCCCCGCCCTCTATTCTCCCAGCTTTTGACTTTGTTTTCCACCCGCCAGTATTCAATGCCCCTCTTCCTCAGGCTGGACCTTGGGTACTGCCTTGTCCGTGAGAGTTCAGAGTTCCCACTGGTTAAGCTTCGGGGTCTCCCCGCAACCACACGGGCCGAGCAGGACTTGGGTAATGTCCCTGCCATCTCCCCTCCCATCTCATACCTCGCTGGAGTCATCTCAGAAGTTTTGCTTCTTGTCCTTTTCGGTTTGAGGTTCTCTTCTGGGTTCTCCTGCGGCCCTGTCTGCTCACTCAGACCAGAGGTGTCGATGCAGTGGTTGCAACTCCTCAGTCTCTCCTCTGAACTGGCTCAGAGTTCTCCCGTGAGGTCCTTCCACTCTGTTTCCACGGAGGGCTGCTTCTCTTCGCTGTGCACCCAGTGGGAAAGCCGCCTGCAGCTGTGACCGGGGCAGGGTTCTGCACGGTGGCCTCTGCCGGCCCCCCACCGGCAGGAATTGGAACCTTGGTATCTCCTTCCTGGTGCGGTGGCTGTTTTAGGTGGCAGGGGAAGCACGTTCAGATTGGACACAATCCTCCGTGGTGCTCCCCCACGCTCCTCATCCCCAGGTTTAGCAATCAGGGCTTTTCTGTTTACTGTTTCAGGCCCACAATCTGAAAGCGACATGAGGAGCTGAGAGGTATGCGAAATGTACAAAAAGGCTATCTGCGCTTGTTTTCATAGCAGTGCCTGCCTGCCTGCCTCGCAGGTCCAATCCGGATCTTAAATTCCATGCTGCCAAATAAGATAGTAAAAATGCAACTGTAGGATTGCTAACAGATTCTTGGACTGAAGCGCCAGCCGCCCCCAACGTGCTGGGTTGAATAACAATGCAGAGAACAATGGTATAACATATGCAACGCATTGTCTTTCCTTTTTAAAAACTCATTTTATAAAATCCCTTAATTGAATCAGGCTTGAACTTCCTGTGGCATCAAACCAAGTGGAATTACACCGATGCTAAAAATGTAAATGTATCCCAGATACCGCTAAATGACGCGTGCGCGGGAATGTTAGCCTGAAGTCTTGCATGCTCACACTGCGGTGATAAAGCAGAACCCGGAGATCAGGCTTTTGAGATAAACATTTATGGGAATACTTTTAATTCCATGCTTTCTTAGGATTGTGAAACTGGTTTTGACCTTGGAATCCTCGAATGTCAGACCTGGGACGACCTCTAAGAGATCAGCGGTTCCTTCTCCAGATGGTGAAACGGGTGCCTGGAGTGGGTAACGAGACACACTCAAGGGCACTCGATGAGTGAACAGAGCCAGGCCAGGTTCAGTTCAACGCAGCTGTCCAACGCTTTCACCTTGTGTTGGGGCATGGTGATCAGAATGAAGTAGAAACAACACTGCTTTCCAGGTAGCCCCAAGTGTGTGGATGTCCAGGTCAGGCCTCTTTCACTTCCCCCTTCATTCTGATAGATTCCTTGAGAAACAGGAAACTTTGTGGTTAGCAGCACATGCCTAAGAAACTAGAAAATATGAAAAAACAAAGGGCTACCTCCCTGGCTCCCGAATGTTGGGTCTTGCTCCCCAAGCAGAAGGCCAATGAGCCCTGCCCCTCCAGCTTTGTCTCTGTGCCTTCACTCCGCAGCAGGCGCTCATTTATTATTATTCCATCACTAGAGGCCTGATGCACAAAGATTCATGCAAGAATGGACCTTCCTTCCTCTGGCTGCCAGCACCGCCTTGGCTCTGGCCCGAACCACCGTTCCACCTTCCCAGGCTGCCCAGAGGCCCAGAGAGGCTGGGGCAGTGCAGAATGTCTGTGTCCTCCCCATGGCAACACGACGACTCAAGCGACCAGCCCCCAGCTGTTGGGCACCTGTGTATGCAAATTAACCTGCTGTCTTTGTTGGGTTAATTTGCATACTCACTCCTGATTGGCTGGTGGGCGTGGCAAAGGTATGGTCGATTTGCCTCTTTCTCTCTTTTTTTAGTGTAGAAGATAACACAGCCAGGGGTAGCCAGAGCCTGGTGGCATTTCAGGTCATCAGTCTCCCTGTTTGGTGGCAGGTTGGGGGATATCGTTTAGAGAATGCATGTACCAAACATTTCTTTTCCTTTCCTTTTACTTTTTTTTACCATTGCAGTCAGCAACCAAGGAGGAAAATTGTGCAGTGCAATGCAGCCATCGGTGTGACGATTCTGGCTGTGATGCTGGAGCCTGGTACCTCCTTCCTGGTGCTGTTGCCAGGAAGAATTGTCACTGACACACATTTGCTCCCTGAGAAGTGAGCTCTTCCCCCTCCCGCCTTCATTATGCCTGCAGAGGGAGCCACGCCAGACACTCGCGTTCACACTCCTGAAATGTCAGGCTGGCCTGGCAATGCGAGCGATGCGATAAATCTGGAGAGCAGCATCGGATCGCTGGATACGGAATCTGTTCATGCACACAGGCTGCAGCAGGCGCGGCGCAGGCCCTCCAACCCCTTGAGGGCTCCACTAAGGAGGAGGTTAAAGGACACAGCCTCCAGACCCGGGAAAGGTAGGTAAGGAAGTCAGGAGCTGACGTGCAGAAGAGCCTACAGCTGTTGACATACTTCCCACATACCAGACAGGAGACTCAAGTGGAGCTTCAGAGAAGGCAGGAGGAGCTGGGGGAGGGAGCCCCGGGGGGGCCTCAATGTGAGCAGATCCTCCAGCACAAAGACCTGTGAAGGCCCTGAGTCTGGACATCAGAGAGAAGGTTGGTTTCAGCTTCACCGGGAACCCGGTCAAGACGGAAAATCAAATATACAGAACCTGCCAGGTTGGCAGGTTCCTTAAAGAAATCGCTAGGAAAGCCAACCAAGTCAGTCCTTTCTTCAGTGAACAAAGAAAAGCGCCTCCCCTGAGCCACTTATTCACTCCAAGGCCCAGAAACAAGGGGCCAGTCCACTGAGCTCAGTTCAGGCCATTGGATCCCAGGGTTTCTTGACAGGGACCCAGGACATCTGCTGTCACCAATGACAGTTCTCTGGGTTGGGCAGAGCCTAACCTCAAGAGCCTAGATTCCTAGCTCAAAAGTTGTTTTAGAATCGTATGAAGTCATTATGCCATACATCTAAAGCTTACACAGTGCTGTGTATCTCTCCTTATAGCTGGGAACAATAAAGACTCATATGACGGTGAGGAGGGTTCATACCTCAGATTCCTAACCCTCAGTGGTTCCTTGTCAGGGTCAGGTCCTGCTGCCTCAGTGTGACTTTGCACTAAAATCAGGTCAGATTCTTTGGGGCTTTGGGCCTGGGTGCAACAACTAGGAGTGACAGGAGACAGAGTGGGATGAGGTGGGAGGTGCCACCTGGAGCAGCACTGAATATAAATTAAAGGGAATTAAGGAGCAATTAATGGACCACCCGAAAGTGTCCAAGAGTTACATCCTGAGGAGCCATGAAAGACCCACAAGCAGACTAGCAGGTGGGAGGGCCCATGGCTCCATAGCAGATGAGTAAGCCCAGGTGTTCAGGTGAGTGAGACCATCAACAATGTGCCATGATGTGAGATGTACAGAAACTAATTGTAGTTTATCTTTTGTGCTACTCTGGCTTATCAGCCAAAACAAAGGAAAGATAATTTCCCCTTTCCCTTCCAGGAAAGACAGCCAAGGGCTTTGTGTTCCCAGACCTGGGTGCCCTGACCCCAGGCAGGGAATTTCCAGCTCTGTGTGAGTCAGGCCCACCTGGGGGAATTCAGGAGCCCTCCAAGAAGGAAAGAGGGTAGAGGTTTCTGTGTTTTGTGTGTAAGTGAGTGTCAGGGAGGTGGCTGAATCCTGGGAACTTGGTAAACAAGAGGGGCGGGTTTGCGGGATCCTCCACGTAGCCTGTCCCTGTACCTTGTGCCCCAGCCATGGCCAGTGAGGGATGGCTGTGGATACTCGTGGGTAATTGACACCGTTGTGGCCTTGGGAGCAGGGTCCAGGACCCCTTTAAGGGAGGCTGGAGGTGAGGACCACCTTTGCGGCTGCCTGGAATAAAAGTGCCCAGTAGGAGGCAGGGACCAGCCCATGGTGGAGGCTTCGAAGAGCAGAAATAGCCGCAGTGACAGGAGCGACACACCTTGACTATGTGTGAAAAGGAAAATAGGGGTTGGTGGGGGGCGGGGTGGGGGGGCTTGCAACCTAGTTCAGTATCTGGTTAAAACTGTAATCTTAATTCCCCACTTTGACTGACTTGGGCGGAGCTGCGGGGACCCTCAGGGGCCGCCACCAGAGGAGATATATACTAGTAGGTCAGAGCCTCCCCACGAGTTCAGTTCAGGCTTTGGATCCGGAATTCCCCCGGACTAGCAGATCTGCGAAATAAAGGTTAAACTTTCCTCCCTCAGGGTGCTGGCTGATGGTTCTCCCGTGCATTCTGCCACATGTGACTTATAATCCTACGTGCCCTCGGTCTCCTCTTCTCAGCAAGCTCATCTCCCCACATCCCACGATGCAGAGTGACTGACAGACACCCACGGATTTCCAGTTCCCGAGCACGCTCCGTTCTCCCCCCACCCGGGCCCGGGCGGTGGCTGTACAGCTGTGCACCATTTGCACGCCACCCTCCCGCGGCAAAGCCACGCATGTGGGAATCGGGGGAAGACGTGTGCTGCAGATTGGCTAAGTCCCAGAGGCCAACAGAAAACATGATGTAGCTTTGGGATTTAATGCAAAAAGCCTCTATGCCTTTTCAGTGTGAGACGATGAAACCAACAGCTGCGCACTATCAGGCACCAACAAGCAGGGAGCCACCTCCCTGTGGGCACAGGAGGCCCTGGCACGCTCCGTGTTTCTCTAGAGCCCACCCCCGAGCCAGCCAAGGTCCCAGCTCCGGCCCTGGCGCATGGCTGGCTTTGACTTAGCTTTCGGAGCTCAGCCCACTTCTGGGTCATCTCCCAGGTAAACACAGCACTGCCACGTCCAGGCCTGAGCTTGCCTCGCCGCTGGCCTTCAGCCAGACAGGTTCAGAGTCCATTCAGCCTGATGACTGGGCAGAGGCCTCCGGGGCCGGCTCTGGTGGGCCAACTGGTTTCCTCACGTCCCAGTGCCGTCCCTCCATCTCTGTACCCCACTTTCTTAATGTGTCCCCCACATTCACAGCTTCTCCAGTCGTAAGCTCCTACATGTTCTTCAAGGGCCAGTTTAGACACCACGTTTCTGGGAACCCTCCTGACTGCTCAGAATTCTCTGCTTATATCTGGACACGTGGCCGGCTGTTTCATTTCCCTGTGGACCGCGGTTAATTGCCTACCTGTCTTTCTCACTTATTACATGGCAAATCCTGGGAGAAGAGAAGCCATATTATTAATCCCTGCGTCTTGTGTAATGCTGGGTAAAATAAGTATTTTTCCTTATGTCACTTACAAATTTATTTTACAAGGAATATCGTAGATGATAAAGCCCAAACGAGGGAAATATCTGGTATTCAAAAGAGATTATAGCTCTCCAAGTCAAAAATTCTCATAAAATTGACTATGGAAAGATAATTTTCTTTTAAAGAACTTATGGTAAAATATACATAACCAAATTTACCATCTTAACCATTTTGAGTGTACAGTTCAGTGGTATTAAGTCAGATACATTGTTGTACAATTATCTACATCACCCACCATCCATCTCCAGAGTGTTCTCACCTTTCCCAATTCAAACTCTAGACCCAACAAACATCAACTCTCCATGTTCCCCTCGCCAAACCCTGGCCATCGTCAGTCCACTTTCTGTCCCTCTGTATCTGACCACTCTAAGCACTCACATGAGTGGAATCATACAACCTCTGTCTTTTTGTGACTGGCTTATTTCACTCAGCGTAATGTTCTAAGGTCCCTCCTTGTGCATGTGTCAGAATGTCTTTCCTGTTACGTCTGAATAATATTTCATCATGTGTATATGCCACATCTTATTTATTCGCTCACCTGTTGATTGACATTTGGGTAGCTCTCCTGTCTTGGTTATTGGGAATCATGCTGCTATGAGCACAGGTGTACAAATAGCTCTTTGAGACCCTGCTTTCAATTCTTTTGGTTATAAATCCAGAGGGTAACTGCTGAACTCTACGATGATACTATATTTAATTTTTGGAGGAACCACTATGCTGTTTTCCACAGAAGCTGCATCATTTTACATTCCCCCCAACATGTGCAGGGTTCTAATTTCTCTGTATCCTTGCCAACACTTGTCATTTTCTGTTTGTTTGTTTGTTTGTTTGTTTTTAATAATAGCCATGGGTGTGAAGTGGTATCTCATTGTAGTTTGATTTACATTTCTCAAATGTTCAATAAAATTAAGCAAAATATATATATTTCTTTACTGTGGTTTTTTACAGATTATTAAACAAATAGATCACGTACTATAAAAAATTTTAAAATACAAAAATTAAAGTGCAGAAACATACAAGAGAAAAAAAAAACCCACTAGTAATTTGATTACCTAGAGATAAACACTGTTGACAGTTTAGGTAGGAATAGTCTTCTAGTCTTCTATCTGTGAAAAAATATTTTTATGGCAAAAATTTATTTTCTTATTTAGCAACTCCCTACCCAGCTTTGCCCCAAGAAGAGACCTTTCTTACTCAGTGAATTATTTCCTAAGTTTCCTGAGGAGCATTTAGAAAAATACGTGTGTTGTTGGTATTTGGTTTCCTACCAGGTGTTTGTTTGGAGGAGTGGGCACATTACAAAAGGGGCTGGTGATGGTGGAGGGGAAGCATGTAGCCAGAGAAGAATAACAAAGAAGAGTAAGAGGAGAGACTGATGACCTGGGAAGAGATATTTGGAGGAAAGAGCAGAGGTTCACAGAAGAGTTTCATTATACTTCTGTCTCTACACTTGATCTTCGGTAAAGCCTGCATTGTTTGCCAGTGGGTGATGGAGTGGGTTCAACGGGGGCAGCATGAGTGCACAGAGCAAGAACTCAGCTGGAGAGAAGCAGGAGCAGAGGTTTGCCAGGGCTGAAACGAGAGAGACAAAGCTGATGTGTTTCTGGAGATGGGACACCTGGGCTGACACTGCGTGCTGCTCTGTTGGAGTTTTCTCCTGTAATTTAATAATCTCCTGCAGTTTATTTTAGTTACCAAAAGTCCACTTCTTCCTGGGCTCCGTTGCTGTTAGATGTGGCCATGTGACTGAGTCTTAGCCAAGGGAAAGTAGAAATGGTTTGTCTCATTTCTAGGCCACGCCTTTTAAGAAGCAGGGGTGTCCCCTTCATCTTCCTTTCCCTTCCTTGATGAGGAGGATGACAAGGCCTAGGGGGTGGGCGGGCCAAGAGGGCGAGGAGCCGGGCTTCCTGGGAAGCCAATTGAACCATGTGGAAGAGCCACGTGCTGACCAGGAACCCTTGCTTCAGACTGTTATGCAAGTGAAAAGTCCATTTTTATGTGTAACAGCCTAATCTGCCCTAGCTAATACACCACCAGAGGTGCAAGTTAATGACCCGATATGCTACTGTTAGACAGAATGGACAAACTGCATTTTGGGGTATAGTATTGCTTTTGAGTTCAACTGCTCAGTAGTTGGGTGCATTAGGGTTGAAAGTAACAAAGAAACCTAATTGAAACTCATCATCAAGAAGGGATTTATTGGCTAACTGGGAGTCCAGAGCTACAATGGACTGCACTGATTGCTAAATGTGTGAAGACTCGCTTTCTTTCTAGCTCACTACTCTTTTATACCCACTGTTGGCTGCTTCCTAGGGCTAACTTCCTGATGACTGTAGGAGAACTGGCTGCAATCAGGCCTACGCACTGACTTATGCTCAGGAAACAGGAGAGGTTGTCCTTGGCAATCAGTCAACAGCAACAGCTTTGTGCAGATTGGCTCATCCCTGAACCAAATCCTGTGATCATAACTGAATTGCCAATGGCCTAGACCAGTGGTTGGCAAACTGCAGCTCGCGAGCACATGTGGCTCTTTGGCCCCTTGAGTGTGGCTCTTCCACAAAATACCGCGTGCGGGCACGCACGTACAGTGCGATTGAAACTTTGTGGCCCATGTGCAGATGTCGGCATTTTGTGGAAGAGCCACACTCAAGGGGCTGAAGAACCGCATGTGACTTGCGAGCCGCAGTTTGCCAACCACTGGACCAATCAGGGCTATCTGCTGGAGCTGATAGGTAGCCTTGGTCCCACCCACGCTATATGGCTACAACCAATGATGCGTATTTCGGTATAGGGATGGAGAGACTAAGTTACCCAGCTACAGAGAAGAAAGTCACCTGATTCTAACTTTCTCTGGGACAAGAAAAGTTCTTTTAGAGATGCTAAATAAAAGTCAAGTAATTTCCTTCTTATATGTATTAAAATATGGCTGTGGGAAAATTATTTTCAGCCAAAAAAAAAATAAGATTGAAATTGTTAAAGCAGTGGAAGATTTAAAGACAAGGACATGGAGCCAATGACCTGGGGGAAATTAAATGACTTGCAGAGTCTGGCTATTTCAGAAAGAACACTTTATATGAGGTACTTTCATGGTAAGATGGAACAAGGTGGAATAAAAGAGGACAGTGCTGTAGCCAGATGTCATATGTAGGATATTCAAGTTCAAATTTGTTCCTCGGACTGTCCCCTTCCTGCTACTGGAATACCTTGCTCACTCATCATGAGTACTAAGCACTCCTGTCAAGGACACTTCAATGCTAAGGTCGGCCTCCATGTGCTGATCTCAGCTCTTCCTCCAAACAGTATAAATTCATTTTTCTGGACATCTACCATGGACTAAAAATAAAATAGAGATAGTTAGCTTTCTTCCCATACTGCATGACTTTACCTTTAAAACAGGAATTAGAAAGGTTTTCCTTGTTGATTTGGAGAGGAATTGGAGCGATTAAGTTAATGCACACAAAAATAACTCCTTTCAGCACAGATGCTCTTTGGTTGACTTAAAACCCCTGCGTGCAAAATCTACACAAATAAAAGAAATGGGGAGAGATCTGCTCTAATAAGATTAAGCTCAAATGGCAAGGCAGGTGTGGAATTTAAAATTAATTAGTAATGCCAACTACAAAATGGACCAATTTTCCTTCTCCATTGCTCTGCAGGAAAAAACACACACACACACACACACAAAACCGGAGCAAGAGAACCTGTGTGTTTTGTTTTTCTGCTCTCCCCTCTCCCCAGTATAAATCTCAGAATCCAGCTCAACTTCCACTTCCTCCATAGAATCTTCCAGAACTACCCCAGCTCCTATCTCTAGACTTCCTGGAACGTGCTGAAATGGCATGAAAGAATAGGAGTTAAAAGCTCAGACTCTGCCCTGACCGGTTTGGCTCAATGGATAGAGCGTCGGCCTGCGGACTCAAGGGTCCCGGGTTCGATTCTGGCCAAGGGCATATACCTTGGTTGCGGGCACATCCCCAGTGGGGAGTGTGCAGGAGGCAGCTGATTGATGTTTCTCTCTCATCGATGTTTCTAACTCTCTATCCCTCTCCTTTCCTCTCTGAAAATGGACACATATGTAACACCCCCCCCTTCCCATTAGAAAAAAAAAAAAAAATTAAAAAAAAAAAAAAAAAAAAAAAAAAAAAAAAAGCTCAGACTCTGATGTCAGAGCTGCAGTCAGCGAGATCCTCAGTCTGTTAGCTGAATGGCCTGGGGCTCATCCACTCGCCTGCTTCCTCCTCTGAAAAAATGGGACCAAGAGGGTGACAGAATGAGACGAGATGATGCATGCAGTGAGATAATGTCTGACTAGAAGCAGGCATTCCTAAGTGTTAGCTATTATTAATAGTGTCCCCCAACTTGGAGTAGCACCACATTGGACTCATAGTATCTGCTCAACCCATCCTTGTTGCACTGAACTGAAGGGAACTGGAAATGTTTTTCAAAGTGGAGGATGGTTGTGGACCAGGTTGAGGCAGGAAGGCCAGTGACTGCAGGACCAGGGTCGCACTGCGCTTACGTGGCCTGCAGGGAGCACTCTGTAAACACAGCACGAAACAGCCACTAAACTCCAACCAACTCCAGTGACTAAAAGTAACTCCAGGGCTGCTGCTATGGGAGAAAGGTCTTATGCAGGGACTGGGAACGCCAGCACCCGTTCAAAAGAGCGCTGCTGGTCAGAACTTCCTGTGTGACGGCTGGTCATGCAGAAATGTGGGTCTTGCTGGAACTCAGAAATGAGCCAAACTCACTTACGAGCGTTTCATTTGTTAGAGTGTGAAGGGGGCTGGGTGGGAAGAGGCAGTGCTTACCACCCTTAAGAGAACAACAGGTTTTCTATCACCTAAAAAGTCAACAAATGAGCCACTTAGAACAGACCTTGATGCATTTGTTCATTGAAACAAATCTATTAGGCCCTGAATCGGACAATGCAAGCTACCCAGCACGTGTACTTGGCATGATGGAAATGTCCTTCTTTCCAAAACACAAGTGCCCATTGCTTGTTCACGGCCAGTGGTAGGACTCTGAACCACAGAATGATGTAAGCTTTGGCTCTGTTTCCCCTCTGGGCACTCTCTTGGGAGAGTGACATAAGCTCTCCAGGAACCGTTTCCTCATCTGTGAAATGGGAACAATAATTCCCCCTACTCAAATGGTTGCCGTGAAGATTAAACAAGCCCATTCAGGCAAAGAACTCGACTTAGTATCTGACATATAATAAATATTCAATAAATATAAGCAGCCATAAGCAATTTGGCTCAGTGGATAGAGCATCAGCCTGTGGACTGGGGGTCCCAGGTTCGATTCCGATCAAGGACATGTACCTTGGTTGCTGGCACATCCTCAGTAGGGTGTGTGCAGGAGGCAGCTGATCCATGTTTCTCTCTCATCGATGTTTCTAACTCTCTACCCCTCTCCCTTCCTCTCTGTAAAAAAATCAATAACATATATTTAAATACATAAAAATAAATAAATATAAGCAATTATGGTCATAATTTTGCACAACCCAGATTTCTTACTATTTTTCCTTTAGCATTGTCTTCAAATGCTGACAAATTTGTTTGACCACACCTTTGCATGAAACTTGGAGACAGCGCTATGCCCTTTTGTGGAATTTGCATTTTTTTAACCAATACATCTTCTGAGTAGTGCTCGGTAGATATCAAGAATGATACGGATAAGGGCTGTCTCTGAAAATCTATGAAGGAGACGGGAGAATGAGACCCCAAGGGGAGGGAGATGGAGATAATTTACAATTACATGTTTGAGAAATCAGCTCCTTCTCCAAATTGGCTTGTTTTCCTAACCTCAGCAAAACATCCTTCAATTTCTTCTCTGACTTGAGGAAACTTAGATAAATCAAATACATACCAAGTCATCTATCGCGCCTGAACGGAATCCAAGAAAGTCTGAGTTATGATATTATACACCTGATACAGCAAGACGGAACTTGAAGTCAACCTCCGGAGAGGGCTTTCAGAATAGACTCCCCTTTGTGTAGATTGGGAGGTGATGTCATTGTCTCGCTGTCACGGGGAGGGTACCAGGGGTTGTGATAGGGCTGGGCCCTGAGCTGTGATGGATGGCGCCTCTCACCTGGACCCCTCGTGAACAATAACGCCTTTGTGAGGCCACTGCCCAGGCCTTCCTGTTTGTGGAAGGGAGCACAGACACTTGACCTGCAGGAGGACTGGAATTCCCGTCTGCCTTGTTATAAAAAGGCTAAAGGGACTTAATAAGAGCCACCGCCTCAGACAGGCACTGGCGAGCCACCGGGAATTCACACAGCAAGACAGGCATGGCTTCTGCCTTCCTGGAGCTTACAGTCTAGGGGGAAAGACAGCGAATGAACGATTAGGCGAATGTGAATTCATTACAATTGTAATGAGCCCCATGAAATACAGAGCACTACTGAACTTTATACTGGAGAAGAGGGGGGAAGGTTAGGCATGGAATCGCAAACACAATTTTTATATCCAAACAAGCACAGATAGTTGACGTAGAACACAAACTTTGCTTCTGTTTTAAAGAGAAAGCTGGAGACAGCAGAGCCCCAGAAGTGAAGGCCTGGAAAGACATGAGCAGGACACCTCCCGGCCGGCTGGAGGGCAGCCCGTGGCCTGAAGCGCCCTGGCCCAGACTGCCAGCCACCTCGGTGTCAGCGTTGTCTCCTCAGCCCACGCCGGCCCTCTGGTCTACGGTGTCATCTGATCTCCCCTCGGGTGTGGATGGAGCTGACTGGGCTGGGACACTAAGGAGCTGGTGGGCACACTCACCTAGGAGAGGCGGGGCTGGGACAGGCATCTGCCCCACTCCCCTCTCCTAAGGCCCTCTCTCCATCTCTCTCTCTGGGCTGTTGTCCACTCGTCTGTTAATTATCTGGTTTAATCCCATCCCGGGACACTTAGGCCCAAAGGCAGTGGCCATACAATATCGCCTGCACCCCACTGCCCCCACCCACCCCAGCATCTTCCAACTTCTCTGACTAGATTGCATGAGGCATTTCTGAGGTGCCGAGAAGGGGCACCCAGATGGCCATGGGATGAGGAGGGACTGACGATGAGAGAAAGAAGTGGAGGTAGAGAGGGCAGCCTTCACTCTCACAAGGGAGGAGGATGGAAACCCTCGGAAGGATCTCACCCCACTGC
>NW_006288624.1:1717544-1728421 GCF_000327345.1 Myotis davidii
CCCGGCCACCCCGCCGCCCCCAAGTGGTGCCGGTTGCAGGAGAATCTCTGAACCTCGGGGACCAGGAAGCTCACCACACAGAACCTGAGCGTCTGCAGGGACTCACCCAGGACTGCTGAATCCTCGAATTCCTGGACATCATCAAACCTACAAAGGCCCTAAGTAAAACGTACTGAAGGATAACTGAAAAAATACTAGTAAAATGACCCCTTAATAACCTTATTAATCTGTGACTGCAGGACTTGGTGATTTATAATGGCATTTCACACTAGCACTTGTCTTGCTATCAGAAGAGTTTGCCACCCCTAATGAAGATTTTACCGTGGCGACAATAACTATAATGAGCAGCGAATGCCTGTGTGGGTGCACGGATGCTGGTAATTAATCTCATGGTCCCTGTGCGCTCCCATACACTAGCTCCACCATAAAATGCGATGCCCTGAGATACAGACACATGTTTTTAAAACACTGAGAATTTAATATGTGGTGCATTTCAAACCGATTAGAGAAAGGAGGATATAGTCAATAAATGGTACTGGATTAAAATGCTACCTGTTAGGACCACAGATAAGTTACACTCCCTCTAGCCCACCTCACACCTTGCCCCCTAATTAATTCCTGTGATGATTAAAGAAGTAAACACAAAATGAATACCTTTAAAATATATATGTATGAACTGTTTAGAAATAATACTGAGATAGTGAAATAAGTCAGACAGAGAAAGACAAATATTGCATGTCACACTTCATATGCGGAATCTCAGAAAGCCTCATTCAGAAACAGACAATAGAATGGTGGTTGCCGGAGACCAGGGTGGGGGAAGCGGGGAGATACTGGTCAATAGGTACAAACCTCCCGTTTTAGAGGAGTGAGTTCCGGGGAATCTAACGCCCTGCAGGTGACTATAGTTAACAATCCTGTATTGTATACTTGAAAGTGACTAAGAGAGTAGATCTTAAATGTCCTCCACACACACACACACACACACACACACACACACAATTATGTGAGGTGGCGGGCATGCTAACCACCCTTACTCTAATGATCATTTTGCGATATATACATATATCAAACCATCACAATGTACATCTTAAAACTGACACAATGTTATATGTCAACTGTATCTCACTAAAGCTGGGGGAGGGAGGGACAAAAAAACAAAATGGCCAGACGGGCAGCAAACAGAGCGCATCTCACCAGCTGCCTCCCAGGCAGTCTTTTCTCAGTGGGACTCCTCTTCCCTCTAACACTCAGACTTCGTAGAGCATGCATCGCTCTCCAACACATGTTTTGGGCCGAGGTTTACCCAGAAAAAATGTATTTGTGCATCCCCCAAACCCAATGGAACAATTTTAAAAAGTAGTATGTGCGTGAGGGGAAGGAGATCTCCAGTTACTTTCCAAATACAATGGAGGAATGCCAGAGTTACGTGCTGATGTTTTGAAAAGCACAGGATGTCAACACCATGATGTGACTAGATGCTGACGATGCTCAGAGAGGGTGTGTGGCTGCACACGTATAACGAAATGCCTGTTAGAAATCGTATTCACTGTTCGGTCATCAGGAAGCAATGGGTCATGCATCTGACATGCTAAGGGATTTGCTACACAAACTTTTCCGTGTTTTCAGAAATTGGTTGGTAGTGATGGATTGACAGGGAGAGGCTGCTGGCTCACATTTGCACTGGGTGTCTGGTTTTTTAAAGGTTCCTGATGGCAAAAGAAAGATGCTTGTATTCACAACCAGTAGTACAGACAAAAGACTAATGTTGAAAATATGTATATAAAATAGCTCGTTCAAATGTGAAAAGAAAAACAATCGCTAGAGAATGGGGGAAGGACGGAAACAATTCACAAAAGGCTAATGGTGAAATTGGCCAATAAATGCAAATACCCAGACTCAGTAATAAACAAGAAAATGCACTGGATACATTAAAACAATAGACTATTATTTTTAAAATTCATCAGATAGCCCAGCCAGCGTGGCTCAATGGTTGAGCGTCAGCCTATGAACCAGGAGGTCACGGTTCAATTCCTGGTCAGGACACATGGCTGGGTTTCAGGCTTGATGCCCAGAATGGGATATGCAGGAGGCAGCCGATCAATGATTCTCTCTCATCATTGATGTTTCTATCTCTCTCTCCCTCTTTCTTCCTCTCTGAAATCAATCAAAATATTTTTTTAAAGAATATTAAGAGTTGTTGAGGATTTGGGAAATCAGGCAACTTTTCCATTGCTGATGGCTGTGTGCATTTTTGAAGGCACATTGGCAGTATCTATGAAAAATTAAAATGTACACATGCTCTACTTTAACTTACTTTTAGAAACCTATTATTCAGAAACACACATGTATACAAAGTTATATGCATGTAAGGATAAATATCATGGCATCATTTGTAATAGCTAAAATTATTGAAAAGATCTAAAAGTACACCAAGAATCAAAATATATTATGGCAAGAAATGCCATATAGTAGTTATAAAGAGTGTGGGGGGGGGAGCTATAAATACTGATATGGAAAGGTCTTCAAAGCATATTAAGTGAACAGAGCAAGTTGCAGAACAGTATGTACAGTATTCCATATTTATGTGTATGTGTATATATTATGAATAAATAATAACTAGAGGATACCTATGACCTTAGGCAAATACATCAGAATGGAGACTTAACTGTTGAGGGCAGTTACCTTGGGGGAGAAGCTGTCTGAGAGGAGGCAGTGCAGATGGATTCTCGCTCACCAAACGTTCCAGTCTCTCCCTTGCAGCGCTCCTCTCTGCATGAGGATGTGTTCCCATGCTGCTGACCTCAGGAGTGATCACATGACTTGCTTTCGCCAAAAAAGTGACATTGGTCACTTTTGTGCAAAGTTTTAGAAGTCAGGACATCATTTGATTTGTCTCCTTCTTTCTCCCATGAGATGACAATGCTCCAGAGAGAAGGTAGGTTTTCCCATCAGTTTTGGTTCTGGAGTAAAAAAGGCAAGAAGCAGGGCTGTAGCTGACTTGTGAAAAACATGTAGTGTGAACAAGAAATAAATATTTGTTGCTATAAGCTACTGAGATTTGGCAGGGGGAAGAGGGGATTGCTCTAGTGCAGCGGTTCTCAACCTGTGGATCACGACCCCCTTGGGGGTCGAACGACCCTTTCACAGGGGTCGTTAAGACCATGGGAAAACACATATATAATTACATATTGTTTTTGTGATTAATCACTATGCTTTAATTATGTTCAATTTGTAACAATGGAAATATATCCTGCATATCAGATATTTACATTATGATTCATAACAGTAGCAACATTACAGTTATGAAGTAGCAATGAAAATAATTTTATGGTTGGGGGTCACCACAACATGAGGAACTGTATTAAAGGGTCGAGGTATTAGGAAGGTTGAGAACCACTGCTCTAATGTAACATGGCCAACCCTGAATGATACACATAAAGGAAGGTATCTTTCCTTCTGTATATTTCTCTATTGTATGAGCACCTGGCGATACCTGATACTTGTGTATTACTTATGTAATAAACTGTTTTTTTAAAATCGACATCTTAAAATTACAAATGACTACATGTTAAGGACCTTTGGGATTGTTGATAAGTAGAAACTGTAAAGTCAAATCCTGGGATTCCAAGGGCAATGTTGATGTGTCCGCCTGAGTGAGACCTACAGGCCAAGGCACCACCCTGCAACCTGGGGCACTGTGAAAGGTGAAAGGTGTGTCGTCCAATCAGGGGCCAAGAAATATGGCGGTTAATTGGACACATGAGAATTCTTCTGGTGTATGTAAGTGGCGGGGGAGGTCAGGGCAGTAAACATTCTACCCACTGAACCACAGTGTGAGTGTAACCCACCCCTCAATTCTTTCAATACTGTTTTTGTTAGAAGTGTTTTTGTAAAAGATGAATTTTTAACTAATTTGTAGCCGTGGATACCTAGCATACTTGTATAATAGTTCCAGGAACTACCGATAGCTTTGGGGGAGGAGGCTGATTCCAGCTACCAGACATTCTGGCTCTGGGAGACTTGCTGACACTCAACCATAAAACTGGACCTCTGTTTGGCCAGTTTCAAGATCATCATCAGAATGGATTGTCTGACTTACATGTAGAGAACTTTCAATCCCCTCCCTCCGATTTCCTTGTTCTCTGTCCCTCTCTCTCCTGAGTAAAACCCCTGCCTGCACTGAGACGTTAAGATGGTTTATGGGACGGCGGTCTGCTCTCTTCTCGGGCTGCTGGCACTTGAATAAACCGTCTTTCCTTTCAACAGCGCCTGTCTCTCAAATATTGGCTCTTGAAGCAGCAGGCAGCTGAACCTGAGTTCAGTGTCATGAGGGGGCATCCTAATCAAGGAGAGAACCAGAGGGGTTGATTTTATAGATATTGGGGGGCCTTGCTCTTCAGCAGTAAGGATTGAGTTGCAATCACAGCGGATGCATAATTGTCTGAATATGTCAGTCCCTTCCGATGTCCCAAACACACACACACAGATGAGAGCCACTGACCCAGGAAATGGAGCAGGTAACTGCATGTAGACTCATTTCCTGGTGGCTGCTGCCCTGGCTCAAATTCCAGACTCTCAACACTTATTCAGTGATCCAGCGCCTCCTCTGTGTCAGGCACTGTAATTGCTATCACCACTCCAGGTCCAATCTGCCCTCACACTCAATGCCTACATCAGTCATACATGCCTACAGGCAGGGTAATAGCTGTGGCAGTAGTAACCCTTTCTTAAGGGGGTAGTAGTTTCCAAGAATTGCGCCAGGTATACAATTTCCAAGTCTCCAAAAAGACCTGGCAAACCAACTGGAATGATCTCTTCCTTTTAGTATGAGGACACTGAGGTTGAGAGAAATTAATGAACCTCCTTCGGTTCTGACTAAATAAGAGTCAGTCTCCAGTTCTTGTTGTTGTCTGTACCACATCACCTCCTCTGCACAGGAATGCATAGGTAATAGCATTGAAGGGAGAGTGAATAAGTCTTGAGTCAGAACTTTAACCTTCAGAGCAGGGCGCGCAGACCCAGCTTTTAGATTATGTTGTCCCAGAGTGTGAAACAGAACCCTGGTCAGTGGCCAGCCTGGCAATCTGACTTAGGTTAGCCATGGTTAGCATTCCTCCTAGTCTTTGCCCCCACCCCTCCTCCTTCTCGGCTGAAAGTAAACGTCTGACTTGCTTGAGGCATGAGGGCGGGGGTAAGGCCGAGTCCTCTCAATGGGTCTGCTGTTCTGCAAAGATTCTAGAAGAAGCAGAACTAGGCGTGGTAACGTGGGGGCTGTTGATTACGTTTTGCTTATATATGAATATACAACTTCTTTTTTTTTGTAATTTCCTTTGGGAATTTACATGGTAATGCAAATCTGTGCACACCTTATTATTTTAACACTATTTGACACAGAAAACTGTACGATCTTCTCCCCAACCTCCACTAACCATCTCCAGGGCACATACCCTGGCGAGGCCACTGTTTTCCTCCTTCCCAACCAGTGCTGGGGCTTCCAGAACTTACCATCGCATTCCTCACATCACAGACAGAAGCCCAACAACTGGCTGCTGGGTTTTTTTCCTAAAAATATGTTTTTATTGATTTCAGAGAAGAAGGGAGAGGGAGAGAGAAAGATAAAAACATCAATGGTAAGAGAGAATCATTGATTGGCTGCCTCCTGCATGCCCCCCCACCCCCACCCTGGGAATCAGGCCCGTAACCCTAGCATGTGTCCTGACCTGGAATCGAACCACAATCTCCTGGTTCATAGGTGGACGCTCAACCACTGAGCCACGCCAGCTAGGTGTTGGGCTTTTAAATAGAGCAACAGCAGAGATCTCTCTGGGCTTGATGAAGAGCCACTTCAAATATCCGAATTTCAGTCATTTTCTTGTCTATAAAATACAAAGTCTAAAAATGGCTCTGAAGGTATTTAAGTGCACTCAGGGGAAGCCCGCCCCTCCCTGTCAGAGGCAGTGATGCAAGGAGGCGGAAGTGGGGGAGGGGAGCCAGTGCCCTCCAGTTTGGGGATTTGCAGGGATTGCCTGTGTGAAACTCTCCGGGGAGAAGGTGACATCGGCACAGAAGTGGACCCCGGCCCGGCTGGCACCACAGCACCAGGCTCAGTGGAAGAGCTGCACCCACTCTTAATGTGGCTGGTTTAAGAATAGGGAGCTTCTTGGTTGAATAAATGGTTCCCTTTGAGCTCCCCTGTGGTGGTTCGAACCTCACCAGCTGCACACACAGAGGCCAGAACCTCCCCCACTCCCACCTCAAATCCCTGGACTTTTCCCGTGGGAAAGGGGGCCTCCTTCCCCCATCCCAGCATCTGCCCTGGGCTAACCCGTCAGGCTTGGGTCACGTACCCTCCTTTTACATCAACCCAGTGGCCAGGAAGATGGAACTCACTGATTGGCCAGAACAGGGGCACACGTCCACTTCAAGAGCTGGGCTGGAAGTGGGTCCACTCCTAAAGCAGGACTGAGAGGGGGAAGGTGGGTCCCCAGAGGAGAAGCAGGGTGCTGTTACCAGAAGAGGTTGGAATGGGCACTGGGCAGGCCGGAACCACGATGACCTCCGCAGTCCCACCTATTCTAACGAGGGACATAGTTGGAACCACTCGTGACCTGGAGAGGTGATGGGGGAGCCCGGGACTTCTCCCCACCCTACCTGTCCATCGCCCATGGAGTGTTCTTACCACGAAACAAACAAAACAAAAAAGAGACACAGGGAAACTGGGAGAGGGGTTTGGTATGTCTATTATGTTGACGGTATAATGGGTGTTTGCATATATCCCAACTCATCAAATTGTATACGTATCATCTAGATGCAGGTTTTTTTTTATCTCAATAAAGCTGTTAAGCAAATAAAAAGTCACCTTCCTCTAAGTTCACCTAACTTCTATATCTTGAGGAGTTAAACCGAAATTAGCTAAGGTTTGGCTCAGGCGCTGGTATAAAAAGGGCCACTCAGAAGGCCTGAATTCTGGGACAGACCCTGGAGGCTGGGAGGGAGCCCAGTGCTGGAAGGAATCCTTCTGCTTCCAAATGAGGTCGGGGTCTTGCGGCTGCTCTGGAAGACGCATGTGAAACGCCGTGAAGGAAACGACGAAATCGTTCTCATCTTCAGGCGTTTCACAGAGCGGGGCAGCAACTGCAGTTATCGATGGCACATTACCCGTTTGGAGAACCTGCTGGTCGATACACCATGGGAGACCCCATTAAAGGCGACGCATCATGTTCGGTCAGAACGGACAGCAAGGACGAGAGGTGCTGAGCACCGGCAGGGGCAGCTAGCATCGCCGTAGACGAGCTGCCTCAGTGACCTGGGTCCCAAGTTTAAACATCTCTGGGAAGGGCCCGCTCAGCCTGTCTTCGTCAGATGTCACCCCGGGACCAGTCCGCTGGGGCCACGGGGCAAAGGTTATGCCGAACAAAATATAGCTGATGACTCTGTAGTAGCCGTGGCTGTGTGGGGAAGGTAACTGTGCGGGGGAAACAGTAACCGGGGGTGGGAGGACCTGGACAGACAAAAACACGTGTCCAGTGTGCCTGACTTGGGCTGCAGGGATTCCAGCAGCTCAACTTTCGTTTCCTGCTGCTCAGCACGGACGTGCTGTTGTTACTTCTGTGACGCAGGTGTTGAGCCTCAGTCCTAAAAAAGGAGCCGTGGGTGAAATAACTGACCCCTCCCTGCAACTGGCATCGTTGTCCACCCTGCACCTCACAGGCCTCACTCGTGGAACCTGCCCCATAACAGTCTGTCTGGAACTGGACTCCAGGGGGACCGGGGTCTTTACCCTGAAGCTGGCCCACATCCCCAGCTCCACTCTCTGCTGGGAGACTTTCCTGATGGGAACACGACTCCCTGCCTTTCCCTGGACTCCCACTGCCATGCTTTAAGCCCCACGCCTGCCCCTTCCTGGGGCAGTTAACCCAGCCGTGATGAGCACACCACCAGGCTGCCTTCAAGGCAACACTCCGTGGGAAGGCTTGGCCGAGCGTGGATGGACGCGTAAATGACTAGACTGAGGCAGTCTGGAGGCGGGCAGTCAGCCCCCAGATTGTCTGGGAGAGCTGGGTGACCCCAAAAGCCGATCGGGGAGTTGTTACAGTTTCCCTTCTCTTCTCTCCGTACTCCTGGCATAGGGAATTTGAGCTGCCGGTGTGCGTGAGGTGAAATACGAAGAAAAATCAGGACTTGACAGTTTCAAACATCAGAATAATATTTACTGTGGACCCAGCTGTAAACAGTATTTAGCCAGTTTACAAGAATGCCCAGAACCCTCACCCAACATGCAAATCACAGGGCAACCAGAGGCGTCCAGTGCTGTCCATTTTCCTGGATGTGACCCTCGGAAACCTCCATGGGGGTCTCCGCCACCGCCTGCCCTTCCGGGGACCGCAGGGTGAAAGAGGGCAGCGAGAATCACTTCTCAGACCACTGAAACCCCCTCCGAGCACATGGAGAGAGAGCCCAGCATCCATGCGGTTTCAGGATGCCCGGGACGACACCCGAGACACAGCCACTGCCCAGGTGTCAAACCAGAACGCTAGCGCAGTGGTTTCAGGGAAGATTTCTCCTACCATCTCGGGGTAAAGAAATGATCAAAACATCCAGTTTTTGAAACCCCAAGAATACGAGGAAACGACGATCTCCACGTGCCTGGTCTTTAGAAAGAATCACTGGACTCTAAGAAAGTCTCAAAAAAAAGGTGGTGATAGAAATAGTGCTACAGCCTAAACATTTCTTTGTTTGTTTGTGTAGGCAGTCAACTGCCAAGTTTGGGGGGAGGTAGTGAGGAAGATGGGTCTGGAAGGCAGGCGATCTGAGGGGTCCCCGCAGGGCCTTTCCTTAGCTGTGTGAATTTTGATAATTTACATAGCTTCTTAAGCCTTCATTTACTTGCCTAGAAAATGGGCATAGAATCCCCGATGTGAAAACTTACAGGAAGGAATGCCTTAGCTCATTGCTAGGCACACAGCAGACTCTGGGCAAGACACGTGCTTGGGAGGGGAGGGGTCGAAGGTGGAACAGGTGGAAAGCAGGCATCTTGGGCAGGTGCCAGGCCTGGGCCATCCCCATCTTACAGCAAGCCCCTCGAGGTTCAGCTGTGTCCTGCGCACCCCGGAATCTCCAACACCAAGCCCGGGCCTTGTCTAAAGTGGGCATTCAGGAAGCAGTTGTTTGGTTGAATGGAGCCGTAGCTGGGCCCCAGTCGGGGAGAGGTTCCCAGAAGGGAAGGAAGGCAGGCAGGGGAGGGAGGGAAGAAGAGAGAGGCAGGACAGAGGCAGCTGACAGGGAGGAAGGACACAGATGACAGAGTCTGAATGAGGGAGGTTCCAGATGATGAACTCCCACTTTGCCCTGTCTTTAGAGCGCCCGTCAAGTGAAGGACTTGTGATGGAACGGTTTCAAAGGTGCTTTGGAAGCCAGATGGGAACTTATGTCATTGTTTTCACTTGCAAGCTCAACTGAAAAGAATGAGCCCGTCACTGCCCGCAAGGGAGGGTCAGGCACCCTCCGCCTCTGCCCAGCACTGCGAAGATGAGCCTTCCCACCCCCTCTGCAGGGGCCCTTCTGGAAGGCTGCCTCCTGGGGAGGTGTTTGCTGCTGGGCAGGGAGGACTGGATGTCCCAGCCTCACAACCAAACACCTCCCACATCTACCAGCGGTGAACAAAACACCGGAAGGCTAACTAGACCCTGAGGCTAGGGGCCCGCGGGCTTTTAAGGGGTCAAGAGAAGCTGTAGTTACACACAGAGCTGTGGGAAACGGTAAGCTGCTCCATACATATAAAGGCATGTTAGTTATTAGTGTAGAAAAAACACCAAACCAAGAGAAATGGCAGGGTCCCTCCACCCACTTTGCCACTCAGCCTGTCAGACAGGCTCACTAACCTCTTTGGACCTCAGTCTTCTCACTTACAGAACAAGGACAGCTTCCCCCACACCAGCTGTGGTCAACACGACTGTTCCTCTGTGCTCCCACACTATAAGGCCTGGATTTTCACTCGACACATAGTTCACTCTATCTGACATGAGATTTTTAAAAAATTATCAGTTGGTTGTTTACACAACTCTGACCCAGCAAATTATAAGCTCCACAAAGGCAGGGGCTGGTGGGAAACATAGTCAATAATTATTCATTTTCAATCATTCACTTGACAAGTATTGGATGATCCTACTTGGCTCTGCAGTAACTGAGTTTTCTCTCTAGTGTGTAAGGTAGATATTTATATAAAACATAACATCTACAAGAAAAATAAAAGCAGGACTCCTGCACCGCACAACTCCAGGGGGTGCTCTTCTACCCAATACAATGCTCTCCGGATTGTGCAAGGGCAGCTGCCCTGGTAATTCCTTCTCCCCAGGGCCTGGCCCAGTGCCTGAAGTGTGGTAAGCATTCTGGAAAGATTATTAAGGAGTAAGTGAATAAATAAATGAGTGGCCTTTCTCAGTGTGGTAATGTTTTTTTAATGTCCTATTTTTTTTGTCCTTTCTGCATACACTTCTTGGCCCCTTAAAGTCAGGCAGGCCGTATGACTCATTCTGCCCAGTGAAATGTCAGCAACGTGATGGGATTCACCCCTGGGGAGGGGGGAGTATTGGGGGGTCTGACCCCAGCTATTTCTTCTCCTGCTGCAGACCGAGGCTGTACAAGATGTGGATTCCCTATCACCGAGTCCCTGAGTGATTTGATTCTGTGGAGCAGAGCAGACCCTCACTGGATATGGAGCATTTGTAAGATAAGCCTTTGTTAAGTTAAGCCACTGAGGCTTTGGGGGTGGTATGCTGCTTGCCAGGCCTAATCTAGTCTGACGCATGCTCTCACCCTCCTGTAAACTCTTTGAGGAGGGACCACGGGGCCATTTACCCAACCCCCCCAGAGGT
>NW_006288624.1:1747619-1756879 GCF_000327345.1 Myotis davidii
CATACATATTTAAAAAACCTCATAAGTACTTTGTGATAAAGTAAGTGTCCAGGGACCTCAGGACCTTAATAATCAAGCATTTCCTGATCCTCTTAACTGAGAGATTATACTCTTAATATCTGGTGTTTCAACCAACCAGTCTCCATATTCCACCATAAAAAATCATAGTCAGAAAGAGAAGCCAATACACTAGTAATAGTGCTTACATTTTTCTTAGATGACAAAGGATTTCATAAAAATAACCCAGCCACAGTGAAAAACTTATTGAGATTAATACATCACTTCCCTTGGTGGACTAAGAATAAGTGATTCCTTTTAAATATGGACAGGATTTGTATTTTTAACACTCACAGTCCAATTTTCCTTTTGTTTTTAAAGACTGAAACAATTGTGAATGTCTTTAATTTCTCAAAGCAATTGATGTTTACAATGGAACCTTACCTGTTGGGAAAGTTTTCAGTTTTCTAAATCAGAGAATGTTAGGTATTGAGTCACATTCTGAGTTTTTCCACTATGATACATTCCAACTCATTCCTGCCTACAGGGTAACCCATGACAACCAAGCATTTTTCTCATTTCCTGATTAAAACAACTCAAGTTAATTCACTTATGTGCATCTTAGGTTGTATAAATGGACTGCACATGCTCTCACCCTCCTGTAAACTCTTTGAGGAGGGACCACGGGGCCATTTACCCAACCCCCCCAGAGGTGATCAGTAAAAAAGAGCAATTAGTAATCATAACTGATTCATAAGGTTTATCAGTGCCTTTTCCCTCCGCTGAAATGCCTCAGCTCTTAGGGAATGTACCCCTGGGCCCTGGGTCCTTCCACAATGGCTGGATTGTTCCTGTCCTGTGGGTGGATTTCCTTTTACCCTCGAGGCCACCTCTGTGGTGAGGTAATGCTGTCCTTTCCACTAGGACAGAAACCACAGCAGCTTCTTTCCCTGTGATGCAACCAACCCAGAGAAAGGGCGTGATTTAGACAAACTCTCAGCCCCCAGGGGGTCTGGGTCACTGCCTACCCAAGCCTCCCGGCGTGGCTCACTCAAAACAGACATTGCAGCTGTGCTGTGTGTAGACAGAGGTATGGACCCACGTGCTCCCTTCCCCACGGGGTTGGAACTACACGGGGACAGGTCCGTTTCCTTAGACCAGGGGTTCCCAAGATCACCTGGGGGGCTTGTTCAAACACAGACTGCCAGCCCTCAGCCCAGAGTCTGTGACTCTGCAGTGTGTCCGGGGTGGGGCCTGAGAACGTGCATTCCTAACAAGCTCCTGCGTGCTTCGGGGTTCAGGGACTATATTGTGAGAAAGCATTGCTTCGACAGGCCCTGCCTCTGGAAGTCAAGGTTAAATGCCATCCACGGAGATGAGCACTATGACCTGCTCTCAGCCATTAAGGGTACAGGATGGACTCTCCCCTCCCGCCCCCCAGATTACCCGGATCAGAAGTGGGAAAAGGATGGAGCAAAGTCAGTTTCAGGGAGGGGAGGGTCTGGGAAAAACCCAGTTTGAGGGCTGCTGCCCAGAGGGGAGAGCTGAGGAGTGTCACAGAGGAGGGTCCTGGGATGAAAGCCAGAAGGAACCTGGGGCCCATATGGGAGCAGAGGTGGTTGGGGAAAGACGAGTTTGAGAGCCGATGACCGGGTAGTGACCAGCACTGACTTGTAGTCCTCCCTCACAAGGCCTTGCCGCTGCTGGCAGCAGCCAAGAGGAGGCACTCTGAGGTCACCGAGGCCGATCTAACAGCGCCCCTAGGCAGATGCTGCCAGGTTTCCGGGCAGGTAAGCCCAGCCCCGGGCCCTCTGCCCAGGGCACTCTCTGGACCAGGCCTGAGAGCCAGGACGGGATGCCACCAGGCAGTGCAAAGCACCGCACCTTCCGTCTTCCTGCGGACTCATTACCCCTGGTCCCAGCAGGGCTGTGCTGTGCCAAGGCTCAGCGTGGGCGGCCGTGACTCACTACGCCTCGTGGGGAAGCAGATGCTGCCACTGCAACCAGGCCGCCAAGGAAACAGGCTAAATCAATCCCAGGTCCCTGCAGGGGCAGAGAACAAGCTGCCTGCAGCCAGTGGGCCGGGTCTGCTCCAGTTCTGGGCCGGGTGCAGCACCACATCGCTGAGCACAGCCTGTGCTGCGCGGCCACGGAGCTGCCTGGGGAGCCCGGCTGAGAACAGCAGCAACAGAAGCTGGGGCAGGGACCAGAGCATGTGAAGAGGGCAGACTGTGATGGTGGCTGGGAGACCAGACTCACTGCGGGGCACTTGTGTTTTATTGGTGGCGTGGGAAGAGGACATGAAAACCTCACCCTGCTCTCCTGTTTCGGAAGATCTGGCTCCCACGGATCTGCTCCCTCGATAGACAACGTGGAGCTTCCCCCATCCCAACTGGCCAGAAATATACCTGAAGAAGGGGAAACTGAGGCAATGACCTAGGCGAAGTCCCCCAGCTTTCCGAGGCTGAGCCAGGCTGGGCTCCCGGACCCCGTGCACAATCCCTCATCTTTTCCACTGGACACCGGTCCCAAGGAAACAGACGGATGGGCCTCGGGAATCTGCCCCTAGTACTGCTCCCCCAGGCAGTGGGTGGTGCCATTAAGAACACTCTGCTTTCCCCCAGAGCACTAGTGGCTCTCAAGCCAGCTTTCCTGACCTTCTTCCACCCCTAAGCCAGGTGAATGAGTTCCCACAGGCCCCGCCCGCCAAACCGTGGAAATCCCAAACAGGGGGTTTCCGCAGCCTCGGCCATTACAGGGCCCGAACGGAGCCAGACTGGGCCTCCCGGGTTCTACACCGGCCCTCTCGGGGTAGTAAAGGACCACACTCACCCGGCCCATCTGGGGATCCTCGGGCTATTTCTCCAGTTGCCCCCTTTCTTATTCCCCCCTGAGGCTCACAACTGGCTGTGGTGACAGGCACATCTTTATTCCTGGAGGACCCCCAGCACTGCGAGGCACCTCCCCCACCCCCACCACAGCCGCTCAGACCCCCCTCCCCTTCCTCATTCCCGCCTTCCCCTCCCACCGCCTAGTTAAGGAAAATCCCTCCGCCAGCCCACCCTGTGTCTTTGATCCATTAATTAACCCCTTTCTCCTAATTGTTCACCTGTGGCTTTTCTGTGAGCTCTCCTCCTCAGTCTATAAGCGCGTTCCTGTCTGTCCCACGTGAAAAGCAACTAAACCAAACACGTGTTCTCCTCCGATTCTCCCCAACTGAAAAGCTACCTCTCCAGTCCTCCCTCCGCCCGAATCCCTCACCCACGCATCAGCCGCTGGGGTGTATCAGATGTTCCCAGTATGTCTAGTCCTCAGGGCACCAGAGGAGGTTGGGTTCCAAGTAGGGGGTTGAGCAGATCCCCCCACCCCAAGCCTCGCTTCCTCCCCGGAGCCACAGAAGTTGTCCTTCTGCTCAGTTACCTGAACGGCCTCCTTCAGCTCCAGCCCTTGTCCCCAGCCCCAAAGAAGGCTCCTGGCAGGCAGGGCCCCGTGTGACCCCAGAGCTCAAGCTGTCAGTACCCGCGTCCGTCCCTGGAACTGGCCGGGCTTCTGGACAAAGTGCAGCCTCACGGAAACAGCCACCCAGACGGAGACCCTCACCCTCTCATTCCAGAGGGGCCTTCGGTCCAGGGTCGTCCCTCTCACTGGGGACACTGTCGAAGGACCAGCCTGTCCGGCTTTAGCTCCCAGAACAGAGGGCTCCCCGGGGAGCTGGTTAGGAGGCTCTGAAGGGACTTTGGTTAATGGAACCCTCTTCCTGATTTTGATCTGAAATCTGCCTCCTTGTAACTTCCACCCACCTGGCTCTGCTCTGTGGTCCTTGGAAGCCAATGTCTCATCAATCATTTAATTGGCCTTTCAACGACTGCCAGGGGGGGAGGTCGGAGCTGGCCTCTCTTAGAGAAATGGACACCTGGGGCGGCTAAAAGGCTTCTGAAACAGCTCCAGGTGGAGTTGGAAACAGAGCCCAAGCGTCTTAACTTCCCAGGCCAGCCCCCTTCCATTCCTCTGTTTCTTCATCCTTGCCAGTTGTTGTTGAGTACCTACTGTGTGCACCTGAAATAGTGGGTAGGCCCACTATTGGAGACCCAGGAGACCTTGATCCTCCAGAATGTCATCGATTCCAGCTCCAATGCGTGCGCACACACTTCAGAGCACTAGCTCAGCCAGCAAACTGGGTGGCCTCATCTTCACCCCAGAAAACCAGGCTTCTTCCTTACGTTCAGCTGCTCCCCCCAGTACAGGCCAACAGGTAGGGAAGGGAAAATGTGGAGAAGCTTATCTTAACCAGAGAAGAGCCTGAACTTGAAAAGAAGAGTTTGCAAATGTTAGCTGTCAATGCTGGGCTTGCAGAGCCCGCTCAGAGCTGGTGGGTGTGTGGGTGGGAGGGGTGCTCACCGGTGCCAAAGCTGAGTCGTGTGGCAGAGGGAAGTAGGGAGCAGGGCCAGAGCGGTGCCAGGCTGCAAACCAGAACCGCAGAGACCTGGTCTCCACAAAGGCAGGCCCTGGCAACTTCCAAGCACCTGACTCTTTGGGCCAGGCTCCACCCCCGGAGATGTGGCTTCATCTCTCTTAAAGGCACAGTGCTTCAATGCCAGTGTCCACCTGAGTATCCAGCCATCAGCTGCTGCACAGCGGTTCTCAACCTGTGGGTCGCGACCCCTTTGGCGGTCGAACGACCCTTTCACAGGGGTCGCCTAAGACCATCCTGCATATCAGATATTTACATGACGATTCATAACAGTAGCAACATTACAGTGATGAAGTAGCAATGAAAATAATTTTATGGTTGGGTCACAACATGAGGCACTGTATTTAAAGGGCCAGAAGGTTGAGAACCACTGCATCAGCATTAGCACCAGGTACTCCAGGCTTCACTTTCCCTCCCTTGGATGGAAGCATTTACTCCACCGAATCGCATGGGCACAGACAGCCCCAAACTCTATTCTCTGAAGCTTGTGGATGCAAAAGATGACTGACATCTTCTGTTATGGATTGAATGGGCCCCACCCAAACCCATGTGTGGAAGCCCTAACCCCCGATGTGAGGGCATTGGGATATGGGGCCTTTGGGATGTGAGTAGGTTTAGATGACATCATGACGGTGAAGCCCCCGTGATGAACTTAGTGTCCTTATGAGAAGGGAAGCCAACACTTCCTCTCTCTCTGCCATGTGAGGACACAGCAAGCAGCCATCTGATGCCGGAAGCAGGCTCTCACCAGCAGCCAAATCTGCTGGCCCCTTGGTCTTGGCCTTCCCAGCCTCCAAAACGGTGAGAAGTAAATGTCTGTGGTGTGTACGCCACCCGGTCAGTCTATAATAGGTTGTTAGGGGGGCCGAGCTAAGATGTCCTCTAGGATGCTCAGAAGTAGAACATGGAGAGATTTGATAATCCAAACGGCATTTACAGACAAGGCAAGCCCTGCCAAACTCGGCTTCTCTGGGGGGAGGGAAGGAGAACCATCAGCTCTGTGGAGGCTGCACTGGGCTCCGGACCTCTGATGGGCTCCGTAATCCGACAGTGGGGAGTGGTGGTACTGGCTGGTGTGGCCTTCTATGTCTGCCTTCTCCCCAGCAGCGCCCAGATTTCCTATTGAGTCTCAGCCTCCGGGTAGATACAGTAGCCATGGTCTGGTAGGACCCATCCCTCACGAAGGAGCAGGCCTGTGCCTCCAGCTGGGCCAGTCTACGAGCCACCCTGGAACCTGAATCTGGAACAGAATCCAACAAAAAAGACAGAAGGGTAGGATTCCCATGGTTCCAGGATTCTCTCTGAGCAAACTGTTCCACCATAAGACCATTTTATTGTCTATCCCGCTCATTTAGCCTTGAAATGGCCCAGATTCCCACCCATCTCCTGGACTTCTGTTAATTCTGTCAAAATCTGATCTCCCGCCAATAAATTCTCTTTGGACAGAAGGAACTAGGCTGCTCGTAACTGAGAAACCCTGACTGATCGGCCAGCCTTAGGGACACCCTTCACCCTCTGTGTGTTGGCTTTTCTCTTCCATCCTGATTTCCTTGCCCGCTGGAGCCTCACCTGGGCAGCCTCAAGACCACAGAGAACAAACCAGGTTCGGGACTCTA
Organism: Myotis davidii; assembly: GCF_000327345.1. Lineage (NCBI taxonomy): Eukaryota > Metazoa > Chordata > Mammalia > Chiroptera > Vespertilionidae > Myotis > Myotis davidii. The sequence goes on from NW_006288624.1 coordinate 1,753,704, forward strand.
ACTGTGTCCATTGCTCAGCCTGGGAGGTGACGTCACATAAAAGGACAGCGCTCCTTTAAGCGGAGGAAGGAGCTGCCTGCGCCCTGGTCATCTTGCTTAAGGTGCAGTTTGATTCTGTGGGTCTGGGATGGGCCTGAATTCTGCATTTCCGACCTGCTCCTGGTTGAGGTCCCTGCTGCTGGTGCCTGGATGCTGGCACACTTGGGTAGCAAAGCTCTGTAGGGACTGAACAGGGAGATTTGGTGGCTGAAAAGGGGGGCACTTAGGCAATTTAGATATTTGGTAATAAAGCTGCTGTTCCAGTAAAGTTCCTGGGGCGAAAGCCAAGAAACTGTGAGCTGAGGCACAGGGTGGGAGTTGCGGAGAGGAAGAGCAGATGACAGAGGGTGTGGAGCTCCGGAGCCTGCGACAGTACCTGCCCACCACGCGTCACCTGCCCGCCTGGGATGTCAGAAGGATGTGCCTCTCGGAGGAGCACTCTGGATAAGTGCAAATCAATGTTTGCCGGAGGAGGACGGGAGTGTGGAAGCCTGTGCAACTCACTCCTGCCCGAGCTTGCCTCTGGCTCCTCCCAGCGTCGACTGAGCTGCACCTCACGAGTCTCGGGCACCTTTGAAAAGTTCACACGCCATTCCAAATGTCTTCCTTGGGCTCACATGGCCCCTTGGCTGCTGGTGGCCAGACCAGCATGGTACCTGCAGCAGGTGGAGAGAGCCTGTGCCTGCTCCTCAGCCCCAGTCCTCACCAGTCCTTCCTGCCCCAACAGCGTCTCTGGGCAGGTCCCAGGTCCTGCCGAGACCTGTTTGTGTCAGTTGCTGGGACCGTGCCCTTTGTGAGTCTCAGGAGAGACAGGAAGCCACCCAGTGCCAGGCTACTTCTCCAGGGACTGGGGCTGGTGGCGCCCAGCTGTGACCTAAGATGATGTCACGTTTCCTCCCTTGGCTTCTGCTTCTCCCTCCAGGAGTGAGAGGAGATGCCACCAGGACGCTCTGGACACTGCGAGGTGGCGCTCTGGCCAGGGCTGCTGGCAGCTTGAGGCGTGGGCGGCTGATGGGGGTGACGTTGGCAGCCCCTCCACCACTGCCTCTCAGGGGTTCAGGTAGGTGGAGCACCCCGTCGAGCCCCAATGGGCACCCCGTGATGGGACCTGGGCCTGCACTGAGACTCCGGCCTGGGCCCGGGGAGTGGGAACTGTATACCCCCTCCCAAGGCTTAGGGGCCTCTGCCCACCCTCTCTCTGACTGAAGGCAGCATTGGGAGTGTTTCAGAGCTACCACTTAGGTCTTCGGTGGGCACGCCTTTCTGAAATTCATACTCGTACTCGTTGCTTGACTGCAGCTCACGGAGGCACTGTGTGAGGGCTGAGGCAGGGCTGCCTTGACTTCTAACAGCACGATTCGCTCTGCCTATATTTGAACTTCACACCCATGGAATCACACAGTGTTACTCTTTTGTGTCTGTCTTCTTTGGAGCAACGTAAGTGTGTGCATTTAACTAGCCCTAAGCCCAGAGCAAGACCCTCGCAGCCGGCGGGAGTACAGGCCCCTGCAGGCAGCTTTGAGGCTGCTGAGAACACGCTTCAGATGGGAAGTCGGGAGACGTGCACTTGGCCTCGGCCCTGCTGCTTACCAGCTGGTGTGTGGGGACCGCCCAGCCCCACTGACTGGGCCTCAGGTCACCCTCAGTACAATGGGGTCTCCACTGTCAGCCCCTTGCAGTACTTTCCTGGCAGTCCTGGGAACCAGAGGGAGCCCACAAGGCCTTTGATTGGACCCTGCAGTAGGTGTCCTGGGGCCCAGGCCCAGGGTCGGGGGGGGGTCCCCATAGCTCCATGTACAGCCTCAAGCTGTGGTCAGGTGGCAGGAGTGCACATTTCAGCACATGCACAGGGAAGTCTGGCTGCTTCCTCGGGGGTGGGAGTTGCTGGAGGCCTCACTTCCTCCCCAGACTCCAAATGTAGGAATCAGGAGAGGCGGAGAGCTGGGGTCACACTAGGTTTTCCTGAAGCCTTGGGGCCGTGAATGGGCGCTTTATGGCCCCATATCCCCCACCTCCTGTCCCCTCTTCTGCTTAAACCACCTGATGTCCCCACTGCGCATAAGTGAGACAGGTAAAGTGTCTCCACATAGTAGGTGCACAGGCTGTGGCACTTTTTCTTTTCGGTTCTGCACAGTAAGAGCTCTGATGATGTGCAAGCAACAGAAGATCCAGGTAACAGGGCTTTAACACTCAGGACACGCTGTGCCACATACAAAGGGCGTGGAAGGCCACCGTCCGAGGATTCTATCAGTAACTCAGCAATGTAGTGAAGATCCCAGGTTCATTCTTTCCTTTCAACTATCCTGGCCATGTACCTCTCCCCCTCATGTTGTGGCCTAATAGTCACAACAGGGCAGCCACAGCCCCTGCTCTTGTGTCTGTTTCCAAGGCAGGCAGAGTGGAGGACAAGGTGGGACCAGCTATGTTGTTTCTTTTATCTGAGAAGCAAAAGCTTTTGCAGAAGCCCCCAGCAGACGTTCCCCTGTGTGTCGGTATCAGTTTCCTATTACTGCTGTACCAACTCCCTCAAACGTAGTCACTTAAAACAACACGCACATATATTCTTCTAGTTCTGGAGGTCACAAGTCTGAAGTGGGAGTCACTGGGCTAAAATCAAGTTGCCAGAAGGATGACATTCCAGAGGCTGTAGAGGAGAATCCATTTCCTTGCCTTTTCCTGCTTCTGGAGGCTGCCCGCATTCCTTGGCTTGTGGCCCCCTAGCATCTCCAAATCCAGCAACACCTGGCCACGCCTTTCTGGTGATGCACGCACTAAGGCTGACTAGTCTGCCTCCTTCTTCCACATTTAAGGGCCCTCGTGATGACACTGGGCCCACCTGGATGATCCAGGGTCATCTTCCTCTTTAAAGGTCAGCTGATGGGCAAACTTGATTCCATCCACAACCTTGATTCCCCTTTGCCAGGTAACCTAATGTATCCTCAGTTTGCGAGGATTAGGATGTACACACCTTCTAGAGCAGTGGTTCTCAACCTTCCTAATGCTGCGACCCTTTAATACAGTTCCTCATGTTGTGGTGACCCCCAACCATAAAATTATTTTTGTTGCTACTTCATAACTGTAATTTTGCTACTGTTATGAATCGTCATGTAAATATCTGATATGCAGGATGTATTTTC
>NW_006288624.1:1756978-1767006 GCF_000327345.1 Myotis davidii
TACAGTTCCTCATGTTGTGGTGACCCCCAATTTCATTGTTACAAATTGAACATAATTAAAGCATAGTGATTAATCACAAAAACAATATGTAATTATATATGTATTTTCCGATGGTCTTAGGCGACCCCTGTGAAAGGGTCGTTCGACCCCCAAAGGGGTCACGACCCACAGGTTGGCGACCCACAGGTTGAGAACCGCTGTTTTAGAGGTTGTTTTTCTGCCTACCACAGCGTCCTCGGGCAAACCAGATCTCACGACCACCCCAACTAGCAAAGGAGATGGGTAAACCAGGGAGCCTGTGAAAGGAGTTGGGGAGTCCTGACTGGCTGTGACTAATCGTGATTCATCACCTGAATCTGGGCCCTTTGTTATCTCAAACTACCAGCGTGGCATTAGCAAGGCAAGGGGGCAAAGGAATGGCTATCGGGTTGGCTGCTAACTGCCTGCCACAGCAAGGTGCAGCCAGCTAGGCGCGTTTCCCTGGCTACATGCCATCTTTGCATTTGGTGATGAGACGGGATGTGAATGTTCCCAGGCTGTGCCCAAGCCCTGAACATTCCAGTGACTCTAGCTCGCCAGCCAGAACGCTCATGCCCTCCCCTTCTTCTACCTTCAGCCCTCCAGGGAGAGAACCTATACAGACAAAATAGTTTTCTTGTGTGTCATGGGCAGAGAGGAGCAAATGAGAGAGATGAGAGAGGCAGGGAAGATTTTACTGAGAAAGTGTGTCAGCGTACATCAGAGAAGTCTGCTAGAGCGAGGGGGAAGAGAATAGGAATTGAGTTAGGTAGGTCTGAGGTAGTCGGGAATTTTCTCAAGGGCTTTAAGGGTGACCATAGCAGGTGGGGACCACAGACCTCTTCACTGGGTTAGAAAAATACAGGTAAAGATCACAAATACATGGGAATTATTTTGGGTTGCACAGTTGACTGTGACTCCACTCTGGGGTGTAACCAAATGGTAGATTCAACAGAAATTATGACAAGTAACTGCGCCATCCTGTCCCCCTGGTGCTAACGTGCTAGTCAGTGGGGCCAGTCCAGTGCCTGGCAAGGCATTATCACTGGCTTTCGAGGCTCACGTAGGTAAATACCTGACACGTAGGTATTCGGACAAGAGGATCTCTGAGTCTGCTTCCGGCTTAGCATCCTGTGATCACCAGCTGGAATCCAAGACAAGCTATGTTTAGTGCCCTGGGGTGTCATCTGGGGTATCGTGTTCTTGTGTTCTTACTGATAGGCTCAGAACACGAGGAACACGTAATTTGGAACCTGAGCATCCACAAGATCACTTGACTTCTCTGAGTTTCAGGTTCCTCAAGTGCAAATGGCCTCAGTGACACCCAACCTGGGGAGTCGATGTGAGGATTCAGGGTAACAGGTGTAAGGCACGTGGTAGGCACTCGAGGAACCCTTACTCTTAAACTACAGAGGAATAAAAGATGGAATTTGGTCTGTGATCAAGGGAGAAAAACCAGTTCTTTGAGAGCTGACAATACAAAAAATACCCAAAGCAAACATCTTGAAATTTGTTAGTTCTGAGTCTCAGGACTAGTCAATGTCTTTCTGTGGCACACTTCCCACTGACTGGTCACTAACAGGTTCACAGAACAGCACACCTATCCATCGGAGAGAGGAAGACTGCTTGCTTGTCCTGTTTCAAGCGTTGCATGAGAGTCCCCCACTCAGTACACCCAGGGCCCTGTGGCTCAAACAAGACCCGAGGAACTGTTTCTGTGTTCACCGATTTGTGGAATTCATTTGATACAAGATCCGCCAGCCCCACATTGTCCTGTAGACTCTAGCCACTCATGGCCATTTAAATTTAAATGAATTGAAATTACATGAACTTAAACATTCCGTTTCTCTGGCTCAGTGGTTGAGTGTCGATCTAGGAACCAAGAGGTCACGGGTTCAATTCCAGGTCAGGGCACGTGCCTGGATTGCAGGCTCAGTCCCCAGTAGGGAGCATTCAGGAGGGAGCTGATGGAAGATGTTTCTCTCTCATCGATGTTTCTATCTCTCTACCCAGTGGTCGGCAAACTGCGGCTTGCGAGCCACAGTTTGCTGACAACTGCTCTATCCCTCTCCCTTTCCTCCTTTCTCTCTAAAATCAATAAAAACATATTTTAAAAAATTCAGTTTCTCAGTCACACTGGTCACATTCCAGGTGCTGGATAGCTACATGTGACACCCCCATGGGGTCTGAAGGGCCTGAGCAGCAGCAGCCGACAGCCCTCCCCACTCTCTTTCAAGCCGCCTCATGCAATAATGAGCAGTGTGAGAGGACAGCAGGCAGGGTGAGCTGGGACCCAGGAAGAGACCTGTTTCTGGTTCCAGGGAGTTCCAATCCGTGGGCTCCTCAGGCACAGAGGCTCCAACGCTTCCAAAGCTGACAGCATCCTGCCAAGGCCACCGGGGTGGCGAGCCCTGCAGCTGAGCTGACGTCAGACTAAATTTTCAATGTCCAGGCAGCTTGGGAAGCCGGGAGCAGAGTATTTGCTTATGCACCGGTTTCCTATGCCAGTATTTTATTCTAATAACTTTTCATTGACTGAGTGATTCATTCTTTCTTTTATTCACTCAATACAATTTTATCGAATTCCCCCTCCAGGGCGGATCTAGCACTTACCTGGGAACCCTCCCACTGAAAACATCGGAAGTCAGAGCACTGGATGGAAGGGACCGATTACTGGAGGAGCACCTTGCCTGGATTGAATTGGGCGGGGGGGGATGATCCTGTGATGTGAGGGCCCACTGAGGAGTAGATTGTCCAAGCTGCCCCAACTGGGCAGTCCCCCTTGGGCGGCCATCTGAGATAGACAGTACAGGACACAGAGACCCAAGTCCTACCTGGGGGCCTACAATTCTCCCACTTCCTCTGGCGGCTCAGCCTCTCATGTCTCACTTCATTTTGGGCCTCAGAATTCTGGCAATTTCTAGATGTCAGCCCCACCTTCCACCCTCAGCAGGTGGTTGCTGATGGCGGCCCAGGTGGAAGCAGGGGGGGGAGTGCCCAGGTGGCAGGTGGCAATGCTGAACCACGCTTGCTCCAGGGCTGCTCGGGGCCCGGCAGAGGCTCTCTGCGAACCTTCTGAGTCAGCTCCTGTGTGTGCCTTGGGCCTAGTTGAGGAGGAGCACAGGGAGGCTGGGAGAATTCCCACTGGAGTCGGCTGCTCCCTGCACGTGGCATGTGCCTTGTAAGCACACACGCACAGACAGGAGAACATGAAGCGGTGCTAACAATAACCACGCTCGTGCGGGTGCAATGCCTGCCACTCTCCCAGGGGCAGGGATGCTGCAGGCACAGTCTCCCATCTCTCCCTGCAGCTGGGACACACTGTGCTTAGTGTGCGGTTCATAATGAGATGGAGGGAGGCGGACAGATGAGGCTTCCTGATGAAATGAGCACAGAGTGAGAAGTAAAGTAGCCACGTGACTTTGGACAAATTATCTAACCTCTTTAGGCTGCAGTGTCCTCTGTAAGGTAGGGATAAAATGCTGTCTGCCTGAGCACATCTGCCTCTCAGATCTTGGTTTCTAGAACTATCGGCTGATATAACAGGAAGCAGGGCTCCTGGGAGGAATGGCTGATCTCGGGCCTGGCACAGGGCAAACCCACGATGAGCCTAGAGCACCTGGTAGTGCCAGAAAGTGAGAAAGTACTGAAAACACTACAAATGAAAAACACCCAACCCACCGCGGTGGGAATGGGGGGCAGTCTGTCCAAGGACTCGGGGGGAACAGAAAGATCTCCCAACAGCAAAAACTGGAAAAATTTGAGCAACAAAACTGATCCAGCAGTGTCAGCTTATAACCCAAAGTACAAAATAAAGATCCAGCGTCCATGCTGATATAAGGAAATGATTAGAAAAATAAACAAATGGCCGAGAAGAGACGTCTTCCATGCAGAATTCCAAATAATTTATACATAGTAATTTGCCCTCAAGGAGGTGTGGGCTGTACAGAGTGACTTCCTTCCGAGGAGGACCATGGGGAGGGTGGGTAACTGACAATCACCCCCTCAGCCAGGTGAACAAGGTCATCAACAGTGACACATACCTTGGTCATATGTACCCTTGATAGGCTGGGACGAAAATGGCACGTGACCTGAGTGGTCTTCCTCCCCCACACACCTCAAGACCGGTCTAATCACAAGCAAATCATCAGTCACATTACAACGGAGGGATATTCTACAACATTCCTGACCAGCACGCCTCAAGGCTGCCAAGGTCATCACAAACAGGGACCATCTGGGAAGTGACCACGGCCAAGAGGAACCTAAAGGCGATGGGCTATCCTAGACGGGATCCCAGAATGGAAAAGGGATGTTATGTAAAAACTGAGGGGATCTGCCTGAAGTCTCGACTTTTGTTGATAATGACACGTCAGCATCGAGTCAGTAGTTGTGGCGAGAGCACCAGGCGAATGGAAGATGCCAGTAATAGGGGAATGGGGTAACTCCCTGAATTACCTTCCCAAGTTCCCTGTAAACTTGAAGCTGCCCTAAGAGCAAAGAAAGTTGGTGTAAAGAGTATTAACTGCCTCATAGGGCTGAGAAGATTAAGGACGAGATGCTGGAAAGTGCTCAGCACGGTGCCTGACAGCTGGTCAGTGCCCAGCACATGGCAACTCAGTTACTATCAGGCGCCAGAGAGGACAGGACCCAGGGACGGAACGCATGGGGCGCTGCTGACCTCACGCAGAGGGCCACCGTGGCTTAGCTCAGCATGTGAGAGCTGCCTGATGTGCACCGCTGTCAAAACCTACAGCTCAGCCAGTGGGTGGAGGTAGCAGTGCCTGCGGATGCCCTAGTCATAGTCAGGATCAACCTATTAGGGCTGGCTGATCTGCACACAGCCCATCAGAGTGAACATTAGCCGCCCGGGAGAGGGCCCCCCTACAGAGCTTTCACATCTGGATGGCACTGCTCCCCCCTCAGGGCTGCCCGCTGTCTCTCTGATTCGAGATGGAGACTGGCCAGAGGCTCTGGGCCATGTGCTCTAATGGAACCCTTGCACCAGCTGTTAAAGAGAAGACCACGGGCCCAGAATGGTGTCACCTGTGCTAAAGACCCTGCTACCAAACCCAGATTTAATACCTGACCCCCCTCTCCCAGAAACATAAGCTTAATCAATCAGGCTGGAGTTTTCTGGTCAATATCAGTGAGGTAATCTGTCTCGTGGGCCCTCTCCATTGTCTAAAAACAATCCTGAGTGAAATTTTCTAATTTTGGAAGTAAATAATCAATATAAAATTTAAAGGATTAGAATAGTCGGTCTAGTAATACAGTCTCTCTCCCCCTTGCTTTGCATCTCATTTTTGGGTGATATATTCTAGCTTTATGAAAATAAATAAATAAAAATAATCCTTTTTTGATTGATTTTGTTGTTGTTGATAGCTCCCTTGCCCCACCTTTCTTCCTATAAAATCCCTCCATTGTGAAGAACCTCTCAGAGCGCCCTTACACGGGATGGGGCAAAAGTAGGTTACAGTTGTTCATGTGGAAAATAATACCATAATCCTACATAATAAAAGGTAATATGCAAATCGACCAAATGACAGAACGACCGGTCGCTATGACGCACACTGACCACCAGGGGGCAGAGGCTCAATGCAGGTGCTGCCCCCTGATGGTCAGTGCACTCCCACAGGGGGAGCACCGCTCCGCCAGAAGGCGGACTTAGGGCTGGTGAGCGCAGCAGCAGTGGCAGGAACCTTCTGCCCCGCCCCTGATCACCCACCTGTTACCCCACAGATCGGCCCTGATTGCTGGCCAGGCCTAGGGACCCTACCTGTGCATGAATTTTGTGCACCAAGCCTCTAGTTAATAAATAATAATACAAGAATAAACTGTGTTTCTCATACTCACAACTGTAAATCTAGTCTTGCCCCGCCCTGTAGTTGCTGCTGCCCAATTCATGAATGACTTAATAAAGCCAATTAGAGCTCCAAATTTACTCCGCATTTACTCAGGTGAATTTTGTCTTTATCACAGCCAACGATGAGATCCTTCATGCCAGCCACCATCCTGTGCCAGCCGCCTGCCATGAGAAGAAACCGTCCATCTGAGCAGGTAGCCTGTGCCACTCCAGAGCCAAGGCTCCCTGTGGCTGACTCGTCCTCACCCTGAAGGGCCCTGTCACCAGGCACAGACCCTGAGGGTCAGCGAGGGCTCCAGGGGCTGTGGGCTGGCATCACAGAAATCCAGGTCATGGAGAAACAAACCCAGAGGCAAGAAGTCCAGTCTCAGTGTGTTATTTTGCAGACTTGGGGGTGCAAGTGAGACCCAACTCAGCGAGGGTAAGGGGGTGAGGGAAGGAGGTGACGTGTGTTAGAAGACACAGAGGTGAGCTCACCCAATCCGGCCTTGAGACCCAGGGCTGCTCCACAGGTCACCCGATGGACCCAGCATTCCAGGGCTATGGAGGGTACTTTCGGTGGGTTTCTGGTACCTGCCCCCACCCCTCCACCACCCGCTCACCGCAGCTGTCTCCTCAGGCACGCGTTCTCCTGGCGCACACAGCCCCCACCTTCACTATCTCCCCACTTCACCCACAGAGCAGAGAGAAACCACTGCCTCTCTCCTGCAGCCAAGCTTCCGCCTAAAAAAACCACAGAGAAGGCCTCCGATCAGCCCACCTGGCCCGGCGTGCTCACCACTGCCGGGTCAGGAACCAGGGTTTACTGAGCAAGGTGATTGCTCCACTCAGGCCACACACTGCGTCCGGTATTGGAACAGAGAGAACTTGGTGAGAACTTTTAATTGTGTGTAAGGCTGTCACTGAAGAACCGGGAAGGTAAAGAGAGAATTCCTACGGATCAGGGAGCGAGCACACAAGGACAGGACATTCGCTGAGGCACTTGGCGGGGCAGGACGGTGTCTGCTGCCCATAACGGTCTGAGGAGCTGGCCTGTGGCTTCTGCCTCACCACCCTCTCACCTCGGGCTCCCGAATCCCAATCATCACACGTCTCAAGTCCCACGCAGCCGCCTCTCCGTCTCTCCCCGGGCCTGAGGGCTGTGGCCTGGGGGTCAGTCTGGCATTGACCCAGCTTTATGCCATGTGCAGCCTGAGACCCATTCAGGTCTGCGACGAGGAGCTATGGCTGTGGGCTCCTACGCAGCTCTCATCCCAGTTCTGCAAATGGGTGCCTGAGTGATGGCTCAGCCATTAATAAAGTGGGGTACTGATTCCTGTTCTGCATTTGTCATTCTCCTGTGTATAAGAAATAAGACGACATTTGAGCATTTCTGGTCTCAACCCTGCCACAACCCATCAAACTACCACCCAAGCCCCAGTGCAATGCCTCAGCACTCGAGTTGAACTATCAGGAAGCTCCCGCAGGTGTGGCAGGGTCGGATGCTGGGCGGCACCAGTAGGGCTGGTCGCTCACTGACGAACCTGGGGGTAAAGAGAGCTGCTTTTCACATTCAATGTGTGAGTTTGACTCGGGGGACCCGCCCTAAATGCAGGCTCTGATTCCGGAGCTCAGGCAGCGCCGTCCATTCTGCATCTCTCATCCCCTTCGGTGCTGCCCCGCTGCTGGTCCAGACCACTTGTCTCGGAGCTTCTCTGCCTGGGCTGCACAGCCCCCGCTGCCTCCACCTCAAGGGCGGGCAGGCCTCTCCTGGCAGGCGTCCCACAGTCCCTGGGCTCCCGGAGCGAGTGTGCGGAGGGACCCCTGCCTCCGCCTCGGCTCAGGCTCCAGGTCCTGCGGTGGCTGCAGGCTGGGACAACTGCAAAGGCCGCCCCTCCTTCAGCCTCCCCTCCCCCAACAGAGAAAGCGATCAGCTGCTGATGAAGCGCGTCTGAGACCAGCCATTCACCACCCAGTGCAGCAGCATGAGCCCTGTGTCCCCGGCTCAGCACCCTGGAGGCCCGGCTCCCACAAAGGCTCCTGTGGGTGACGGGCGGGCCCTGGAGCACAGCCAACAGCAGATAACAAAGAACTTGCTGCCAAGGCAGAAACAGCCACCCCTGCACTCACGTTTGTTGAGCATCACAAGGTGCAAAGCACTGCCGGAGGCCGTGCTCTCGGGAGCCCCCACCCTAGGGCATGTGAAATGAGAGAAGGAGGCCCTCACACAGAGAGAGCTTGCTGGGAAGAGGAGACCCAGTGTGAGCAGGGAGGGAACTCACTTGGAGGACATGGCGTCAGAGCTGAGTCTGAAAACGGGGTAGGGTGGTGGTAGGTGGGGATGCACCGAGAAGAGGCCCACAGCCTGGGAGGGGAAGCTCAGTCCATTTGCAGAGCGAATCTGTGCACCTGATGAGGCACAGAGATGTGGAGTTCATCTTGCCCATGATGCTCTTCTCCGGGGACCAGGCCTAAACCGGCAGTCAGACATCCTTCTGACAGTCCTGGACCACTGGCTCCTAATTGCTCACCTGCCTGCCTGCCTGGTCACCCCCAACTGCCCTCCCCTGCAGGCCCAGTTGCCCCCAACTGCCCTCCCCTGCTGGCCTGGTTGCCCCCAACTGCCCTCCCCTGCCTGCCTGGCTGCCCCTAACTGTCCTCCCCTGCAGGCTCAGTTGCCTCCAACTGCCCTCCCCTGCAGGCCTGATCTCCCCTAACTGCCCTCCCCTGCCGGCCATCTTGTGGCAGCCATCTTGTGACCACATGGGGTGGCCATCTTGTGTGAGGGTGTGATAGTCAATTTGCATATTACCTCTTTATTATATAGGATGGTTTTGAAGTCTATGTCAATGCTTATAGATCTGCTACGTTTAAAATTTTGTTTTATCTTTTAGAAGTAGTGTGTGCCTATGGTAAGAACTGGAGTCAGAAGGGTGAGAAACAGAACATAAAAGTTTCCTGACTGCCCATTTCACTTGGCTCAGAAGCATATTCTTCCATTGATTGTCTAGGCACCTCATTCACATATGTCTTTAAAACAATTTTTAAAAATATTTTTGCAACTCCCTTCTCTCACTTCATATATCTTGGACAGCTTTCCCGATTAGCAGATACACATCTATCACATTCATTTTTAGCTGCTGTGTAGTATTCCCCTGAACAAATATATCATGCTCTATTTTATCAGTCTGCTACTAATAGATATCACTCAGATTGTTACTAGGGTTTTTCCAATTACAAAAATGCTGCAGTGAGCTCTGCCATTGTGTATGCATATTAGATCAGAGATTGCCCAATGGTCTCTGTTAACCAATATCTTCTACTTTCTTTAGTCACACAGCCCCTGAACTTTAGTAGGCACATGGCTGCCCAGAATAAAGACTACATTTGCCAGCATCCCTACATTTAACTATGAACATGTGACTAAATTCTAGTCAACAGGATATAGCAGAAGTGATGCCTGCAACTTGGATTGTGGTCTTAAAGGGAAGGGGTTTGCCCCCACCCCCACCCTATCCCTTTCCCCATTGGCCCGGCTGGAATGTGAATGTGGAGGGATGTCATCATGTGGATGAGGGCAGCATGCTGGGACAGCAGAGCAACAAAATATGGAATCCAGACCCCAGTGCCATGGCCATGGAATTGTCTCCACTTCCCTCCCCCCATGGCACCCCAGCCCTAGATTGGTTAAGCTGGGCTGTTTTGTTCCCAAAAGAAATACATTTCTGCGGAGAAACCAAGATGGTGACATAGGTAAACACCAGAAATTGCTGCCTCGCACAACCACTTCAAAAATACAACTAAAAGTCAAAATGGACATCATCCATAATCACAGGAAGGCTGGCTAAGTGGAAATTCTACAACTAGAAGGAAAGAAAGCACACTGAGACTCAGAGGAGGTGCCGAAGTAAAGTGCAGAGGTACGGAGGCACACGCGGCAAGAGCTGGCAACTGAGGACGCCGTTGTCTTTTTCAATCGGGAGGGAATCTCAAGCTCCCCAGAGCTCTGAACTCCAGTTCCGGGAGAGTCTCTGGGGACCCGAACTCATACAGGGAGAAATCGGACTGTCTGTCATGGGGTGGAACTCAAGGGCAGCTTTCTCTCAGAGCTGCTTGCAGCAATTACTGCGGGACACTGAGACCCGGGGCCTCTTAGGGCATGGCTGCG
>NW_006288624.1:1768479-1771613 GCF_000327345.1 Myotis davidii
GGTGGGTGGTGCGGGAAGAGACTGGACAAAAAGCCTACACCTATGGATGAGGACAGTGTGGGGGGAGGGGGTAAGGGCAGAGGGTAGGGTTGGAATCGGGTGGAGGGGAACTATGGAGGGAAAAAAGAGGAACAACTGTAATAATCTGAACAATAAAGATTTAATTTAAAAAAAATACACTTCTATTTTTGTATTTTTCTCCTAGTACAATGACTAGTTAAGAATATGTGGATCATTTGGTTTAACCCAGCAGCTTTATTTATAAAAAGATATTTAAGATTTTTGTAAAGGACAGAAATAAATATTCTATGACTTCAGTGACATCTCTAGGCATGGAAAAAGGTGGATCCAGTTTCACCCATGCCCTGAACTGGAAGGGAATCAAACTGTGACCTCTTGGTTGATGCTCCACCACTGAGCCACACTGGCCAGGCAAGTCTCCTTTAAATAGAGAATAATCATAGCCTCTTATCTTGGTGTGTGTGTGTGTGTGTGTGTGTGTGTGTGTGTAAGAGAGGAGAGGAGAGAAGAAGAGGGATGGGGAAGGGAAAGGAGTGGAGAGAGATAATAAATGAAAGGTGCTTTGCATATAGGAGAAACTCCATGAACTGGGCCTTTATTTTTATTATTCAGGCTGCACTTCATTCCATACACACATGCAGCACCCAAGCTGTGCGGTATACACATGTATATGTGTCCTACGTTTCCAGCCTCATTTACTCATTCATTCAGAAAATATTTGTCGCTCAGTCTTGACGTCTTTGGGCACGACATGAGGGTAATTGTCACAGTATTAGTAACACATGCATAATGCTGACATGGGCCAGGCCCTTCCTTGTGCCAACCCACTTAATCATCACAACCACAACCCTAAGCTGTAGGCTTCAGATCCCCACTGTGGTCCCCCTGGACTCCTGCATTGTCCCCCTGAATGTATACACACACACACTCCCGCATTGTCCCCCTGAACATGCACACACACACACACACACACACACACTCCCGCATTGTTCCCCTGAGCATGCACACACACACACATTGTCCCCCTGAGCATGCACACACACACACATTGTCCCCCTGAGCATGCACACACACACACATTGTCCCCCTGAGCATGCACACACACATACACACACTCCCTGCAAGGGCACCACCCTGGGCTGAGCCCTCAGGGGTGCTCCAGCCGGGAAGGTGCTCTCAGCCCACGAGCTTCCTGAGCACATGAACTCCAGTCTCTTCCAGGTTGTCAGCAGCATCTGTCCCCCACCCGGACCCCGTCAGGTTCCCACAGGCCTCACTCGCTCTGTGACATGGCAGACCAGGGTCAGATCACGCAGACGGACGTGAAGTCAGGCCTTGGTAGAGGAACAGGGCAGCGCCGTGAAGGAGCGTAATTTCCGCTCAGCAGTCCTGTTGCCGCACAGAACGGAGGCTTATCTGTCTGACCCGCAGGTCACAGCCGAGGACACCCAGAGCTAAGCCCTGCCCAGAGTCACAAGGGGAGTTCATTCAGGACAGAGCCAGAACCAAACCCCGGTCTCCTCCCCTCCTGGCTCCACTACACTTTTAAAAAGTCTAGCTCTCACCCTAGCCAGTTTCCTCAGTGGTTAGAGCATCCGCCTGTGGACTGAAGGGTTTTAGGTTCAATTCCAGTCAAGGGCACGTATCCGGGTTGCAGGCTCAATCCCAGCCCCAGCCCTAGCCCCAGTCGGGGTGTCTGTGGGAGGCAACCAGTCCATGTCTCTCTCACATCCATGTTTCTTTGTCTTTCCCCCTTTCTTCCACTCTCTCTAAAAAATCGGGGAAAATATCCTCCCCGATTGAGGTGATGCTTCACAAAAATAAAATAAAATGTAAAAGTCTAGGTTTTGTCACAAGGAATTATCACACTTTGGGGACCCAGAGTGTAGGTTGGTGCTATTGGCACCCAGCCGCGATCAGAGATGCTGCTACACATGGCACAATGCCTAGGAGCCCCACAACTAAGAACTGTCGCCCCAAAATGTCAACATGGCTGTTAGTGGGTGTGGGTAGCAATCTAGCTCCCAGGAATCACCCAAGCTCCCACGGAAAGTGGAATTATAAAAGGGAAAGATTTTAGTAGAAACAAATTGTAGTTGAACAAATCCACTGTTTGGTAAGAAAACAGGTACCGCCTTCATTCTGACACCAAAGCTGTGGAGTTTTTTCCACACCAACAGCCGATAACCCAGCACAAAGCCCAGCACCTGAAACCAAACACCTGGAGTTCGCACAGCCCCGGGGGAGGGCTCTGTGCCCCCAGATGCCTCCTCTTCAGGCGCCAGTTACACGCCCCCAGGTCCCTGTCCTGCTGACCAAATGGCTGCAAGTTTGGGGATCCCAGTTACCCCCACCTCAGGGTTAACAATTCACTGGAACAATGCACAGAACTGAGGAAAACACGCTACTTACATTTACGTTTATTATAAAGGATATAACTCAGGAACAGCCAAATGCAATGGGAGAGCGGGCAGGGCGAGGTCAGGCGAGGTCGGGTGCGGGGTGCAGAGAGATGCACCCTCTGTGGGCGCACCACCCTCCAGGACATCACCATTCACCAGCTCAGGAGCATCCCAAACCCGTCTTTTAGGCTTGTTATGGAGATTTCCTTTGAGAGGCACGATTGATGACCTCATTGCCCTTGGCGATTGAAATCAATCCCCAGCCCATTCCTTCTCCTGGGGTTGGGAGTGAGGAGCGGGCAGAACATTCTCACCCCCTGATCAGGGATTTTTATGGTGACTGGACCCTATTCTGACGCTCCCTCTCACCCACCCCCCCCAGACACACGAATTAGCACACAAGACAGTAAATTCGGAGAACCGAAGATGGCGGCATAGGTTAACGCCGGAGATTGCCGCCTTGAACAACCAATTCAAATTAAGCTTGAACCAGGGACCCACAACATCCAGAAACACAGGCGGGCTGGCTGAGTGGAAATTCTGCAACTAGGAGTAAAGAGAATATTATATCCAGACTCAGAGGGGACGCAGTGCTGAAGTGAAATTCTCAGGTACCGAGGGCGCGCGGAGCGGGGCTGGCAGCGCGGAGGGCGCGATTGTTTACAATCGGGAGGGAGTCGCAGACTCTGACCTCCAGATCCGGGCGAGCAG
>NW_006288624.1:1772173-1801293 GCF_000327345.1 Myotis davidii
CAAGGGTTTTGGGGAACTCTGTCAGGAACTGGGGACAAAGACCATGTGTTTATGTTGTATTTTACCACAACAGGTTCATGCCAAGCCCTGACGGGGAAGGAGCGTCTTCTAGTCCCGTGTGGTTAGGTGAGTCTTGGATTCCCCAGGATGGGGGGGGGGGGGGGGCTGCCATTACCTCCTCATCCTAGAAGCAGGCCAGCAGGCCTCTCAGGCACCGGGCTTTCTGGAAGAGTTGGAGAGAGGGTGTGGCAAGCTTCCGTTGTTCCCTTTCTCCCGCGGCCGGCAGATGGAAGGAACACCTGAGTTTGCCTTCTCTCTGCAAACCGCCAGGCTGACCCTGAGTGGCGGGGGAGGGCGGAGGGAGCCCCTTCTCTCACTGTGTCCATGGCAACCCTTCCCGGGCCCAGCAAAGGGGCCTGAGGTGAGCCTCGCCCTATCTCCTGGCTGTGGGGAAAGACAGACACTGTAAACAGGTGCTGTTTCCTGTTGTCAGTGGTGGTGAGATTTCAGAGGGGCCTTTTCCTGTCTGGACTCAAACTGAAACGCATTGACACCAAGGGAAGTGGTGAAACCGTGGGCCAGTCTACGTTTTAGAAATCTAATGTTTGGAGAGCTGCAGCCTTGAAGGGTCAGGGGCTTCTCATGAAGATCTGATATTCAAGTGCTGCCCAGACAGCCGCTGACTCACCGAGAGCTGTGGTGGATGTCTGCAGAAAGCCTCAGACCACACCTTTCACCTCTAACATGTGTGAACTTTGTTAGATGTTTCTGGTAAGCGCTGTGTGAAACACATGAATGACTGGCTTCTTTCTCCCCTCCCCACAGTGACTACATGCATCTTTTATAATATGCCCATGCCATGTGGTCAGCTTCCGAGGAAGAAGTCACTAATGAGTCTGTTTAAGGATTAGGAAAGGGGAGGCCAGGGCATTGCAGAGCAGCTGTTCTCTTTCATGTGAGCACCAGACCTCAGCCCCGATCAGGCACTGGGGGGGGAACGATGTGTTCACTAATGAGGGGGCTGGGAAACGAGATGGCGGAGTGTCCTGTGGAGGGACCATCAGTGAAGAAATCTCTCCACCTCCTGATTTGACCCACGTTTTCCAGGGACAAAATAATCTGGGGAAACAAAACAATCATGCTCCAATTCCCAACCCTCCTGCCTCATGTCTCCACATTTTCCACCAGATTCAGCTCCCAGCTGAGCAGTAACGGGTCCGAGTTTATTAGATGGCAACAGAAGGGTGTGTGTTTCCTGGTGCATCCAGAAGGACTCTTGGTGGTCCACTGCCCAGTCTCTGAAGCTGAGGGAGAGGCCGGGTGGCTGCAGACACACACACACACACACACACACACACACACACGATGTTCCTCGAGGCTGTGAGGGCATCAGCTTTGCAGCCCCAGCACCGTCTCTGGAGAAGCCCAGAGAAACAATGGAGAGAAAGCATTTTGCACAGCACAGTTTCGGCCAGACCGGATGTCTTAAGGGGCAATCTTGATATTTAGGTTTATGACCCACATTTAACCTAAGGAAAGAACTCGGGGCAAGTGGGAATAGGTACAAGAAGTGAGCAGTATAGGCGTGAATCTGGGAGGGTATACGAAATGGTATGCGGCCCAGCCAGCATGGCTAAGTGGCTGAGCGTTGACCTATGAACCAGGAGGTCACAGTTCGATTCCCAGTCAGGGCATATACCCGGGTTGCGGGCTTGATCCCCACTGTGGGGTGTGCAGAAGGCAGCCAATCAATGATCCTCTCTCATCATTGATGTTTCTATCTCTCTCTCCATCTCTCTTCCTTTCTGAAATCAATGAAAATATTTTTGAAAGAAAGAAATGGTATGTGGTTTGAATAGGTTCCACCTCAGACACCAGGGATCACTTTGTAAATTATGCTTGTCTTACTACTACGCTGTCCACCTGAAACTCATGTAAAATGAGATTGCAAGTCAACTGTAATGGAAAAGTAATCGTTAAATAGGCCCTTCGAAGCTTTCTCATTTTCAATTCAGACTAGCACCAGGTCTGACATTTTCTCAGGAACCAGTGATGCCTACATGATTTTAAAATTACTTTGATTACTAAAATGTTATGTGCTAGACATCTCTGTGAATTGATGGTAAGAAATAAAATGAAATGAAATGAAGGGGGGAAGTAGGTTCCAGGTTCTTGCCATTCAGCTATTTTTTGTTCCTCACATCTCTTCTGGAAGGTGTGTGTTGGGGGTACCACCTGCCCCCGACACACACACACACACACACACCTGCCCCCATGCAATCCCTCCCCAGTGAGGCCGAGCTCCTGCTGCCCTCTGGTGGCCGTTTTTGAGAGGGACACTAGAATGCAGCGCCTCTGTTCCCAGGCCTGCGTTCATCTGCGGGGATGTGGGAGTTTTCCTGACTCTGCTCCCAGCTTCTCCTCCATGAACACAAGGAAAGGTCACTGCTCAACACACTACTGCCCTCTGCGAGGGTCTCACTGGCCCCGCCTGGAGAAACTCTAACGGCGAGCCCTCCCCTCCTTGTGAGCAGGCAGGTCGGGAGCTGGGACAGTGGGGGGCGGGGGTGTCGCCGTTCCCCACCACCAGGGTGGGCACTAACACGTGCTCTGAACTTCCGAGCCCGCCAGGAAGAAGCTTTTGAGTTGGGGAGTTGGGTGACTCTGTGGAAGGAAAAATACGAGTCCCAGAGCTGGTAACAAGCTCCATTACACCCCAGGATGTCTTGTCCTGTAGGCGCCTCCCCATTGGTGCTGGTGCTGAAAGCCCGGCACCGCCCTGACTGTCCCGTTAGTACACGGGTTCCAACTGTGAGCTCCGTGCGGCCCAGGACCCCCCCACCCCAACCCCACCCCATAGCCTGTGCCTAGCACAGGGCTGAGCACAGGGAAGGTAGTAAGTGTGCTTGAGTGAAAGAATTCTATGGATTGGCTCCTCATATCCTATAAATTCTTCTTCCAGAAGTCGTTCTCTTACCTACAGTCCTTTCTATTCCCAGGGTCAGTGTAATGGATGCTGCGTGCCACCCAGACTTCCCTCACGACGACCACACACTCATTCCCCTTGATGATCAAAGCCAAGTCCCTCTCCAGGAACTGCCCTCCTTCCAAAGGAAGCTACTTCCCCAAGGTTAAGTCTTCCCTGGGGGCAGCCCTCACCCAGTAACTGATCCATGCTGGCGGAAGGTCCGGCCAGAGCACAACAGGAAGGGGACAGCGCCAGAGAAGATTGATGCCGGAGTCAGGCACGCCACGCCCAGGGCTCTCGCCGGATGGGACCCAGGGCAGCGCTAGAGCCCCCTGACACTGGCTGACACCGTGGTTGTGACTTGATGCTCTTGTTAAGCCCCGGATCCCCCGAACACTGGCCTGCAGATGTGACCCACTTCCTCCTGCTTGAAGATGACTCAGAGGCTGTTCCTGCCCTTCACAATCGGCTCCCACCTCCCCTTCTGGCTGCCTGGCCAATAACTGGCCAAGCACACCACCCCCTGGCCGGGGCCGTGCCGGGTCTGCTAAGGGAGGAAATGGACTACCTGTGGGAGGACCATGAGCCCCTGCCCGTGTGCACTGGCAGAAGCAAGGGGAAACCACATAGGACTGGGTCTGCAGGGGGATGGAGCGAGAGGAACAGAATATAAAGCTGGGTAAGAGAGAGTTTACCTCTGCAGCCAGTCCAGGATGTGGTGCGAGCAGCCTTGTGGCTGGGTCCACCCAATCGAGAAACCTTAAGGCATTCAAAGCATCTATGATGGGCCACGGTGCTAAGGAGTTTATGGAAGCCGAACTGGAGAATCTCAGTGTAGAACCGTAGGGTGTCTTTTGGTCCCTCCTTGTCCACTTGAAATAGCAAATGGTCAGTTCAGTACAGCAGTCCCTGCTTGAGAAGGGCAGGGTGACCAGGGACTCAGCTTTCAAGGATGAAGGAGTCGGTCATCCCAGCAAGTAAGCTGGGAGGTAAGAGCAGGTAAGCGCCTGAAGGAGCAGAGGGGCTAGTCCAGGAGAATCTCAAAAGGGTAGTAGAGGAGGGGGTGGTGAGTGCAGCGGTGCTCGGCCCACAGTCCCCCTCAGGAAGGAGGTGAGCGTTCCTCCAGCTGCCAGGAGGGGTGCCCTCTGCAGTGAGGGTTCTCAGGACACTCATGGTTTTCATTCAGGACATCTTGAAGGGCCCGTCCAGCTCCAGATCTCCCTATAGGTGTGGACTCAAGTCTTTGTGGTCACTGCATCACAGTTCAGTTCCTCCCGCCGCTCAGCCCAGCCGCCTGCGCTCCCTCACGCACATTGCCCTGACAGCACGCCCCAGTTCACTTCCTGTGCAAACTATCAGGCTCGGTCCGCTAACAGGCGCTAATCCACTAGTCACACCTCCTGCCCAACACTGCCTCACGGCTGAATCGAAGCAGCAGCTCCCACCGACTTCCTCGGGCTCCCCTCGCAATCCCAACATCCTGGCACCACCACGGAGAGGAATTTCCCCCAGTATTACGTGTATTGTCTCAGGCAAATTACTGAACCCCTGATAAAAGAAAAATTGTGCCAGGTTAAAGTAAACGTGTACGTCGTGGGAAACTACACATAGCTATAACACATCCTTCTGTCTTATTAGATCCTGATTCAGTGGGAGCTACTTTATCACATTGTAAGTTGTAGGTAACTGATAAGACATGTAAATTTGGTCCCCTTTAGGAGAGGTTCAATTGACTCCTCCTCTCAAAACATTTGTCTCTATTTACATTTCAACATCCCTCTACTCCATAAAAATGTGCTTTCAAAAACTTTAAATTTGAGCCTGTTATAACATGTGGTTAATTCAGATTAATGCATCAAATAAAACCTTGAACATGTGCACATTTTTGTATCTGAGTCATGATTTTACTTTCTCCTGAAAAAAAATTTTTTTTTTGCCCTCAATTTCCACATATGTAAGATGATGAAACATCTGGCAGGCTTGTTCTGGTGCACAGTGGGGACTTCCTTGCTGCATCAACCTTTTTCAAAGAAACTCATTATGGCTTTATATAGAGCCCTTTCGCTGGAACTTGCAGTGTAAGAGTTACCATATGCCAGTCCTTAGCCACAGACATGTCAGTTACCTCTTTGTTCCTTATCACTGTTAGATCAATTATGTCTAGTCAGTCTATCACTGTAATTTATTATCTTCGTCCTTGGATATGGAATATTTCAAGATCAGATAACTTTACAACAATCCTTTTCAGGTTAAGCAGACCCCAAATTTTAAACTTTCTTTTTAAAAATAGTTTTTACTGATCTTTTTAAACACTCGCCCAAATTTCTAGAACTATAAATTAATAAACTGGCACTCTGACCAACATATTGATCTT
This sequence comes from Myotis davidii, assembly GCF_000327345.1. Taxonomy (NCBI): domain Eukaryota; kingdom Metazoa; phylum Chordata; class Mammalia; order Chiroptera; family Vespertilionidae; genus Myotis; species Myotis davidii. Next base: position 1,777,516 of record NW_006288624.1, read on the forward strand.
CTACTACTTTTATTATTACTGAATTTATTGGGGTGACATTGGTTAAACTGTTTCAGGTACACAAGTCTATAAACATCATCTGTTTGTTGTATTGTGTTCACCACCAAGTCTTCTTCCATCACCACTTTTATATCTTTATCTTCTTCTACCTCTCGCATCCCTCCCTTCCTCTAGCAGTCACCATACTGCTATTAGTTTTGTGGAGTTTTTCTTTTGCTTAATATCTACCTTTTTCACCCAGCCTCTCTCCTCTAACAGCTGTCTGTTCTCTATATGTGTCTATTTCTACTTTACTAAATCCCACGTAAGTGAAATCATATGGTATGTCTTACTTTGACAGGTTTATTACACTTAGCATAATACTCTCCAGGTCCATCCATGCTGTCACAAAAGGTAAGATGCCCTTCTTTTTTACAATCGAGTAGTATTCCATTGTGTAAATCTCTTTCATCCACTCATCTACTGATGGGTACTTGGGCTGTTGCTACATCTTGGCTATTGTAAAGAATGCTGCAGTGAACATAGGGGCACATATATTATTTTGAATCAGTGTTTTGGGTTTCTTGTCATATATTCCCAGAAGTGGAATCACTGGGTCATAAGGCAGTTCCATTTTTAATTTTTTGAGGACACTCCATACTGTTTTCCACAGAGGATGGCTGCACCAGTCTGCGTGCCCAGTGGTGCACGAGGGTTCCCTTTTCCCCACATCCTCACCAGCACAGGTTAATTTATTGATTAGAGCCATTCTGACAGGTGTGAGGTGCTATTTCATTGTGGCTTTAATTTTGCATTTCTCTGATGACTAGAAACCTTGAGCATCTTTCATGTCTGTTGGCTGTAAGTATGTTCTCGTGAGAGAAGTGTCTATTTAGGTCCTTTGCCCATTTTTTAATTGGATTTTCTTGGTGTTGAGTTTTCTAAGTTCTTTATAAATTTTGGATATTAAGTCTTATTAGTTGGTTCTGAAAAAAATATCAGGTTTCTAAAACAAACCTTTGGCTCTGACATCAAGTTTAAGCAGTAACCTACAAGCCCAAAAGCCAGTCATAGTTGGATAAGCGATCTGCCTCCCTCTGGACCCTCTCTCCCTACATGAATTCTACCTCTAAGGCCGCCTTACTCCATCTAAAACACACTTTGTGCAGCTGTAGCTACAAAATAATGCTGATGGAAATTCCATTATGAAAACAATACACCTTAAACTTGACTTGATCTTCCATGCTGTCTGGAAGAGCAGGGCTGAGTGAGGGTCTTGCATCTTCAGGCCAACGTTCCATTCCCGTCAGGCTTGCAGCGAGGCCATGAGCAGACGAGCCGGGCTGCCGTGGTGGTTATGCCGCACCATCTACGGGCGACACAGAAGCTGTCCTGTTTCAGGACTTGCCATTTCTTTGGCCTTCTCACCCGTGACCCCGGTTACCTACAGGTTTCCTTTCTGACTTGCTCCCCAGAGGGTGACATACAGGTTGACAAACAGGTATCAACTAGAGACACGTTGGAACTTGTGGGACGGGACAGTCTCTGGTTCCCAGAGGAAAAGATATTACCACAATGAAGCTACTTTTTGACACCTGTCCTCTGGCCCCATGTTTTCAAAGAAAAGGTCTACAGCCACACAAAATGAATCCTAAGCATGGGGACTGAATGGTTTTCAGTAATTAAACCACTTTATTTCTCTAAATACCCCTCCCAGCTCAAAAAGAAAAAACAGATACAGTTCACTTAGCTTTTTCCTGGAACACATTTCAGTGCTTAGGCTCTCAATGGAGATTGTGTTCCATTTACAACAAACTAAAAGGTTAAACTTGGTGCTGGAAAACGACCCTGCACTGGCTATCTGTGTGCTGTTACCACAGCGACACCACCCAGTGAGCCATACCTGATGTAGGAGAGTCAAGTAACTGCTGAAAAGAAAACATGGGAAAACCCATGGTGTTGTGACTGAAGAGGAAATGCTGATTTTTAAATAATAATGTGACTGCATTTTAATCAGATCCTGCAGGCATGCAGAGCATTGCTGAGATCGGTGTATCTTTCATTGGCTTACGGCTTTTAGCTGAGGAGTCTGGCCTATCTCTATGATACATTTTGAATTATGTACTTTTCTATTGTAAGATGAATTACCTGTTTATAGGCCAAATGTTTCAAATGATTATTTCAAATGATTCAGAACCAAGCACGTTTTTAAAATGTATTATGCAGAATTTAATATGGTACATGCTAATTTTTCTTAATTTGACAAAAATGGACAAAAGGCAAAATGGAAAAAGAAATTTATTTCCTCAGTGTTTTATCCACTGTCGATACTGTATTTTTGATGCAATATATTTGCAAAGAAAGAAAAATACAATCTCAGCTTTTATTTTCCATTTTAAACAACTGCAATATTTACAAACTGTTTAGAATAACAAACACTCACACACACACACACTCACACACACACGTGAGTACATTTCTCATCTCGGGTGTATGCTGGATGCTGGTAGGGGCAGTGAACCCTTCCGGAGCCATCAGACAGAGAGGCACTGCCTTCCTCACGTCTGCCTTCCCAGTAGCCTCTTCCTCTCCCTCAGCAGAGTGCACTACCAGGCTCGTATAGGGTTAAGGTAATCAGTTTTTACAATTATCTTTATTTAAACTACAAGCTTTTAAAAAGCATAAGCAGACATGATTCCGCCCCCATTTCTCTACTTTTGGTTGTAGAATCAAGCATCATAATTTAGAAAATCTCACAGACCCAAAATGCCACGAAACCCCAGTCATTCTCCACTGCTCCTCTGTCTTGAGTTCCAGGTTATCACCCCATCTGTGCTAGTAACACCCTATTCACCCCGACCACAACCTTAGATGACCTTTGTTCCTTAGCTTGGCTCCACTGAATCACAAACTGTCAGGTGCAGAGCTGAGGCCTAAGAAAGAAAGTATAATCCTATGTAATAGGCCAAGTCTTAGGACAGAGCGGTCACGAACCCTGCCATGACCAGCAGCTCTGGTTCCCCCAAGGGCGTTACGCTGCTTCTGTAAAGTGGCAGATAATGAAGGTCAGCTCATACACAGACTTACCTACTCTAATCCCAGAAAGAGTATGTGGCTGATAAGCAATTAAAAGAAATTCTTATCACACGTAAGTCTTTACAGATTATTTTGGTGAGGTGACTCAAAGCAGAAACCATACTTCCGTTTTTAAGCAAAATTAATACTCCATTCACATACCTGCCAGAACTATTTGTAAAATAAATTCCTTTTCAACCACAACTCTTACCTAAATATCTAACAAGTTAAAAATGAGGCCTAGATGTATATCAGCTATATTTTTTTAAAAAGAGAAACAAAGAGAAGCTGGTTTTCTAATACTTAAAAAATAACCCTCTCTACATATCCAATGTAATATTAAAATGTAGGGTGCACAAATACACAGTGATGGCTAATTTTCCTTCCTCCAGATCAATAGAACTTTCTACCTGACTGGAACAGAAAGCCCCCAGTCCAGTCGCAGTCTCCAAGCATCATCTCTGCCTTCACTGACATTCATTATTCTCCCCACACTTCTTGGAATTGAAGGCAAAGCCTCTAAATAAAAATTGATGTTTTATACCTCATGTGTGTCCAGGAAAAGTGATTTTATATTATCACATTACACTATAAAAAAACAACAAAAACTAAGAATGAATAGTGAGGACTTAAAAATAATGGGAGGGGCCTCTGTCCCTACTCATGAAAATGAGCACAAAGCACGTCCAACTGGGCTGCAGTTTATCGTTCAGCGGCTAGTAAACACAAACTCGGGGAATTCTCACTCCGATCACTGTTACCTTCTTCTCAAGCCACATACTGAGGAGGAAGGGTTTTGAAAGTTAACTAGAAGAAAAAGGTAATTTTAGGCTCTGGGCAAATCATAAAGACCCCGTTCTGGATGCACGACTCAATGCAGCCATCCACCAAATGAAGATTTCTCAGAGGCAGAGGAGCTGCCCAGAATTTATTGAGGATAAGTGAGCTACCCTTGCTTAGATCTGCGGCTGTTCTTTGTATTTTGATACAAAATGTAGAAGTAAACCAACCCAGACAGGGAGTTCACATCTTCTTAATGAGATGTAGTTTCCTACGTAAAAACTTGTATTTTCATGGCCGGACACTTAGTACAGAGGAATTTTCCTTATCTCAAAACAGAAACACTGTCTCACTACTTCTGTTTCAAAGATTATCTCAGATATACTTGAAATACCTTTAAAAATACTTCAAACTTAACGGAAGTTAACCTTCCAGTAATGGAAACTCAAAGCAGAACATTGATGAAGGTTGTTCACTAATTTCCTGAAAGGTAGCTAATCTCCTTTTACCATAAAAATATATAGTCTTACCACCTACTCTCCCATGCCCCTTAAACATATTAATCTAGGCTCTTTAAAAAAAAAATTGGTTCTTTAGAAATAAGTGAACATTTAAAGTCTTATCAAGTATTGAAAATGGAGTAAAAAGAGGGCTCACACCAATTTATAAGCTGAAAGATTAACTAAAAGCTAAAATTAGCTTTTATGAGCGATAAAATTAGTTTTACCTCTGAGTGAGAGGAAACAAGAAGAGAAGCTAATAGTATATATAGTCCAGGATTCTTTTTCAAAGGGGGGGAAAAAATCAAACAACAACAAAAGGCAATAATGAAACTCTATTTAAAGGAAATAAATAAAATACTAGTGTTTTAATTTCATATTTTTACTTTCAATTTATGGAACTCTGAAAGTTTTGCATCTGTGAAGTAAAGACACTAATTATCGCTGCTGGTCTTACACATTAATAAAAACGGGAAGCAGGGAATCGAAATGGCTCACTATTCTGAGGGGTGGGGGTAGAATAAGACATGTCTGATCAATTTAACGCAAGTATTTATATTCCTATTTCATAATTATTGTTAAGGAAGAAATATTTCTTCAATTATCACCTTTCCCCTAATGCAGTTATTAGAAAAGTACTATACCTTGTAAAAGACTACCCATTTTAGGATTAAAAATAAGAACAGGGTTCCTGATTCATAAAACCTCACTAAAGGACTATCTGATAACAAAATTCAACTTGTTTTGAGGAAAATATCCACTAGCTGCTACCCCAAATCAAGACGCAATGAATGTGTTCCATATAAAATTTAGTCTGGCATTTGAAATCTGACTTTTAGGAGTGTGTTTAACAATTGGGGGTAGGAGATAGGGGCTAGGAATAAAAGTAATTCTAGCCATTCTGACTAAATCATCTGAAATTCAGATTTTTTGTGTGTGCATGTAGGAAAGTGAATTATTTCCCATTTAATACTAAATATTAGTATTTAGTAGCATTTAATACTTATCTTCTCACTGAGGTAACGACCATAGAAAGATCACATTTATTTCAGAAAGGGGACAGGCAAAGGGGAGCAAAATTCCTGTGAGAAGATTTTAAATAAATATACATAGATAAGCATATATATTTTCAGAAAAAACAAAAAGAAAAAAAAAAGCCTGAACTTTAATGGCATACTACAGAACTGCCAAAAAAAAGAGGCAAATACAGAATACAGTGACAGTATCAGGGAAACACATTTTGATTGGTCAATTTAGAAAGGGTACCTTTGTGCAAAGGTTTAGAAAATCATTGACAAATGTTTTTAAACAGTAAATTTTACAAAGTGTGAAGTCTGGAAATGTTAACACAAGGCACACTGGGTCCTGAATAACCACAAGAATGTTAAATTAGTAAAAGGAAAGAGAAATAGATTTTAAGTGGAAATGCAGTAAGAAGCATTTATTTATTTCCTTCCTTAGTTTTCATTCCTTCTACTGAAGTGTTATGCTACACTGTAAGATCTATATTACAGTTAGTAGGAAAAACAGCTTCTCTCTCCTGTCACCTCATAAAAAGGAGACTTTAAACCCACGATGCCCAATACAGTAGCCACTTGGCACAGTGTCTAGTGAGTACTTGAAATGGGCTAGCGCCACAGGCTGAAACTGTAATACTTTGAGTATAGTAGATTACACAGAACGCTTGATGATGATTAATTTCACCTCCTCTGACTGTCCATTCAGGCGGTAGAAAGACAGCCTCTCTTAAACGCTCAGAAGAAATGTAGTCTTCCTTTTCACTTAACAAGGGAAAATTTTCAGAAGGATTTAAAAAATGCCAACAGTTGACAAATCTAAATTGCAGTTCCCACCCAGCCCAATTGTAAATCATATAAATTTCCCTGAATACATGCATTTAAAAAAATAAAATTTATGTTATGAGACAACATATGAATTAAGTCAATTTACAGTTATAAATATTTCAAATTACAGCTAAACACTATAAATTATAGGAAACAAAATTCAAGTAATAGAAAAAGGAGAGCAAAATTAAAGAAGTTATTAAAGAGGGATATAACAATAAGGACTGCACCGTTTGGATAATTTTGTTTGAAAAAACTTTACTTGATTAACTGAACTGCATGTAAATAACTTCAAGAGCTAAGAACTCTTAAAATAAAAGGCAATCAATGCTCTCTTTAAATTCCTGGACACTCATCTTTTCCTTTGAAAAGCACAAGTGCTTTCTTCCCAGGACTGGCCCCGAGAGTGTGCCGATGGAGAGCAGCAGGGAGCTGGGGCCCACCGCTGGAGCTCACCCACGATGCGGACTCGGGAGCTGGCAGAGTGCGCAGGACTGGCTCCGGGAAATGTCAATCATGATGCAATTCTCTCTTGAGATTTAGTATTCATTTTAAAGACAGCCTCCAATGTACTTGCATCAAGCACAGACTATTAACAGAAAAATGGGCAGCATAGTTCCTGATACGTATGTTTATAAGGGAGGGGGAGGGGTTAATTCCAAAGTCAATTTAAATAATGGTATTTTATTTTTATATATAAATAAATGTTCTGAAAAATCTCAGACTTTAGTGCATTGTTGTAAAAAATTAGTGCAGTTTTTCTTCATTAAAGTTTTTAGCGCTCAAGGAATAAGATAAATATGTCTGTTCATAGTCTCTCACTGTACAATAAGCCTTTATACTGCTCTACGTCCAAATGAAGGTTTCTACATGGATCTGTTTTTAAAAATCAAAGTAAATGGATTTCATGTTCTATGACAAAACATGGCAATTATTTTTGGCAAAGAAATGACAAAATATAAGATCGGCAAAGTTTAGAAATTAAGAGTTTGTTGATTTAAAGCATAGGCAATGAATATGAAAAAACTCTTAAAGGATGTATTTTAACAGAACTTGATCCTTCATGCAAAATGTTTTCTCAGCAGCTAACTTAAAAAAATATTTCAGCTTTATTTGGGGATGAAGACAGTGACCAGAGTCAAGGCGAAGGCGTAGGAGAGGCGCTTAGCCAAGCCCACTCTGTTGAAGTCTCTCCTTTTGGGATGGAAAGATCCCTGTAGGCGTCCTCTGCTCTCGCCTTTCTTTCTCCAACGTCTCGGAATTGACAGGGGCAAGAAACGTAGTTACAAAACACTGGCTCACACTTCAGCCCCAAGTTCAAGCACCCCGGTTTCCACCACAGTCACGTACTTATCGTCGATCTGGACCAGAAGTACTGTCTTGTCGATGTGGGACCTAGTACCTGGGTCTCTGCTGCAAGGCACCCATCGGTGAATCACCTAGTGGTTCAGATGAAACAAGACGTTAGTGGCAGGACCCTGAACATGCTCACGAGCTCTTGCCTTCACTTAAGACTAGAGGTAGCAATTCTATGAGATAATTAAAGATAAGGATGTAAGTCAACTAAAAACATGCATACAAATCAGCCAGGCTACAAAAAAGTCAGAGCAGGCAGCCAGCTTCATAAGAAAACTTACATGGCCTTCCATACCCTCCTGAGGACTCCAGTCTTTCCAGCTGTTTCTCCCAGCTTTTAACCGAATACCCTCATCAGGCCACTGCAGCTCTTTCCTTTTTGACAGGTTGATCCCATCCAGAATTTGACTGGGATCCACAATCTATATTGTAAATAAATATAGATCATTTCCAATTAATTTCTCTTGAAGATGAAAAATTATATAATTCCAAACAAAATTTCACAGGACTCTTTGTGTCTCAAGTTCTCTACTGCCTATCATATATAATAAAAGCCTAGTATGCTAAGTGTCTGGCCAAAGGGTCGGCTGTTCAACTATTCAAAGCGTAATATGCTAATAATATGCTAAGGCTGCTCAACCGCTCGCTATGATGTGCACTGACCACCAGGGGGCAAACGCTCCAACCAGTAGGTTAGCTTGTTGCTGGGGTTCGGCTGATTGGCACCGAGCGAGAGAGGCCAGACATGCCTTGGAGCCCTCCCACGGTCCCTCCCCAGCTGGCCAACCTCCCGCATCCCTCCCCGGCCCTGAATGTGCACCAGTGGGGTCCCTCAGGCTGGCCTGTGCTCTCTTGCAATCTGGGACCCCTCGGGGGATGTTGGAGAGCCAGTTTTGGCCCAATCCCGCAGGTCAGGCCCAGGGACCCCACGGGTGCATGAATTTGTGCACTGGGCCTCTAGTAATGAAATAAAAAACAATCTAAAGAGCCACCTCCCAAATTCCTTTCAGTCTACTGTTAGACCTTCTGCAATGGCCACACAACCGCAGCTGGGAGGGAACACATCACCACTGAAGAACTGCTTGCTTTTAGTTACACACTGCCAGAAATGTTCTAGTCTTCAGACTAAGTAATATAAGACTGTTTTCACCACAGTCCTTCACGCAACAAACAGGAAATAAAAACAAATGCATAAGAGAAACAGTGCACGAAGAACCTGGGCTTACTCACTTGGACTCTGTAAATCACCTCCCCCTTTTTGGCGTGTGCATTATTGGCAGGGCTTAAGGTGTTGCCTGGCGGTGCATCAGGAGCACTACTGCTCTGACCCCCGTCTGTCCCAAGGAAGCCCACGAGAGTGTGATGCTTGCAGGCCGGGATGCTTTGGCTGGAGCTGCTGGAAGAGGGCAGACCATGGTGCACACAGGCCATGCCGCTCTGACTGGAGGGTTCCATCTGGTTCACCATGGAGAGGCGGGACTGGATGGAGGACGGTAAGTTTCGAAGCGATATCTGACTGGTAGAGGAACGCCGACAAGGCACAAATCCTGTGGTGGACATCCGGAGGGACGAATGCCGGCTGCTGTAGCAGTAGGAAGACTGGCTGGCTACGGAGGCCCGTGCTGGGGACTGTCTGACCAGGCCTGACTGCACCGAGTGAGTGCTGTGGCTAGTGCCTAGGGGACAAACAATAGCACTCATTCTAAGTGGAATGAGTCAAACAGTTTTTTTTGTTTTTGTTTTTGTAGATTCTAAGGCTTTGTCCCTTAAGCAATTACTTGAATTTAACATTTATTCCTAAAAAATCAAAATTGTTAAAAATAAATATCTGAGATCTGTTTTCTTGTATGGTTTTTATAACATGAATTTGCTGAAGCATTTTAAAATTCAAATTTTGAGGCAAAAGAAAGACGACCAAATAATTTATAGTAAATATCAGGATTTAAGGTTGGAATAAATCCTGTAAGTTTCACAGATACATTTTAGAACAGTGGTCCATGGACCACTGGAGGTCCGTGAGGTCTGAAAGGTTGGCGACCACTGTTTTAGAATAACAAGAATTCTTCTTTAATCAGAAATGAGATATCTCATGGAAATATTAGTAAGGATCTACTACGTGGCAAGCTCTAGAACTATTTCTCAAAGTATTGTATTAATATCCTCACAATCTATTCCAATGACAAGCTGCACTGCCTATCAATAACACTATAATCTTCACAGATATTAAGGGATTACTTATAACTTTGAATTATCAGTGATACTTAATAGTTTTTTCTGTGTTCTGTTTCAAATGAATTAATATGATTCTTCAGATCTGTCCTTTTCCTGGCTCATAGTGATGTGAAGATTATTAGAAAAAATTATAGCACAGCAGTGTGGCTCAATGGTTGAGCATCAACCTATGAACCAAAAGGTCACGGTTCGATCCCCACTCAGGGCACATGCCTGGATTGCGGGCTTGATCCCCAGTGTGGGGCGTGCTGGAGGCAGCTGATTGATGATTCTCTCTCATCACTGATCTATGTTTCTCTCTCTCTCTTCTTTCCTCTCTCTGAAATCAAAAGCATACTAAAAAATATTTATTAATGATATTGAAAAAACAGCAATAGGCACTTTTTATCTGAAAATTAAAAAGTAACCAATGTAAGAGAAAGGTACATTTAAATTAAAGGAAGAAATTAAAGACCACCCTCTCTCCTGTCCCTCTGAGCACACTGGGAACAGAGGTGAGATCTGGTAACACTCAAAACTGGTGGAAAGTTTACCAGATGGGCATTCCTATGCATGACTGGTAAGAATACACAATTGGTTAAAATGAACTTTATGGAAAGATTTTCAACATGATATATTGTGAGTCTTAAATATTCTCATAAACTTTGATTTAGTGATTCCATTTTCAAAGTTTCCAGCCTACAAAAATAGTATGTGATTACGAAGATTTATATAAAGATCATTACAACATTCAGAAGAAACCAAATCATTGTCCAATAGGAGAGAAGTTGAATTATGTTAATTAAATATTATTAGCCTTTAAAAAGGATGCTTTCAAGGAAATATTTCAAATAATATCTACTTATATACATAAAACGATTATTATAAACAAATAGGATAATGTCCAACTGTGAATCAAATAAAATGTTCTACTTATATATTCCCAAGTAGATAATATGTCGTCCTCTTTATCCATGTATACTGAGCCCCACAACTAAGAGGGTAACATTGTTCACATAATTTTGTTGTACGTTACCGAGCGTTGGAGGGTAAGCCGTGACGGGCGGATGGAGTCCTGCTCCAGATCCCCGGCCTGGGTTTCCGATGCTTCCTTGGGACACAGTGCTGTGGGGGTCACTGGCAGTTGGTGCATTGTTGCTAATGCAAGAAGTTCCCCCTCCAGTATCGGAATCTTCAATATTGCCACCACTGTTACATCCAGCCCCACAACCTTTCCTCAACCTAGGAACAAACACCAGAGTGGGAAGCATTATCCCAAGACCACTTCTAGGCAGGTACTTTATTCTTTTTTAGCTATTCTGAATGCTTAAGGCTACTAATGGTCACATTTGAAAGTCTTTATGGTGTAATCAATATTAGGAACAAAAAGTCTGTTATGTTTTCATATTCTCTTGTATTCACTGCATTGATACTTCCCAACTGGCTCACTGTTCTACACGCTATCATCTTTCTGCACTACAGGCAGAACTGCACAGAATAGTTGTGACATTAAGATCACAGCTGGAAACAGAATTCTTGCCAGTGTCTACTCAGTGCCTCTGAAGTCTGCAACACCTGAAACCTCATGTATTCAAATGAAACCTAACTTATGCTGCAGTACAACACCTGAGGGAGCTGCTGTAACGATTCCTCCTTCTTTCATTTGTCTATTTTTTATGTATAACATGGACCAACTGTCCTGGTTTGCCCACAACTGTCTTGGTTTAAGCACTAAAAATCCTGCATTTATGAAAAAGTTATCATAAATAACTGGGAAACCCCACAGTCCCAGGCAAACAACACATATTTTTTGAAAAAAAATTTTTTTTCTTTGACACTACCCTGGCTTGTGTTCTTCCTTCTGTGTAGACAGGGACTGATGTTAAAATGGTGAAACCTTAATGTTGGGTATTTCTAGAAGAATTTAAAAACACCTACTTGAGAGTTTATTGCTCTAATCCCAGATCCTGCTTTTCTTAAGCTCTGATTTAAGGATCCGAACAACTCTTAAGAAATTAAAAATAATATCATGTGATTTTTTTTCTTCACTTGTCATCACATTATGACGTTCCTACACCATACACCACAGTTTACTAGACAAAATGCAGAGAAAAACATCGCATGCATTCTTGAAGACAGACTACAGATTTGAGCTTGGAGTGATGATGACTGGGTTGGGAAAATAGTAGTATCTCTGAACTGTACAACCAGGAGTTTCTGCATGAACTGTGCTCCCCCTACTGCTGGAACGGAATACAATAGATAGAAGAAAGCATTCAATTTGCACAAGTTCCTCATGCTTTTCTATAATTTGTCCTGTTTGTTGACCCACACATTCTAATAGCAGCAATATGCTGCGAACAGGTCAAAAACATTGAACAAAGGAAACTATTCAAAATTGTACTAAATGGTAAAGCAGTGGTTTATCACCAGAGGTGCACATCAGATTTACCTAATAAGAGCCTGAAGATATATATGCTCAGACTCTGCTTCCTGAAGTTCAGATATGATAGATTTATATTGTGCTGTGGCACCTGCATTTTCCCTTCAAACTTTTCAGGTGACACTAATGCACACTGTCCAGCTCGAAGGTCAGGACACACCACCACCCAGCCGCTCACCTGTGCCAGGTTGACACTATGAAGTTTCTGATGTTTCCCAAACTGATAGGTCCCCCAAGAATTCCTTTAAGCTGTTCGTGGCTGTCAGAGTAAGAAGTTGTCAGGGGTGAGACAAAGATCGGGTAGCCAATAGGTTGATCACAAGATGAGTTTATCATGTTTCTCAGAGCCTGCTTTGCATTTTGGATGCTACCTCTCTCGGGGTTACGGTTCCGTAGAAATACAAGCTCCTGCTGTTGCCCCGCCCAAAGACCTCGGACACATTCCTTATTCACCTGAAAACCAGATCACATGGGAATTAGGTCATGGGGCCAAGAATGAAATTCATACAAACAGAAGCGCAGAAATGGGAGGGATACAAAAGACATGATGACCAACTGTGAAAGGCAGGAAATAGGTCACATCTGCATAGGAGTTAACCATTTTCCATTGTCATGCACAGGCTGGTACACAGTAAGCACAGAGGACTTCTGCTCTGTCTTTTAAAAATACCAAGTAAACTGTAGCCCATTTCATTTTCCAAATCAGTGAAGCACTGAATTTTGTAAATGAGATATTTTTTTATAGAAATCAGAGGTAACAATATTTTTAGTTTAAAGGATGTTTGTGACTTTGGGGCTTGATTAAATGAAGTAGTGAAAAAAATAACCTTAATAAATTATCAAAATAAAATTTCAGAGATTAAGCCTCTTAAAGTCCTAAGACGTTTCAAAAACATACGAACAAACAAAAAACCCCAACAAGAACAAGCAAAGCCTAAGGAAATGTTAAAGTGAACCACTGACTGGCCAGTACAAGCTACAGAACTATTTTGCAACCTAGCAATCCCATCATATTAGCAATATGGAGGTGATGTTTAAGAGATTCTGCCCAAATAGCAAATGAAATAGATTTAAAAACTACCAAAACAGAAATAAGCAAAAATGTTAAGGCTTTATAGCGCTTGAGAAAATGTAAGAGGACAGACTAAATTATTGACAAAATTAATAAAATTAAGTGCTTATAAACAATAAATGCTAATGAAATATGGTCATTTTTTTCTCCAAGAGTTTCAACTACTTTTTAAAAGTTTGAATAAGGTTATCTAAGTTGCAATTTTTTCAGATGCAAATTAATGCCTCAAAAACTTACTTTAATGACCCTGAAGCTCAGATAGCGTCTGTTGAGCATGATGACTTTATACTCGTTGGTGCCATCATCCATGACATGCCGCAGGGCAAGCAAGGAGGGGGAGTTGGCGAGGACGGCACTCCGCCATGCAGGGTCACCTTCGTGGGCTATTACAAGGTTTTTCTCATGAGATACAATGGCTTCATAGAGCACTGTGGGGTCATCGTACTCATCTGAGGAAGTGAAATGATCCTATACACAGGAATAAAATTTTTTTCTTTTTTTAGGAAAAGAAGAGAATGACTTGCAGGATGATATAAAAACTTCTATCGTTACTAAATCAATTACTAAATAAAAATTTCACATTAGCACACATTAATATTATTAGACATAAAATGTATGAAAAATACTCTAAAAATTTAAGGCCTGGTATTACCAGGTAAACCTAGAAAGCAGCTAAACCACTTTGAGCCTCAGTTTTGATATTTGTGAGTGCCAGCATTATCTGCAAACCAACTTGGCAAGGTTGTTGCAAGAGTGAGATGAAATAGTGCATTGGGGGACTTTTTACATTATGAAGCATTATTCACACGCACAGCGAATGCTCTTATTATTCCATGTAGGCTAGCCCTCAGGCTTGGATGTGCAATCTTGGGGATACTGCCTTCTTGCTCCCCATCACCTCCCCTTCAAACAGCACACACTTGAGTGAAAATTTATCAGCCTCTCAATTACAAATGTGAAGGCAGCCGATGTAATACTTGCATTTCCTTAATAACACACCATTTCAGACATTCAGATTTGTGTTATAGTTAGTTAATTTACAGGTTTCTGAATGAGAGATACATTTCATATACTCCTTTGTTTCCTCCTTGCTACCTGCAATGGAATCTTGCACATGATAATATTAAATGCCTATTTATCAAATGAATGAATAGTTATTAGGTGAAGAGGTTGTTCAGGGAAGACTCCACTAGTTCCTCCAGGACTAGGAGCCTTCATCTGTTGTAAAGCTCACAACTATGACCCATATCTCAATGAGTGAGAGGCAGGATAACATGGGTTTTAGAATCATCCTAGAGACGTGGCTCTATGTGAAAAGTGCCTGGTTAGTAAGAAACACAATTTTAGAGATTGCTTAATGTAGTTTTAGCTAGCTAACAGATGATCCTTTAACAGAAATATATATATATATATATGAAAAAATCAATTTGAGTAAGGAAAACAAAGAAAATATATAAAAATTGGAAAATATTTGTTTAGCTAAAATTTAGAGGATAGGATTGCATTGAGGAATTTACAAAAGGAGTAGTATTGCAGTAATGAGCTATATTTTTAGCTCTCTGCGAACAAAATTGTTTTTTAAAGTCAAGACTGAGGTATGATTTACATACAATGAATGCCCCCACTCTAAAGGTAGTTAGCTGCCCTTTGACAAATATGCACACCCATGTAACCACTGCTAAGCCTAGCTAAGTCTAGATGTAGAACATTTCCATCACCCCAAAAGGTTCCTTCCTGCCTTTTGGCATTCAATCTCTATATCCCAAGCAACCACTGATCTGCTTTCTGAATCTACAGATTCATTTTGCCTGTTTTAAATTTTATATAAATGAAACCATACAATATGGACTCTTCATGTCTGACTTCTCTTGCTCTGCATAATGTGTGAGATTCATTCATGTTGTGGTGTCTCACAATAGTTTATTTTTTTGTAGTGTTAAGTAAACTTATTCTATCATGTGGCTATCCCATAATTTGTATGTTCATCCACTGACCGACATCTGAGTTGTTTCCAGTTCTGAGCTATTATGAGTAAAGCTGCTATGCACATTTGATTTGTGTGGACATCTACTTTTATTTTCCTGGGTAAATATCTAGGAGTAAAATTGCTGGGTCATATGGCAAGTATGCACTAATCCTTTCTTTTAATATATAAACCTATTGTCCACTTTTGTGGATTTTTGTGAGTATATAACATATGAACTTTGGGGATTACCAGTATTGATTTACGCATGTATCTTTTCCTGCCCAAGAGTCCCTCATGGACAATGCAATGCGTGACTAAAAGTGATGGTCAATAAATGGGCGTTATTTGTTCCTTTATAGGTCGATCTCTGTCTTCCTCAAAGGCATACAGAATTACAAAACTCATCCAGGTTGCACCTGCATTCTCTATGGCCTGCCCAGCCCTCATGGCTCCCGGCTGATTCCCCTGTCTCACCCTCCCTGTTTGTCACTGCTGTTGTCAGTCAAGCTAATGGTGAGAGGGTGCTATTCCCAAGTGTGAGCCTGATCATAACGCAGAGAAGCTCTGTTACAGGCAACAGTGCCTCAACCAGAGCGACATGGAGGGTACAGACTCCGAAGCAACAGGCAAGAGCACTCTGGCACAGACTAGAGGCAGTGACCCAGGCATCAGAGGCTCTGGACCCTCTGCCTTGGCGTCTTCTCTGTCAGCGAGGTGACACCTTCATAATGTTTAGGATGAACTGAGATGCCTGTCAGGAACTGTGAGATAACTATGCTGTGTAAAGAGACGGTTCTTACATGGAGATAATTAATTGGTACCTTTTGAGAAACCTGATTTGAAAAACATTTTAGGGAGCATTTGAAATCTTGCTTCCCAGCATTGTAGTCAGTTTGGCTCAAATAAAATTTTATGCAGTAAAAATTTCTTACAGGCTTAGGCAATTCATAGGGCATCACAAGACAAAAGGAGAAATACCAGAGAAAAACAAAATAAATAAAAATTTTAAGTTATAGTTATTACCTTTATCTTTTACATACATTTAATTTTGTCTCAAACTCTAAAGCTAGTCTAAAGATAACTTTATTTGATCCCAAATATATATATTTCCCCATCATCCTCACAATAGAATTCCATTTTTCAGATATTTTTCAAATAATATATCCCTTATTAGAAATGCTCCTAAATCAACATGGGACATGAACTTCATTCCAGTACTTTAGACCACAGTAAAATCACTTGAAGAGTTATTCACCTTTCATTTGGGGGGAGGGGGGGATTCAATCAGCTATGAGCACAGCAAGATGCATTTTAATGAGTCTTATCATGTGGTCTCTATCATCAGATCTGAGTACCACTGTCAAGTGGAATGAACAAAGCAGCAAGTGCCAGTACAGCAAGTCCTCGAATGGCGTGGTTTCATTATAATGTTGAGGATCCCGGCCAGGGCCGCTGTCTGTAGAGTGTGCACATCCTCCCCACGTCTGCATGGTTTTCTCCAGGTACTCCAGTTTCCTCCCACTTCCTAAAGCTGTGCATGTGAGGTGAACTGGCGTGTCTCCACTGTCCCCATCTAAGTGGGCATGGGTGTGGCTGTGTGTGGGTGCTGTAATTTAATGTCCAGGGTGGGTGCCTGCCTTGACCCTGAGCTTCTGGGAGAGGCTCCAGCCACCTGCGACCCTGAAATGGAATACTCAGGCTGGAAAATAACTACCTTACTTGTTTTTATTCATCTTTCTTAAATACTAGAGGCCTGATGCATGAAATTCGTGCAAGAGTAGGCCTTCCTTGCCCCAGCTGCCGGCACCGGCTTCCCCCCGGCACCAGGGACCCGGCCTTCCCTTGCAGTCCGGCTTTGTCCAGAATGTCGTCTGGAAGGATATCCAGAAGGACGTCAGGTCTAATTAGCATATTATGCTTTTATTATTATAGATATGTAATAGTTCACATTTACTTCAATGTTTAATACTAGAAGTGTTTTGAATCTTTACTTAGATGTTTGGTGATGTTTCGGTGACCAGAAATGTGCCATAGGAACTGTTGTTTATAACAATTAGCCTGTGGGAAAACTAGTTTTGTCATGTCATTTCACTTAATGTTGCAGTTTCCAAGAATCTATTGACAACATTAAGTGAGGCCTTATTGTACTTAATTTCAAAATATATTCTCAAAGTGATCCAGGACAATATGTATTGTGAGGCCTCATTTTAATTTTCTTACCCTCCTAGGATTAAACTAGGGCTAAATCTTTCCTAACCATCTATTATTCTATATAGCTAACTGAAACTCACAGTTCAGTAACAGCAGCACTGAGGAGACTTCTGAGATGCTGCTGCACTGCACTGAGAGTCACCTCACCATCACACGGAAGAGCTATGCATTATAACCACATGACGTCAAAGCAAGTATCACAGGGCCAAAGGCTTGTTTCCAGTTTGTCACTCACTGCTTGCACTTGTCCTAAAGCTAATGCCCAGATCAGTCAGCCTCTAACATTAATATTCAAATTTACTGGTAGAAACATAGGTTTGGGATTCTAAGATAGAGCATCTTGCCATGAATCATGTTTTTCTTTGTTTCAAATTAGAATATTTCTCAAAAGGTTCCTAAGAAATATAACTCGGAAGTCAAGTGAAGAAGCACAATTAACTAGTAGCAATGGATTAGGAATTTTCTCTTCTTACCTGATGAAGTTTAATGGACATACGGATTCCAGGGACTACTACTTTTCTTAGTAATTCCATGTCAGCGAAGATCCATTCGTCTCGAATTGAAGAAATACGGAAATCGCCCTTAAACAGGGCATGCAATCCATAGAGGAATGACTCTAAATTACTGTCAAGATTGGAGATAAAACATTTACATGTTTTGACAATGGTCTTCCGTTACATTTATTCTTACATCTGGTTGTGCATCACAATCATGAGAGAGTGTTTTAAAAAGAGATTTCAAGAACTAATGTCAGCACCCCTAAAGCAGAATTATGAGGAATAGGGCCTTTTTACCTGGGACTGCGGTTTATGAACCACTATAATAGAGTCCATGAAACAAAACAATAGGCAAAGAGTACATAAGTTAAAAGATAGTAAGGAAGGGCTAATGGAAAAGATGAAAATTTAAAATATATGGCACTTCTTAATTCTAATTCATTCGGATGCATATGTCAAGAAATACAGTTTATATTTAGAGTTCCAAAATCTAATGTACAACTATATTCAAAGTATAAATGCTCTGGCAGAAACTGCAGTGAAGGATAAAAAATTTTTTAAAAAAGGTAAATTGTTAGAAAAAGAGATGTTATGGGGTGATTATTTTTTAAATGTCTCAAATCTATTAAATTCTCACTATCAATAGTTGCCTACATATATGTCAATTTTAAAAGCCAGTTCTGTTAACCACTTAGAACTCAACTATATTCAGCAAAAAGATCTATATAACATCTGAAGAGACTTTTGCAATAAATTAGCATAGTACGTTTCCATGAAAGACGATTCCAGACTTAGATCATACAGCTTCCCACAATCCCTTCCTAAAAACAGAAATGCCATTACCTGGACATATGGTGGGATGCAGTCCCCAGAGCTCTTCGTCCCAGAACACAGAGTCCATAGCAAAGAGTCACCAGGGAGGAATCTTTGTCCACATCCAGTGGCTTAATAAAACAAACAACAACAAAAAAGAAACAAGACAGGGTGAAGGAGGCCCAAAGGCACAAAGCTCTAGTTGCGAAGTCAGTCAGTCACGGGGATTTAGTGTAGTGACTCCACGCAGCAATACCACATTGCATATGTGGAAGTTGTTAAGAGAGATCTTAAAAGTTCTCATCACAAGGAAAAAAAATTATAACTATGTGTGGTCACTGAAGTTAACTAGATTTATGATGGTGACCATTTTGCAATATATACAAATACAAAATAATTATGATGTACTCCTGAATGTCAATTATACCTCAAAAGAAAGAAAAACAAAGAATGTTAATAATCAAAAGGGCATATGTGTATTTATCAAATCAGAATATATCTATTTAATGAATCAGAGAGACTAAGAAACTCAACTAGTCTCTACCGCCTCAGGTAAGTTTTAATGAAAAGAAACAACAAAACACTATATGAGGAGGGTCTTTGAAATCTTTAAATGAAATCTAATACTTTATAATACCAGGATGTAAAAAAAAAAAAAGAACCAGGTATAAAGTACTTAGATGTTTAGCTAAGATCCTAATACTCTATAGAAGAACTCCGTTGCCATACAGAGTTGCAAAACTTTTTTTCCTCGTGGTAAGAACTCTAAGATCTACTCTAACAACTCAGGAGGGTACTGCCTCGGTAATGGGAGAAAATCAGCTCCAGACTAATGGCTAGTCCCTCCTAAGAAAGCTTAAAAGCAAGCTCAGAAAAGGTCCAACTGTCCCCAAAGAATTTAATTGTCACAGAGTTAAGGTCAAGAATATTTATAGGACTACAAAAATATTCAGCACCCATCAAGGTAAAATTCATAAAGTAAAATAAAAAAATGTCAGGCATGTGAAATAGCAGAAAAATATGACCCATAAAAGAATAACCAATTAATCACTCACTCAATCAAAATTGTCCCAAAATTGACACAAGATGTCAGAATTAGTTAATAAGGACATTGAAAATGTTATTGCAACTGTTCAAAAAGATAGAGGAATGACATCATGCTAAGTAGAAACATGATTTATACAAAAGACAAGTTAAACCTCAAGAGATACCAAAAATGCAATGTTTGAGATTTAAAAAAAAATGCTGCACGAGATTAACAGCATATTAAACAATGCAGAAGAAAAAATAAGTGATTTTAAAATATAGCAATAGAAACTTTGCAAAATTCAACAAAGAGATAAAAGAGACTGAAAAAGGCATCAGTGAGCTGTAGGACACCAGGCAGCCTAATATGAATATAATTGGAGTTTCAAAGAAGGGAAGAGGAGGACAGAAAAAAAATGTTTGAAAAAACAATGGCTGAAATATTCCCAAATCTGATGAAAACTATGTACTTAAGACTAAAGCAGGTACTACATCTAAAGACAGTGAGTGTGGACACCCAGACCACAGTAAAGATGCTAGTTGTCCAGGTGGCTCACTATGCTCTGAGATACAGAGTAATCTTGTACCTAGGTGGTTCAACTACACCAGACTTTGCTTGGAAAGCAATAGTGGTGGTAGGAATTAGCTTTTGGAACCACAGGCCTTGCTTGGTATTGTGATTGTGTTACATGGAGTCTAAATAGGGGAGCATCATAGCCATGAGGGCCATGAGACCTAGAAGGAAAGTTGCAGTTGATGAAGTCTATAGCTCACCTTATTTTTAGGATAAGACAAGTTATCCTGAAGTGTGATTAGGAACCAAATGAATTACAATCAACCAAAGTGAAACAAATTTTGGATCCTCAGCCTAGACCCGGGGTCGGCAAATTGCAACTCGTGAGCCACATGCGGCTGTTTGGCCCCTTGAGTGTGGCTCTTCCTGAGCCTTAGGAGTACCCTAATTAAGTTAATAACAATGTACCTACCTATATAGTTTAAGTTTAAAAAATTTGGCTCTCAAAAGAAATTTCAATCGTTGTACTGTTGATATTTGGCTCTGTTGACTAATAATAACTGCATAAATTAATAAGTGTAACACAAATAAACCTATTTTTCTTGTTCTGCTAAAGCAAAATATTTCCTGTTGCGCACATCAAACAAGTCGGTACAAGACTAATGACGTGGCAATTGGCTGCTAAAATATACGCTGCTGGTATTAGTGGAGAGAAATGGTGCGCCTGCGTGTAAGGCACGTAAGGGAAATGAATGCAACACGATAATAGTTATCAGTCATTAGCGAACGTTTTAGTTTGTTATTAATAATTATGTATAATAGGATATTGTAAAAATTAAGTTATGAAATTTTTATATTGGCTGGGCTGCAAAAATATTTGCATGCGACCCACGAGTTTGACATGCTTGGTCTATGTCAGGGGTGGGCAAACTTTTTGACTCAAGGGCCACAATGGGTTCTTAAACTGGACCGGAGGGCCGGAACAAAAGCATGGATGGAGTGTTTGTGTGAACTAATATAAATTCAAAGTAAACATCATTACATAAAAGGGTACGGTTTTTTTTTTTTTTTTAGTTTTATTCATTTCAAACAAGCCGGATCTGGCCCGCGGGCCATAGTTTGCCCACGGCTGGTCTAGGTGAACAGTCATATTGCCCACATTTCAAGTGTTTAACTATAGCCAGATGTGGTGGTTTAGTAACTACCACACTGGATCAGCACAGAACATTTCCATCATCACAGAAAATGCTATTAGACTGCACTGGTTTAGACTTTGAATTTGGTTTGCATTTGGGACAAAGATATTAAATTATTCTGGTGTGTGAGAGTGTCGTGTGTGAGGTGCTGCAAAATGTAGAATTTAAGAAGGAGCTGCCTATGACCTGTAACCTAATTTTGTGTATACGTATGTGCACATGCAGGACTGAGGCCAAGCTAATTAGAGGGTGAGATTATGACCCTGCAGGTGAAAGAACGAGGCAGAGTTGTCTTGGCAGAGTTGGTTAGTTTGGCCCAACCATACTGAACCAGACAGGTGAGAAATAGGAAGGCCTGGAAAAATTGACCTCATAATGAAAAGATAGTCTTCCCATCTTTAGAAAACCGGTTCAGAGTTATAAATGAAATGACTCTACCTTTGCCCTTCGAGAAGAGCAATACTCGATCCAGTTGAGGTAAATCACACAGAAACTCTCCCTGGATATGCCCGCCAGTCGATGGTCATAGTCTTCATCAATGTTGGGATTAAATGTCGGGTCCACATCCACATAATTTCGATCCGCGTACAGACGTAGTCCCTCCTGCATTGTCTCATTAGCTAGCCACTCTTCTAGCTTAGAAGAGGTTGTAACATAATAGATGATTCCCTAATGAGGAAAAGATAAAAGCAAAAATTTGAGCTAAATCACATTTGAGTTAATTTCAATCTTCAGTAAATAAATTCCAACTGTTTATATTGACAATACAACTCAAAAATATATTATTCTGGCTCAATATTATAAATATACATCTTAAGAATGCTATAGCAGTATGTACCTCAGGTCTCCCTGGATGAAAAAAACATTTAATTTAATACTTTTAAAATTACAACCCACAAATTCAGCAAGGCAACTTCAAAAATAATTCTAGTTTACTGATTTTGGGGCTTTTGAATTTAGAATCTTTTAAGAGAGGTGAAAAGCCTTTATTGTGGTGCATTGCTTTTGAAAATTTCCTCATAGAAAACTATTAAATCATCCTGTTATCCTAGCTGAAGTTATAGAAATATATCTAACTAGAGGCCCGATGCACGACATTCGTGCAAGGGGCTCGACCATCACAGCCCCAGTTTCGTCCGGAAGGTCACCTGGATGGTCGTTCGGCTGTCTGGTCTAATTAGCATATGACACTTTTATTATTACAGATGATAAAGCAATAGAAATATACATACTTAGAGACAGAAAATGCCACACACACACATGTAAAATTTGTAAAATCAATCTATCTTCCTGAGGCTGTGTTTAACAAAACATTAAATAGAAGACTCAAGGTTCACCCCAGTCAGCACAAGGAAGGTGGTATATACAGGTAACAACACAAAATATGAAAAATTCAGATAAGGGTCATTAAAATTTAGGACATATTTTCCTCCTGAAAATATTGGCTTTGCCTGCAAGCTCCCAAATCATAACCATGATGTACTTCTGCAAAATCTTCAGCAAAAACAAAACAGCAACAACAACAAAAACCCCTGTGTAGTACAGAACTAACCCTGCCCAAAGCGATTTGGGCTTTGCACTTGGGTCCTGGGAAGTAAGCTCTAAAAGAGTTTTTGTTCACCTGGAGGCTTAGAGCTTTGACCTCTAGAGGGGCTGGAGACTAAAGCTGGACATGTAGGTGCCCAATCACATTTAAGTGATTTCGCTCCAAAAAAAAACTCTCCACCCTGAGGCCCAGGTGAGCTTTCTGACTGACAACACTCTGTGAGTATTATCACACACCTGACAGGAGAAACAGGCATTGCTGGTGCAATTCCACTGGGAGAGGACAACTGGCAGCTCATGCCTTGGTATCTCTGGACTCTGCCCTATGTGCCTACTTGGCTGATTAATCTGTATCCTTCCGCCTTAATAAATCCTACCTGTGAGTATAATGGCTCTGCTGAGTTCTGTGAGTCCTTATAGCAAACTATTGAACCTGAGTGATCTTGGTGACCTCTCAAATCTTGCAATACTTTATTCAGCTTGTTGAAAGTAGTGCAAAGCAGTGGTTAACAGCAAGGGCTTAGGAGTCAGACAAGCCTAGATTTTAAATCCCTAACTTTACTTGCTAGTTAGAGATCTTTGGGCAAGTAAACTTCTAATTCTTAATTTGTTTATATATAAAACAGGGATGTAACATTACTTTAGAGCAGTGGTTGGCAAACTCATTAGTCAACAGATCCAGATATCAAAAGTACAACGATTGAAATTTCTTTTGAGAGCCAAATTTTTTAAACTTAAACTATATAGGTA
>NW_006288624.1:1801508-1822610 GCF_000327345.1 Myotis davidii
ATGTGTGTGTATATTTCTCAGCACAGTGCCTAGAACATATGAGCTACTAACATTAATGAACAATGAATAAGTTTCACTAAAGAAAAAAACAGAGGAAACCTTCATAGGTATAATTTAGTGACTATACTGGATACTAGAGAATTGAAATCACTATATAGAAGCAAAGCATGAGTTAAAAAAATTTAAATATATGTATATATATAAAATTTTATATATATATCTTTTTCAAGAAGAGTCTTCAGTTACTAGAAGAGCTAAGTAGGCGCATACCCTACCTTGACATAGTAAGTGGTGAGTACTTTTCGAAGATCAAAGACTTGAAGCATAGAAGCAGCACTGTTGTCAGTGATGCTGTAACCCTCCAGAATGTACTTGGTGACTATGACTTCCCAGGCCAGCCAGCGCTGGCTAAATGCAGCATTGAATGACAGCACATGAGGAACATGGCCAGGTTCACAACAGCAAAACCCTTCGTCTTCTTCCACACCTTCAGTTATGGCCTCTACTTCCCGCTGTTGACAGTAAGTTCCTTAAAAAAAGAGAGACAGAGACCACTTACAAACAAAGGGAGGACAAAATCATAAAGTGGGAAAACAAATGCTTTAAAGACAAGAAATCTAGAGAGAAGACCTTTTATAGCAAATGAAAGTATGTGACTGATTGCCTTAGAATGGTCATCAACGAACGGCAGCAAGCTCCTGAGACCAGGCACACTGTATATTCATCTCCTACAGAATCACATGCATTAGCACATTCAAGGTTCTGAGGGTCTGTACCGTAGAGTAACTAACCTCCTTCATTTTTATTTACCAATTCCCAAACTTTTCAAATTGGGTTTATAACTGCATTCCTATCAAATGAAGACCAAATAAGTAAAGGTATATCTCATGAAGGTTGTGTTAATTCTGAAAAGGAAGAGTGGAATGAGAAACGAATCATCCCAGGGCACCGTATGTATGTATGAAGACTGATTATTCTGCACAAGCAACCAATGCTTTGGCATTACATTCTTTTATATACAAGATACTCATCAAACAAGCATCCTCTGCATTAGTGTTATTAAAGTAAAAATACAAAATTAGATTAAATATTGAATTAGACTCAGCAATCTAATACTAGCAAAATATCACCCATCACACTGATGTTAATTTTTATTTTGTTATGTGGCCTTGCTTCTATTTAATTTGTAAATTCTTTATATTTATAAGAACTTAAATATATTAAATTGAAATATAATAAAAATAACAAGTGGCGCTATACATTTTTTTTCCTTTAGAGAGAATGTATATACCATCCATGTTTAAAACACATCATTTTTAAAGAAAAAGGTGCCAGGAAACCTAGTCCGACATGGTGGTGGTGGTGGTGTGATAAAAGATATGCTGAATAGGTAAGTTTAACCAACCTAATAAAATGTATGATTAGTTCTCTAGAACCATCAGCAATTTTATTATTTCCTACTTTAATTATATTGGCCAACACTTCCAAAACAATGACACATTGTAGTAACAAAAAAAACTGTCTTGAACTTGACAATAACAAGAATGCCTGCTGTAGTTGATGATTGCCCATGATATGACTATATACATACATATACATTTTCTTTCAGAATAGGGACATAGTGTAATCTTATAAAGTATTCTTCAAAGAAGTAATGGAAATAAAATTTAATCAAATGTCCTTTGGCATCTTTCGAGAGAATCATATTACACTGTTTACTGTGATCTATTAAAAGAAGATGAATTCCACTAATATGCTATTTTACCACTTAAATTAACTTAAAAGGACCAATTACTAAATTGGTGAGGGGTACTTAAAGTATTGCTGGGTTTTGCTTATTCTGGGTTCTGAGGATTTTTGCATCGATAGTCATCGTAAGTGAACTAAACTAGAATTACATTTTTAGCCAGTTTGATCATCTTCTGGTATCAATATTACACTGATTTTGTAAAAAGTCTTGAGAAACTGTCCTTCTTTATCCATGGACTAGAACAGATTAGAGAGGTAGGAAGAATCACTCAAGTTCTAGAAGGAACTTCCTGGTCTGGGTTTTTTAAACTGTGGCATGAAGTTGGGTCTATTCCTTAGGTTTGATATTCGTTTTATTACTTCCTTATATTGACTTTATCCTCTTCTTTGGAAGGCAGTCAAAGGTTTTTAAGTAAAGGAAATAACACGAAGAGCTATATTTGTGCAGATCACTTTGACAGTGGCTTGTAGAGAAGAGACGTGGCAAGAGGGTTCTGACTTTTACTCAGGAGACACAGGGACCTTATTCAGAGTAGCAGAAAGTTAATAAGGTATGAATTAACACAGGATATTTTTACTTTACCAAACAAACCCCAAGAATATTTTCTAGCCCTAGCCTGTTTGGCTCAGTGGATAGAGCACTGCCCTGTGGACCGAAGGGTTCTGGGTTCGATTCCGGTCAAGGGCACGTACCTCAGTTGCAGGCTCCTTCCTGGTCCGCGCCCTGGTCAGGGTGCATGCAGGAGGCAACCAATCGATGTGTTTCTCTCACATCGATATTTCCCTCTGTCTTTCCCTCTCTCTTCCATTGTCTCTAAAAATCAATGGAAAAATATCCTCAGGTGAGGATTAAAAAAAACACAAAAGAACCCAAAATAATATTTTCTACTTCAACATACCCAAGTAATACATTTTGCTTTGAAAATTAAGGCAACAACAAAAAGAAAAAATAAGCACAGGAATTGATACTAATAATTGAAAACAGAATTTTGAGACTTGGAAAGGGATTCTACACTACCTACGAGGATCTACTACCAATTACCTAGATCTTTCAGTCACTTGATAGTGAAGATAACTGGTAAAATAAACAAACAAACAAACAAATAAATAAAAATTATGAAAACTAAGATATGTTAGAATTAATTTGAGTAAAAAATGAAAGAACTCCTATTAGCATGATTTTTTTTTTACCTATAATGTTTGACTTAGAAAACTGTACTTGGTAGAAGTAACTTTTATACATAAAAAGTTTACATGATAGAAGCTGTAATCAGACAAATCCAATAGAAAAAATGAATTGGTAACTCAAATCATGACATAAATTTACATAGAAAAGAATCTTGAAAAATGAAATAAATATGAGGAAAACAGCTCAAGAAATTTGTTTAGTTAAATGTCACTTAAAACTTAGCATCTGCAAGAAGAGACACTAAAATCGAAGGACTTAAATTGGCTTAATGGAATTTACCAGAAAGCACATAAAAATGCTCAGCAGATCCAAATATCTGCCTGACAAAATACTGACACTCTTGACTAATATTTTGAGGGGTCAAAGGTAGCTACAACGGGGCCAATGTTGTGAAGGAAAAAAGTTCTGGAATAAAGAGAAAGGAGAAAAAGCTCTATATTTACATTATCTAATGACTCTATAAAATTAAATATGAATTATATGCTAACTGCAGCGATAGGTGCTGGAAACATAATGATGAATGATTCCTGCTCTTGAGGAGCTTATAATACACAGCAAAGGCTTACAAAATACAACCTTGAGCCTGGCTGGCGTGGCTCAGTGGTGAGTGTGGACATATGAACCAGGAAGTCACGATTTGATTCCTGGTCAGGACACATGCTTCAGTTGCACGCTCAAGCCCCAATGTGGGTTGTGTAGGAGTCAACTGATCAATGATTCTCTCTCATCATTGATGTTTTTATTTCTCTCTCCCCTCTCCCTTCCTCTCTGAAATCAATAAAATATATATATATATATTTTAAAAACCTTGAGCCAAACTCAAGCCAAGAGTGATTTTTAAAGGGTTGTTTAGAAGACAAATATGTAACAGAGAATGTACATAGGCCCAAAAGTTTATAAACACAAATAAACATAAAATTAAAACTATGCTACGCACTAAGGAGCTAAAAACAGAGATAATAGAGATAATCATGTAGGACGGGTGGTTAGAGAAGGCTTCTCTGAAAAATTGACATTTAGGCTATTACTTAAAGATAATTATAGGATTAGCCAGATGTGAGGTTGGTGGGAGGAGGGGGGATGGTTGGTACTTTCTGGGCAAAGGGAAAGGCAATAGGAGTCCTTAGTAAGGAATTTAGCAAGAATCTGGCAAGGGAGTGAGGAGGTGATACAAAAAGCCAGGCTGGAGACACTAGCAGAGGCCAGATCACGCATGCTGCAGGGCACGTTAAGAAGTTGAATTCTATTTTAAATGTAATGGGAAACCATTAAAAAACTTAAGCATGGAAGGAACATTGATCAAGTTTGCCTTTTAAAAAAATCACTACAGCTGACTAAAGAATTACAGGTACCCCTTGCTATCCACATCCAGCAAGAATTCAGATAGTAAGAGGTACTTACTATGTTCCCAAATTGGTTTGATTGAATTTTGTTTGGCAAACAATAAGAATTTGGATGGCAAAGGATTTAACCAAAATTTTATCTGAAATTCCTTGGTACCAGACAGTGAAAGTTGGGAGACTGACAGAATTTGGATCAAATTTTCTCTGGAGAATTGCTTTCTCTCTTTTTTTGAAATCCTCACCCAATGATATGTTTTTATTGATTTTGGAGAGGAAGGGAGGGAGAGAGAGAAAAACACATCAATGGGAGAGAGAAACATCGATCAGTTGCTTCTCATACATACCCCAAAGGGGAATAGAACCTGCAACCTAGGAACGTGCCCTGACCAGGAATCAAACCCACAACCTTTTGGTGTATGGGACAATGCTCTGACCACCTGAGCTGCCGGGAGCCGGTCCATCCTTGCTGTTTCAAGGGACCTGGCATATATGGCATGCTGTTCTTAATATGTTTGCTCACCTTCTTGGCACTATGTGTTTTAACCAAGGTCACCTCTCCGAGAAAGGATGTTCGCTGGAGAGAACATGGCAAAAGATCCTGGACAGAACCTGGCTACAGAACTTGGTTGGAGAACCTAGACAGAACCTGGCTGAAGAACCCGGCTACAGAACCTGGCGACCGAACCTGGCTGGAGAACCTAAACCAAACCTGGCTGGAGAACCTAGCGAGAGAACATGGCTACAGAACCTGGCTGGAGAACCTGGAGAACGTGGCTGGAGAACCTAGCAAGAGAACATGGACACAGAACTTGGCTGGAGGTTGTGGCTAGAGATCCTGGCAAGGCTGCTGATCAACTGAACGCTGTCTCCGTGTCATTCCTTCTTCGCCGACTCCGTCCACACCTTTGGGGACCCATGGACCCGCTGGGGCTGGACCCCAGCACTGAGCCACCCAGCCAGGGCATGATTTCGAGAATTTCTGATCAATATAGTAGATTGAGCAAATAATAAAAAGGACCCCCTTCCAATTCACACACACAGGAATGCTAGTTAAGATAGCCTCCCACACATATTTGTTAAAAAAATAAAAAAGTTTAAGTTTAAAAGCAAAGGTGAAATCTTCAGGTGCCAAGAATTTAAAAAGAAGCTGAAGTCATAGCAGTGGTTGGTGTAGTGGTGAGTGGGTGCTGACTCTTGATGAATCTAGTTGGATGAGATTTGAATAGCACTAGATAAGACTCTAGAAGAGATGGAATTAAGGTCCATAAGACAAGAATAGAAGAAAGAGGGGGGGGAGGGGGAGAGAATGAGCCACAAATAGATTACAAATGAGTAACAAACATCAACATTTACTGCCTTAATCTGAATGTGTCTCACAAGTAAACTTATTTCCCATGAATGGAGTTAACTTTAGAGAAGCACTTGTTCCATTAACAAAAGGTATTATATGACATTTGTTATGTGATTCTACACCACAACAGGGTGTAAGTCTGATTTGATACTCTAGTCAAATGCTTCTTATTTCTTATTTCAGGTTAAAAGCACACAAGGCACTTCTTAGAATACATCGAAAGAGCTTAGATGCTCTCTCTAAAAAGTCCAAATGTTCACTAGATTGGAAAGATATACATTAATAGGATGTTCTTCAATTCCTAAAAAACATATTTCTTTTTTTTCCCCTCCCTTCCCCTCCCCTCCAAACATATTTCTATTCATACTTACAAGATATTCAACTGATAGCACTAGATAACATCAAGTTGATGTTTCTGAATGCATGATTTTCTGTGTATAAATAGTTTCATTTGTCTTATACGAACTTGTTTAGGGCTGGTGAAGGAACGGGGAGTAACTGGGATTTTACTTTGGGGAGATGAAAATTCTTTGGAACTAGACAGGGGTGGTGGTTACACAACATTATAAATGTACTTAAAGCCACTGATTTGTTCCCTTTAAAATTGATAATTTGATGTTATGTGAATTTCACTCCAATAATAATTTTGAAAAAGCCGTTGAGGACAAAGGCTTGACGCCCGTATGACAGTAACCTGGTTAACTACTCTGCCTCACACAAAAGACCACACTGCCTTCTGTCAGCCATCTAACAGATATAGAGAGCAAGCACAGAACCACAGAAATTCAGCACCACCAAGAAAACAAGTCACTTACACACTAGTGGTACTGCCTTTACATATATAGCATATTGCAATAGCGAGTCTTTTTGCAATATGAAATTTTGGGGGGAAATCTAATAATTACTCTGTAACAACTTTTCTCATTCTACAAGTCCAAAGACTAAGGATCAAATTTAAAATTTTTGATTTGCAATGTAAACACAGAAAACTCAGATACCACAGGAGCACATTATAGAAATAAAAGGTGTCCATCTTACCTCTGAATTCAAGTCCCCGCAGCTGGAAAGTGACCAGCCCGTTGCCGATCTCTATAAGGTGTACTAATGCATTGAGGTAGTCAGACGCAAGAATGAAACAGTCCCCTGTACTGTAGTTTCCCCACCGTCCTAGGAGCAAATCACCACAGAGACTGTGTTGTAGGGATCTGGTTAAATGTTCATAAAAGATGGAATTCAGATTGTTGTCATCTGATCCTACAAGAAGGGATTTTTTTTAAATGTTAAATTTTACTCTAAAACCACTTTATATGAATATACAAGAGTGTTAAACATATTAAAAGTAATTTCCAGTTAGGGTTGTATCTTTATTTTTTGGCAAGGACAATAATATTCAAACTCTTACAATTGTTATATAAAAACGAAATACAGAGTAATAGCGAAAGTTTCAGAATTTAGGGTTAGAAGTCACACAGCCTCTCTGAATCTCTGGTCCCCATCCATAAAATGCAGGAATTGGAGTACATGAAATCTAAGGTCTTTCCACCTTTTTAACAGCTCATGATCTTTTCTATCACTGTTCAATTAACCATGCAGGAGAAATAAAAAATATTTTTTTCTAAAAGTCAGAACCAGAACAAAATGACATACCAGTAAAGAAAATGGGTAATTCAAGACTTGAACAAACAAGATAGTTCAAAACAAAGATAAATTATCAGTCAAAATAATTTGTATATTGAGATGGCTAAAACTAATTTTCAATAGAAATAAACTGTATATATAGAAACAGCAGCAAAGAACCTACAAAAGTTTAAGAAAAAAATAGAGTAAAACATTACCCAATAAATGAAATGACCATCTTTAGAAATAACCCATGCAAGGCAATAACCTGTAAATGGATGCTTTTAAACTCAACCTAACTAAATAATAAAATAATGAAAGGGGAATGCCAGACTCTATCATCAATAAAATGGCCCGGTATATCGCTCTGTCTGACCACTACAAAGTATGCATACTAATTCATACTAACTCAGGACACGGCCTCTTTGATATGCAAGAATGGCATCATCAGTATCGTGAGAACTCCATGCCCCTTACAAAGACATACTAGAGCTGAGATGGTTGTTTTATCTACCAGAACGTGATAATGACAGCCATTAATATCAATTAATCCAATTTTATAATTATGAACTAATCTGATTATTATAATTTAATTTCTTAAGTAGACAGCACTGCAAGGAATCTTCAAGTCAAATGAATACAAATATTTCAGTCTATTTGGGAGTAAAATTCTTTTAGTAAATTAATACATTGGATTTCTGTGGTTGGAGAAATGTGATTCACACTTTCTGTGTCAGATTACTAATGGGTGGGCCAACAAGTTTCCCAAATGACAAAACTAAGAACCAGACTTTAGAAACGGTAACACTACCAAGTGGTACTCAATAAGGCCCCGTGTTGAATGGCTATTTAGCCCTCCTACATGACATCGCTATGTCAATTAAGTAAATGACGTTAAATTAACATTTACCTAAACATTCAGGGAAGGGGGGAAACAAACATATTAATAAAACACATCCTGGTTAGATTACATAGTATTCAAGACAGCTAACCAATTTTACTTTAACCATGTTCTACTTTTTAAACTATATAAGAATAATCTTTGAATGGCAATTTTATCCCTATCTGTGTTCTTAAAATACATTTCATCAAATAAGAATATCAAAGTTGTAGATACTCTAATTCATGTATATTTTGCTAAAGTAAATAAAATAAAGCAAAAGGTATTTGGTTTAAAATGACCATTTGGAACTCACACAGGATTCCTAACATGTTGGGAGTGAAATATATATGTAACAAATTCACTAGACAGGCTTCTTGATTCACAAACAAAGGTGTTACCTGGGTTTCTATCAAGCTGGGAAGCCAATCTGGTATTTGAATGATCCACTCGTTTTGTGCTGAAGATGGCAAAATAAAACATTTTAGTCATCTTTTTTATATTTAAAAATGCCTACTAAAGAAAAAACTATATAATAGTGATGAAATAAATATTACCACTGAATGACTATCTCTCAGAAAAACCTATGATTAGCATATTGGTAAAACTCTGCAATAGCACAATAGGTTAGGTTTTTTTTTTTTTTACTCTCCCACATCCATCATACATAAACACAGCAGTTATTTCTTAACGGTGTGTCACCGAACAGTGTGTAGAGAGACATTGATGAGTTTAATGTAAAAACATCATTGAGCAGGATGAGAAAAAAAAATCCACACTGTATACAGACCTTACAGATGCACAGTTCATGAAACATCCTTTGCAAGGGGAAGGTATATCTATTAATGCCCAGTGTTCCTTTTAACAGTGGTTCCCAAAAAGTCGTCCATAGAACCCCGAGCAGGGAACTCAAGACCCTTCCAGGGAATTTTCCAGATCAAAACTATTTTCAAAATAATATTGAGCAATTATTTGTTTCTTTCACTGTGTTGGCAACTGCACTGATGGTACAGATCAAGGTGGGTAAGACTGTTGGTGCTTTAACATGAACCAAGGTCGGGGCACCAGACTGTACTATTTGTTACTGCCACACAGGCACAAGACAAAATACAATAAATAAAAATTCAACTTCCACTTTAAAATGTTCTTAATGAACGAATATTAATTTTATTAAATTACAAGCCCTTTTTAAACACAGTGTGTGGCACGTACAGCACCTCTGCTGCGTGCTGAGTAGGGTGGGTGTCTCGAGGGAAAGCATTGTGCAGCTGCTGGATACATTTTGCAGCTAGATACACTGTGCAGCTGCTGGGTACATTTTCTCACAGGAGACATTTTTACTTGAATGGCTATTGGATAAACTGTGACTATTCAGCTCTGGGTATTTGACAAACATTTCTCAAAAATGAAGACAGTGAGTCTGCCATTTCAAAGAAAACAACTGACAAGGGTATCTGTTGCCAATGATAAGAGCTTTAAGCAAAAATTAGAATTTTTGAAGACTTTTATTTTCCACCATGAGCTTGATAGTATCTCAATACTCAAATAGTTTTCTTTTGGGATTGGAGGTGATATGAATGAATACATTTTTAAAAGTATTATATAGTGAAATGGGTCAAAATTTGGAAGCTCTGCATTACTCAGTGAACCCATATTTCCTAAGTGATCAATAAAAGATGTTATAAGATTATATGCAGGTAAAAAGATCCACCCAAAGTGTTAGACTTATCAGTGGATTATGGTGTTACACAGTTCCAGAAATTCATGGATATGGTTTTAGATTCCACATTTTAACTAATCTTTAGGAAACAAATCATTTGTTGACTTTTACTGAAAGATCAAAGAATATCCACAGTTGACTAAAAAGGCAATCAAAACATTTCTTTCTTTTCCAACTATGTCTGTGAGGCCAGATTTTCTTCATACTAGTATACTTCAACCAAAACAGTACATGGCAACAACAGACTGAAGGCAGCAGCAGATAAGAGAATCAAGCTTTTTTTTTTTTTAATCCTCATGGAGGACATTTTTTCCATTGAGTTTTAGAAAGAGGGGAAGGGAAAGAAACACCGATGTGAGACAGACACATTGATTGGTTGCCTTCCGCATGCTCCCGGCCTGCAACCGAGGTACGTGCCCCTGATTGGACTCAAACCTGGGACCCTTCGGTCTGCTGGCCTACACTCTATCCACTGAGCCAAACCGGCCAGGACTTGAGCTATCTATCTTTTATTAAGCCAGACATTAAAGAGATTTATAAAACAATGACACTTCTCACTGATTTTTTTGGTGGGATGGAAAATTTAGTTATTTTTATTTCAAAAATGTTATTTTCATTTATTTGTAATGGGTTTATTTTCGTTTATTTGTAATGGGTTTATTGTTGCTATTTTTAAAATAATAAACATTTAAATATAAGTTTTCTAATACAGTAAATATTAGTAGATAAAACTCATAGCAACAAAAACTCTTTGGAGACTTTCAATAACTTTTTGTTGTTGTTAATCCTCACCTGAGGATATTTTTTCCATTGCTTTTCAGAGAGAGCAAAAGGGAGGGAAAGGGGGAGAGAAACATCAATGTAAGAGAGACTCATTAGCTGGCTGCCTCCTGCACCCACCCCAACTTGGAGCGGGGAGCAAACATGAAACCCAGATAAGGTCCCTTGACTGAGAATCAAACTGTGCATGGCCCATGCTTTAACTGCCGAGCAACACTGTCCAGGGCTCCAATAACTTTTAAGAATGTAAAAAGGTTCTGAGACCAGACAGGTTAAGAACTGCGGCCACAGATATAATTTGGGGCTAAATTTAAGTTGTCCCAGAAGAACAGAATATTAATAACACTAAAATTCACCAAAAGGGAAAACACCATGCGTGAATTTTAGATAAAAAGACCAGAGCGAAAGTTTCAAATTCATAAGCTAGTTCATTGTTAAATGGTAAGACTACCATTTTCACCTATATATGCCAACATGTGAAAGAGTAGGAAAAAAGCAGTCATGGAGCTGGCCAGTGGAATTACAAGGCAGTATAAGCCTTTTCTGAATCAATGTTAATACATATAAAATGTTAAAGCTCCATGACTCAAGAGAAAAAAAAGAAATTTGGAGAGATTACATAAAAGGATAATTTTTAGGCATTAGGTTAAACAGCCGGAGGAACTAAGCCTAAATGGAGAAAACTTCATGTACAAAATGGTCACTGAAAACTTATCTTAGTGAAAAAAACAGAATCTATACATGAAACAGAATGTATATATAAAAGCCTAAGCAACCGTTTGCCCAGTAGCTATGATGCACAATGACCACAAGTGGGCAGGCACTCCAACCTGTAGAGGAGGGAGCCCGATTCCTCGCAGAATCAGCCATGGGTTAGGTTGCTGCTGGGGTACTGTCAACCCGAATCTGCTTCACCTGCACGCCCTCTCGAAATCTAGGAACCCTCGGCGGATGTCAGAGAGCCGGTTTCGGCCCAATCCCCACAGGCTAAGCTGAGGGACCCCACTGGTGCACAAATCCATGCACAGGGCCTCTAACTAACCTATAAAAAAATTAGCTCTAATAATAGCTATTTCTAAGAAAAATGTGAAATAACTAATTATTCTATATAAAACCCTAATATGCAAATCAACTGAAAAGTGGAACAACCGGTGGAATGACCAGTCGCTACGACGCTCACTGACCACCAAGGGGCGAACACTCAATGCAGGAGCTGCCCCTGATAAGCCCCCGAGAGGGAGGCAACTGGCAGCGGTAGTGGCGGGGCAGCGCCAGGTCGACAGCCAAGGCAGTGCCAGCGGGGGCCCTCGGATCATCCCGCCCACTGGTTACCCCACAGATCAGCCCTGATCACCAGCCAGGCCTAGGGACCCTACCCTATATATTGGGAACAGTTCTTAGATTTAAAAATTAAAACCTGGCAAGGCTATTCTAACACTGAAAAAACTGGATGATGCAGCAGTGACATACATGGACGCTGGCTTGCACATTTTGTGGTCAGCCCTGATTGTGACACTTGTAACTGTGTGACAAAACCAATTACTTAACTTCTCTCTGCTTCAGTTTTTCTACCCATAAGATGGGGAAAACGGAACTACTGCCTCAGAAAGATGTTATGTACTACTTTTTATTATCAGGCCAAAAAAATGTAGCTGCCCATACAACAGCAAGACACTTATCACCTGTAGGAAAAGTATAGTCACTGGTGCATGTAGTGTCCCGGATTGTGAGAGGGCACAGGCGAGGCTGAAGGACTGCCCCCCTCCCATGCCCGAATTTCATGCACCAGGCCTCTAGTGACTGTTATAATGATGTAACACTATATAGTATAAAACTTCAGAGTATTATTAACATGGAACAATTCCAAGAAATATTAAAAGAAAAAAGAGAAAAATCAGTATATCCAACTAAAATTATGTTTTAAAATCTTATAAATATATTAACCAATGTAACCCCAATAAAAGTAATTTAAAAATCTTATAAATAGAAAAAAAGGTTGAGAAATAAGGAGCAATTATTCTCTGACTCTTCTAATTTACATAATTTTGAAACTTTTAGAAGTATTTCTAAAATTTTAGCAAAGTAATTTAACACAAAAAATTAACAATCCTGATTTACATATAATTATGCTGTCAATTATTTTCTAATAAAAAAGATAAAATTGGGTTTAAAAGGCTTTATTTTACTCACTTATAGTCTCTCTCCCAGAATTTCACAGGTCGAACATATGAAGTGATGAATATTGCACTTCCCAGGAAGGGGTTCAGTGGTGTGGAAAAGAAGGCTGATACAGCAGCCTGAACAAACAACATGGCTGAATCTATGGGAAAACTGGTTAAGGACCTTAACATCCATCTGAGTGCACACACAAACAATACACACACACA
This sequence comes from Myotis davidii, assembly GCF_000327345.1. Taxonomy (NCBI): domain Eukaryota; kingdom Metazoa; phylum Chordata; class Mammalia; order Chiroptera; family Vespertilionidae; genus Myotis; species Myotis davidii. The sequence goes on from NW_006288624.1 coordinate 1,814,525, forward strand.
CACACACACACACACACACACGCACACACACATACCACAAACATGCTGCAATTAGAAAAACGATGTTCATGAGAGGAATACAGGAAAGGGTGCCACTGGACAGCACATGGGTAGAAGTAGAAAGACACAGCGTGATGAAAGGCACGATGCTCAGAAGGGAGCTAAATAAATATCTGCTATCAGGTATTAGATAAAAGCCCATATGTCACTTCTGGGTAGAGATACTTGGATTTAATTTTCCAGAAGATAAAACTAAACTTTACAGATACCAAAAAAAAAACACCAAAAAAAAAATCTACATTCCAAAATCTATGTGATTCACTAAACATTATTTTTATTTAGAAAGTACTTTTAAGATATGATGAGAATAGAAGATTTTAGACATATGATTATAAAAAATGTTTTGTAGCTTCATTTAAAAAATATTTCTAAACACATTTTGTATTTATTGAAAATTCATGATAGATCAGGATAATCTAAGAGAATTATGTAATGTCTAATCATGGGGGTGTACACCTGAAACTAATATAATATGTCAACTGTAACTGAAAAATTAAAAAATGACTTTAAAAAATGCTTGGACTTTAATAGTCATATATATAAACATAATTTTTTAAATCAGCATTATCCTATATAATAAAAGGGTAATATGCAAATTGACCAAACAGCTGAACAACTGGTCGCTATGACACACACTGACCACCAGGGGGCAGACACTCAACACAGGAGCTGCCTCCTGGTGGTCCGTGCACTCCCATAGGGGGAGTGCTGCTCAGCCAGACGCTGGGCTCACGGCTGGCGAGTGCAGCAGTGGTGGTGGGAGCCTCTCCCGCCTCCACGGCAGCGCTAAGGATGTCCGACTAACGGCTGGGGAACAGGCCTAAGCCGTCAGTTGAACATCCCACCAGGGTTCCCAGACTGCAAGAGGGAGCAGGCTGGGCTGAGGGAACCCCCCGAGTGCACAAATTTTGTGCACTGGGCCTCTAGTTTAATTATAAGACTGTAATACTTTTCTCATGTCCAGATTATCTGTGGGGCACAGATGTTAATACAAGTTAAACAATCAGTATAGGTGTGGACTCAAAGAATAGCGAGTTTTTGATAGTTTACCACATGGCAACCTATATATTACGCCTGTGAAAGTTTATCCCTACAAACCAACATTTTCATCAAGGATATGACTGCCCTTTCTTATAAAACTTTTATGAGAAGGATACGGGGCACTGCAAAGGGCTGAGCAAAAGCATGGAAAGCAGAACCCCATGTAATTTGCCATGGGGCAATGTAAGTGTACACAAACTGCAGTTTATAAAGGAGCTCCCAAAGCTGTGAAAGGATAAAGAAAGAAGCAATCAGTAAAAAACATTGGATACTTGAAAAACAAAATAAAACACCTCTAAAATGTTGTCTACCTAGTAGGAAAATGGTATTGACATTATTTGCCATTTGCATAAAAAAAGATATATCAACTTCTAAGACATTATATATTTTTAAGTAAAGACAGCTAGCTGATTTATGAATTGTGTTCCATCTGCTTAAAAAGTTATATGTCCTCTATTGGCTATTGACTACTACAACAAGCAAAACAAAAGGTAGAAAATCCAGATGTCTGTAACGCTAAGTAATGCATATATATTTTGATTCTAAAACATTTCCCTCGAATTTTAGTGCTCTGCAAACTGGGTGTGTTTTAAATGCAATGTCCAAAGAAATCTAAAAGTAGCCAGGCAGGGGATAAAGTTGTAATACAGTGTCACTGCCTGTTTACCTCAGAATTTACATGTATATTAAGCAACTGCATGAAACCTCAATTGTTATTGTCAATGGAAGCACAATATACTTTTAAATCTTATTTAAATGAGGGTCTGTTTTGTTGTTTAACATGTCTTCAACAATGAAACAAAATTAGTATACATGCCCAAGACTGCCTCTGCACGCTAGGCAGTGCAAGGCCCAGTTCTCCAAACAGATCACAGAATCTTAAAAGCAAAAGGTTCTGACTCACTCAGTGCCATGATTCATGCACCTATTTAAATTGTTTAGCTGATTTACAATGAACCTATTTAACTTCCAATTTAAAAAAGAAATAACAACTTCAACCAATTAGAAAATGCAGATGAACCCTTGCATTCTTTGTCATGGCCCCAAACTATGCTGGTGATTTTTGGTACTAATGTGTTCAGGATGACAGGAAGTAAAAGCGGGATGTATATTATCAAGATGCCATTATAACTGCTTAAAAGCAATTATTCAGAAAACTCCAGAGTCTAGATGTGAAAGGGACTGTACTCCAATTTTGACTGTAATATTGAAGAAAAAATAATATACAATTACATGGATAAGTAGTTAGTGGGTAAAAATATTTTTGTATTACAGCTTATTACAGCTAGTAAGTTCTATTAAGTAGCCATATAAAATGTAAACTTCTAAGGACAAATCTTTCTCTGAACAGGGTATGCTCTCAAAAACAATTTGCTTAACAAATGAAAGCATTAAGAAGATCCAAACTTATACAAGTAAGTGCAGTGACTCTATTTTAAGGATTGTTTAGTTTATATTTTACAGCAATTTTCACTTTTTTCCAAACCAATATAAAAAGATGCAATACAATTTCCAATCTAAATATTTAAATTTGTGAGCCACCACATGCTTCTTTATACAAACAATTCTCTGATTAACTTTCTGGCTTTCTCCTTTGGTTAACCATGCTTACTAGAAGAGGAAACAAATAATAAAAATGCATACAAATTAGCGATTGAGCAAATATAATATTGCAATATTTTAGAAGTTAATTAGCTTAATATTTAGCATAATATTTTGAAACTGATCATCACTAAAACCTTGTTCAGATTAATGGTTTCCAATTTGTACTGTTCCCATCCTAGGTCAGATCTCTATCACATCTAAATTACTGTCACAATCTCTTAAGCTGTTCTCCATACCTTCAGGTTCTCTCTTCCCCAATTCATCCCAAATGTGGCTGACCAGGCTAACTTTCCTAAAATTGGGCTTTCATTGTGTTTTGTAGCTGCTCATATGCTTCAGCTGTTACCTATCAAATGGGATAATAGATGTCAAAGTCCTTTGCATGTGGTCAGCATTAACATGAAATCTAAGCTCTATTTACCTTACAAATAACCTGACTGCACGACCTAGAAAGGTAGTGTGGTTCAGCAAAAAGGTCCTTGGACTGGTAAGGCAGAAGAGCCAGACTTTACCATCTCATTCGCAAAAGGACTAAAAGCATCTCTCTTATGGTGGATACCGTATTTTAGAACCATTTTGTAAACTTCAAAGCATTCTGCAGTTGTCCCTATCAAACTAATTTCTGACTGCTCCCACATGGCCTGACTGCTCTGGGTGCCTACCATCTTCAATCAGCTTTCAGGTTATTTTCTCTCTCCATCTATCTCCAGCCCACAGCCCAGTTCAATTGTTACCATGTCTATTTCTAAAATTATCCCCAAACTACACCCACTTTTGGAAGATCCTATATATTTAAATATATATACTTACTGGTGTTTTTCTAATGGTTCCATATAACTTAATCTTATCTTCTTCACTATTACAAGAAGTATGTCTTATGGATCACAATGACTACCATTATTTAGGGATTCTAATATGCTGCAAATAACTGGTTAAATGAAGAAAAATGTTACTTAAAAGATAATGTCATGAATGAAATGCAAGGATAATACTCACTAAATAGTGTATGACTTGGGGAGGGGCTTTTTACAGAGAGAGATATTCCTCTAGTGATGAATTACCTTGTTGAAGAGTATGGACATGAAGAAGAGATCCAATAGCATGGTCTCTGAAAACGCTTCATAGTCAATTTTGAAAAAGAGCACAGTGAAGACAACTGTGACATACTGATACGTAGGGCTGCTAAAGGAGGATCGGAGCAACTTCAGACCAGCAATGGTGATCATTAAAGCACCTAGTCTAGAATAAAAAGACAGCACAACTCATCAACTAATGACAAAAAACTTGAGAAAACCTACTAACTTCAGAAAAACCACCAATTTATTTACTAAGCTTACAATATATATATTTGTAATATATATATGTATATATATATATTACAAATTTAAACTTCTAAAAATAATTTATATAGCTAAGCAAATCACATCCAAAAATAAACTACCATAATATTCCCTTTTAATAATATGTATTATGACTTTTATCCTTTTATAAATCAATTTAAGAAACAAGTTAACAGTATTATAATTCTGACATTTGGTTTTTCAGTCTCTCGACATTTCTATTGCTTTAACATTAATAGCATTTAGCACATAAAAAAAAACATATTAATACTTACCCAATAACATATACCTAATGGGTAAGCCAACTACACAGGGTGGGGCAAACATAGGTTCACGATTGTTCATATGGAAAAAATACAATAATCCTATATAATAAAAGCCTAATATGCAAATTGTCCCATCGGGAGTTCAATCACTCACTATGATGTGCATTGACCACCAGGAGGCAGTGAGGAACAGGGCAGGGGACCAGCAGCAGCAGCGGCAGGGCACTGAGGGAGGGTAGGAGGAGGCAGGGACCTGATGAGCCCCGATTGCCAGCCAGGCCTAGGAACCCTACCTGTGCACAAATTTCGTGCACTGGGCCTCTAGTTACTAAATAATAATACAAGAATAAACTGTGTTTCATATAACAACTATAAATCCATTTTTACCTCACCCTGTATATGGTCTGATTTATACAGTTTACAAAAATAACTATTTCCCAAACTTACCATCTAATGTTAAAGAATAACCTTATTTAATAAGTGTCCTCTCATCAAGAACCAATCAACAATAAGATGTCTGGAGTAGTGAAATGCCAAGAGCAAAAGCAGATGTTCAGAAAAGGAAAGTCAAAGACACAATTTCACCTGGGTTTTATTTTTAATACTAGAGGCCCAGTGCACAAAAATTTGTGCACTCAGGGGGTGTCCCTCATCCCAGCCTCCGCTCATTTGCAATCCAGGACCCCTTGAGGAATGTCCACCTGTCGAGTTAGGCCCACTCCCTGGGGGATCAGGCCTAAGCTCCCTGACATCCTCTGGCAGCCAGGGATCCCTCGGGGGATGTCCGACTAAAGGCTTAGGCCCCTAAGGGATCAGGTCTAAACTGTTAGTTGGACATTCTTAGTGCTGCCATGGAGGTGGGAGAGGCTCCTGCCACCACCTCTGCGCTGGCCAGCCATGAGCCAGCTTCTGGCTGAGTGGCACTCCCCATATGGAAGTGCACTGACCACCAGGGGGCAGCTCCTGCATTGAGCGTCTGCCCCCTGGTGGCCAGTGTGCATCATAGTGACCGATCATTCTGCCGTTGAGTTTGCATATTAATTAGCCTTTTATTATTATTATATAGGATGTCCCTATTTCCCCCCTTTTGCCCCCTCTGCCCAGTTCTTGCCCCCAACTTCTCTCTGGCTATCACCATACTGTTATCTGTGTCCATGGGTTGTGCATATATTTTCTTTGGCTAATCCCTTCTTCTTATAATCTCTTTAATATTACTTAATCCATTTACTTTGTTTTTGTTACTCTTCACCCAAGGATATTTTTCCATTGAATTTTAGAGAGAGTGAAGGGAAAGGGAGAGACACATTGATTGGTTGCCTCCTGCACATGCTCTGATAGGGACTGGGGATCAAGCCAGCAACTGAGGTACATGCCCTTGACTGGAATCAAACCTGGGACCCTTCAGTCCACAGACTAATGCTCTATCAACTGAGGAAAACCAGCTGAAGCTTAATTCAGTTACTTTTAATGTGTATGTGTCTTTATATTTAAAGTGGGTTTGGTTTTTGATTCACCTTCATAATCTGTCTTTTAATTGGTGCATTTATGCCACTGACTTTCAGAGTGCTTACTGATAGAGTTACTGCCATATCAGGTGGCTTCTGGGGCCGGCCTGTGACCCGGGATCAGATCCATCATGGGCAGCAGGCAGGCGGCATCTGGGGCTTCTGGGGCCGGCCTGTGACCCGGGATCAGATCCATCATGGGCAGCAGGCAGGCGGCATCTGGGGCTTCTGGGGCCGGCCTGTGACCCGGGATCAGATCCATCCCGGGCGGCAGGCAGGCGGCTTCTGGGGTCGCACACGGGGGCCTGGATGGTGGCTCACACTCACGCTGTCCCGCCCTGCCTGCAGTATGCAAATTAGCCGCCATCTTTGTTGGCAGTTAATTTGCATAACATGCTGTTAGCCAATGGGAAGTATAGCAAAGGTACGGTAATTACCATGTTTGTCTATTATTATATAGGATATTTTTATTGATAGCAGAGAGGCAGGGAGAGGGATAGAGAGATAGAAACATCAATAATGAGAGAGAATCACTGATTGGCTGCACGCCCATACTAGGGATCAAGCCCACAACCTGGGCATGTGCCCTTGGCTGGAATGGAACCTGGGACCCTTCAGTCTGCAGGCTGATGCTCTATCCACTGAACCAGTTAGGGTTTACTTGGATTTTATCTCACAGTGTCTTGTACCAAAGAGACCCTCGATTACTTGTAACTTGAATAACTTTAAGACAGTGCTTCTGACTGCTCCCACTAGTCCAACTTAGATTAAAGGAGTATTATACTTACTCTGTATCCAGTTTTTTGGGACTAGCAATTGTCTCTGCACTGCTACTCAGTTCATTAAGAACAATCAATGGATAGATGATATTCTTCTCCATAAAAAGAAGCCACACATGAAGTTTCTCAAACCACATTACAGTGGCTGCATCTAATAAGGAAATATAAGTCAAGGCCACATCATCTAGTGTATAAAAGCAATGGGATGAGAAAGGAAAATTTTACAACTCGAATTCAGCTCTACTATAAATAATGTAAGAAATCCAGTACTTCAATTGTCAACTTCTATGACTACTGAAACATATCCAACTTTGCAACTTATATGTGACTTAAATATAGACGAGATTTATTTTAAACTTTCATTCTTAAAACTCTTTCTCACTTATGCCAATAACTTTTGGAGAAAAAGTTACTGAAGATTATTAGACTGCCCCGATGTTTTTAAAATTCTAGACATACCTCATAAGATATACATCTCAGAAGAGATATGAAAGTATGATATGTTTTTGGTTCACATATTTCGTACAAGTCACTTTCATTGTCAATACTTTAATATTTATTTCATTGGACAAAGTATCTAGGACAGCGGTTCTCAACCCATGGGTCACGACCCTCTGGGGTTGAACGACCCTTTCACAGGGGTTGCCTAAGATCATCGGAAAACACATATATGATTACATATTGTTTTTGTGATTAATCACCATGCTTTAATTATGTTAAATGTGTAACAATGAAATTGGGGGTCACCACAACATGAGGAGTCAAAAAGGGTATGTTGATTCAAAATTTGTAAAAATTTAGACTAAATGTTTTGTTAAGATCAAAAATGAAGAAACAATATGATCAATGATTTACTCTAATGAAAATTGCTGTTTAAAACAAACCAGATATACTTATGAAAGCATATTGATAGTTCATCGAAAAAAAAAACATCATTCTGAGTTTTCTTTCTTTCTTTATTTAATTAAATCTTTATTGTTCAGATTATTTCAGTTGTTCCTCTTTTTTTTACCCCCATAGCTCTCCTCCACCCGGTTCCCACCCCACCCTCTGCCCTTACCCCCCAACACTGTCCTCATCCATAGGTGTACGATTTTTGTCCATTCTCTTCCCGCACCCCCACACCCCTTTCGCCCTCGAGAATAGTCAGTCCATTCCCTTTCTACACCCCTGATTCTATTATATTCACCAGTTTATTCTGTTCATCCGATTATTTATTCACTTGATTTTTGGATTCACTTGTTGATAGAAGTGTATTTGTTGTTCATAATTTGTATCTTTACCTTTTTCTTCTTCTTCCTCTTCTTAAAGGATACCTTTCAGCATTTCATATAATACTGGTTTGGTGGTGATGAACTCCTTTAGCTTTTCCTTATCTGTGAAGCTCTGTATGTGTCCTTTGATTCTAAACGATAGCTTTGTTGAATAGATTAATCTTGGTTGTAGGTCCTTGTTTTTTTTTTTTTTTTTCACTTTAAATACTTCTTGCA
>NW_006288624.1:1823571-1827803 GCF_000327345.1 Myotis davidii
GCCCCGAGTCTCAGTGTTCCGGTAATCGCTGCAAGCACCTCTGAGAGAAAGCTGCCCTCGAGTTCTGACCAATGCCAGACAGTTCAGTTTCTCCTGGTATGAGTCTGGGTCCCCAGAGACTCATCCGGAACTGGAGTTCAGAGCAGTTGGGAGCTTGAGACTCCCTCTCAATTGAAAAAGACAACGGCGTCCTCAGTTGCCAGCCCTTGCTGTGGGCGCCTCCGTACCTCTGCACTTTACTTTGGCACCTCCTCTGAGTCTCAGTGTGCTTTTCTCTTTCCTTCTAGTTGTAGAATTTCCACTCAGCCAGCCTTTCTGTGGTTTTGGATGCTGCCAGTTTTGTCTTTTAGTTATATTTTTGAAGTGGTTGTGCGAGGCAGCAATTTCTGGTGTTTACCTATGCTGCCATCTTGGTTTTTTTCCCTGAGTTATTTTTTTGATGGTAAGAATGGACTGGTACAGATTCTTATACAATTTTATGTCATTTCCCTTATTTAAAAAAGTACACATTTTGTAAAAGGTCTGTAGTGTTATCATTGCAACCTGCACACTAGCGTTTATTTCATTCTCTCTCCAGGATCAAACTGGTGATCAAGATTACATGATGCTCAATTTTGCTAAAGGCCTAGGAAATTTGCTTTGAGAATGTAAAGTCAAGATTGGTATAGAAAGCTTTCAGTTCTCGAAGGAAGATAACATCTTCAAACAACTGAGGAATTTCCTCTGTATAGTAATTTACAAACTGAAAGAAAGTTTGAAGAAAAGCATTGGCCTATTTAATTACTAGAGTGTAATTAATGACAGAAGTATGAATGTTTGTTATTTCTCTAAATTATAGGTCATGCATGGGGCCAACAGGACTGTATATTTAAGACACGGAAGAAAAGTCAGGGTATCAAGTGGCAAGCACGAACCCTGCCTCATGCACTAGTCTTCCACCTCTTTTTGAGTCATTTTATACTTTATCCCAAATCAGAATGAATAATAGCAACTACAAATGTTTTAACTTCTTTTCTCCTAATCAACTCTTTTATACCCCTCTGTGGTTGGACATAGTGCCTCTGGTGGAAGCAGAAACAAAGACCTTTCTATTCCCCCTAAGCTTTGAGTTAAAATATTTCAAATAGAAGCCTTAAATCAGCTTATGTTGCCCCACATGGCCAGGAAAATTAAAGGAAAGGGTAGGGACTGGAAAGAGAAGTCACAGACATACACAGAGGGTGCATCAATGAAGTCTGTGAAGAACAATGTAGAGAAGGAAGAAGGAAATTTTATTTTGTGGAAAGTTGGCTTTGTAGCACTGATATTTATACTTAACTAAAATAAAAGCATCCTACAAAAAGTTTGACTCATTACAGCTTCAAACATAAATATAAGAAACACAGCCAGAGTGTTACTTGATGATACTATTTAACTTTCATCTGTTAACATAAAAGAGGAAACCAAGAGAATTAAAAAGAAGGGTGTTACTGAAATACTCACTTTGAACTTCATATTGGTTGTACTCCACTGTCTTCAGCAGAGGGTGAGAGAAACAGTGCCACGGTAGCTGTTTTCTAACTTGAGGCAGCACGTAATGGGTTACAAAACCCACAAAGCCAACCAGTGCATACAACACATACTTGAGAGCAGGCTAAAAGAATATGGTGGAGAAAATAAAAAGTGATTTTGAGACCCACAGGAGAACTTCCCATTTGTCAGTTCAACTTTCCATTTGATAATGAAGAACAGCAAAGTCAATTTTAGAATCTAAGATTTAAACATTTGTCTACAGTTAATATTTTTATATCATGTAGTTTTTCCAATTAAGTCAGCTATGAAAGTCAGTGGCTGTTTATGTATTACAAATATTTTAAATGTGCTCATTACTTTCTTTGGCATCACACTATCATATAAAGAGAGGAAGGCCTGGAGTGTACTGCTCGCTATTCTAAGAATGGTCTATGTGACTTGCAGAGCATGGATTGATTACATTGTTTTAATTAGCAGAGATGAAGGACACGAGCTAAATAAAACTGTAAATCTGAGGAGCAGACTAGGATGAAAAAAAAGAACCTTTTTCGTACCTTCATGTGGTGCATCATTAGAAGACAGTTGTTATGTATGACTAATTGCACAAAAGAGGAAATCAAGTACCTAAATGTTCAAACTGAAGTCACATATTTAGAAACTCTAGAACCTCTTGGACATGAAGAGCCCTCCATCTGAGCCCTGAAACCCACTAGACCTGGCTCGGCTTTTGGTGTTCAAGAATGAGTAGTTCAAATTGGAAGAAAAGAAAAACAGACCAAAATGTTAAATAAAATTAAATAATATAACCTTTGCTTCTGGCCAAATGGAGTAATATTTACTCTCCCACATGACACAACCAAAACAGAATAAAATATATGAACCAAATGGTCTGTAATACACTAGACCTAAGGAAATAAACAGTAAACCCGCAGAAAAAGGAAAGAGATGAGTCAGTGTCAGGGTTGCCCCAGTTTACTGCCTTGAGGGAATTTCCTGGTTGCAGTGCAAGGAGGGAACCCACACAAAGCCTGGTACCCCGAAATGATGGAATGAAATTGGGAGCCTGGAGAGACTAAGACAGCTAGAGGTCACCACAACAGACTGCGCACGAGAGAGAAAAATGTGAACATCTGCAGAGGTCCCCTTGAGTATTCGGGGGAATGAGCACAGGTGTGTGAGGAAACTCCATGAGAGCAGGGAAAGAATCAGAGGAAAGGGCTAGAGAGAACAGCACCCAGCACTCCCACAGGGCCAGGAACTGATGTTCCCACAGCCAGACTGGAAAAGCTCTGCGTCCACAGGACACTGGGCAGAGAGTCAAAGGGTGCTGCCTCGGGGAGAGGGAGATTAGCTCTACACTAAAACCAACCCTGGTTTCACTTAACAAATCTTAACATATTGCGGACGGATCGCAAGAATTCTTGCTTCATATTACACAGTATTTTACAAAGTATCATACTTTAAAAAGATATCAGCTTGTAAGAACATGTAACAAATGACTTCAAAATGCAATGAGTTTTTAATTTTAAAGTGTGCCTTTAACATTTATGTAAAACATTTTTGTACTCGTTCAATACAAACTTATCTGGCCACTGGGTAAAGCTAGCAATGTGTTAAAAGCAAGGGCTGAAAGGATCAAACTGTTAATAAGTAACTTAACTGCCGAAAAACAAAATTCAAGAAAAGTTCTAGAATATAAAAATATATAATACTAACAAGGTAAATTTTATAAAGCTTGGCATCCAATAAAAAATTACCAACAATGCAAAGAATCAGAAAACTATGGCCCATGAAGGGAAAAAAATTAATTACAGGCAGTCCTTGGGTTACGTCAGCCTCAACATACGTCATTTTGTGGTTACATCGCCATCTCCCATTTACAGTATTTATATAAAAAAAAAAAAGTTCCATCATTTTGACGTATGTACATATGGGCTTTATGTTTTTTATTATTTATTTACTAGTGGCCCAGGGCACGAAATTTGTGCATGGGGGGGAGTTGGGGGGTGGGGAGGAGGTGTCCCTCAGCCCAGCCTGCACCCTCTCCAATCTGGGACCCCTCGAAGGAGGTCCCACTGCCATTTTACAGGGATCAGGGCTAAACCGGCAGTCAGACATCCCTCTCGTAATCCGGGACTGCTGGCTCCTAATCGCTCCCCTGCCTGCCTGCCTGCCTGCCTGATTGTCCCTAACCACTCTGCCTGCTGGCCTGCTCACCCCCAACTGCCCCAGCCACTGGCCTGATCACCCACAACTGCCCTCCCCTCTTGGCCTCTAACCGCCTCTACCTTGGCCCCACCATCACGGCTTTGTTCAGAAGAATGTCCGGAATGTCTCCTGAAAGGTCTCCCAGTCTAATTAGCATGTTACCCTTTTATTAGTATAGAGGCCTGGTGCACGGGTGGGGGCTGGCTGGTTTGCCCTGAAGGGTGTCCCGGATCAGGGTAAGGGGTTCCCTTGGGGTGTGGGGCGGCCTGGGTGAGGGGCCCATGGTTTGCAGGCCAGCCACACCCCCATGGGGTGAGGGTCCCTGCTGGGGGGGCGTAGCCATCCTGGGTGAGGGGCTGATGGCTGTTTGCAGGCTGGCCACACCCCCTTAAGAGTAGGAGTCCCCGCTGGCATGCCTGGTCAGCCTGGATGAGAGGATGATGGCTGTTTGCAGGCTGGCCCCCCCGCCCTCCCCAGCAGGGACTCTTACACCATGGGGGTATGGCCAGCCT
>NW_006288624.1:1827846-1855005 GCF_000327345.1 Myotis davidii
ACCCCATGGGGGTGTGGCCAGCCTGGGTGAGGGACTGAGGGCTGTTTTCAGGCTGGCCACACACCCCGGGGTCCCAGCCCCCCAGTCCCTCCTTGAGTGGAGGCCAGGGCAGACAGGAAACTTGGCTTTCTCCATCGCCAGGGTCAACCCAAGCCTCCTGCTCACTCCAGCTCTGTGGCCACCGCCATCTTTGTTGGGTTATTTTGCATACTCGCCCTGATTGGCTGGTGGGTATAGGGAGGAACCGTCAATTTGCAGGTTTCCCTTTTACTAGTGTAGATCACAAGTAAAGGTCAGGAATTGTTAACTTTCTTTTTTTTCAATCTTTTCTGATGTGAGGGGCAGGATTTGAGGCACAGTTTTTCTACAGTGTTTGGCTGAAGTAGAATTTATTGTTAAAAACGTTTTCTCTAGTTAAGCTGCTGAGTTCTTGGCCGTTTGGCCAGAGAAAACAGGCTTTTGCTGTGGTTATTTATTTATTTTTTTAGCTTTTCCCTTTATTGATTAAGATATTACAAATGTGTCCTTATCCCCCCCAATGTCAAGAATTGTTAACTTTCTTTTAAATTTTTTTTACTGTTTCACTTCATTACTGCTGTGTATGTGCTCCATGTGAGTGACGTAGGTGCTTATGTAGGTGGGTTCTGACTTACGGCGAAAATCGCGTGACGTGGCACCATAGGAACACATCTCTGACGTAACCCGAGGACCTACTGTAATCAAAACCAACCCACAAGTGACAGAAGTTGGATTAGGATAAAAGGAGATTAAGAGAGTAAGAACTGAATTCCCTATGTTCAAAAGATTAAGTAGAGGCATGGGAAGAAAAAAGAAAAAGACTTACATGTAAGATGAAAATTATAAATTCTGAGATGAAAAATACACCAGATGGGATTAATCTGTATTCAAAATAAATACACACACAAAAAAGGACTAGAGCATCAGTGACCCATGGGACAACTTCACGAGACCTAAGATGAAGTCAGGAGATAGGGGTGGATGGTGGAAGGCGGGGGGCAGTTAGTCAACAGAGCAGAGAGAGGAGGACAGAAAAAACATTGGAAGTAGCAGGCCAAAATTTTTCAAATTTGATGACAACTGACCACAGAGTCAATGTAACCCCAGTGAAGAAAACTATGTGAAACTACACCACAACCTAACTGACACCACAAGGAACCAGGGATCTGCACAAAAGAATGAAGAGCACTGAGAACAGGAGTGTATGGCTTACAGATTAGCAGAAACAAAACCTGAGGAGCCGTGCCCACACCTAGACCAGAGATAGATGATGAGGTTCTAGACTTCCAGCTGTACTCGAAGAAGACTTTGGGGAATTCATATATTTCTATATTTATGAACAAACATTATAATTGTATCAGGAATGAACCCAAACAAAGTTATTTTCTCCCAACCAAAAGAGCTAAATGATTCCTTACCTGCAATACTGTAAACACTGTGCTTACATGAATAGCAAAATACAGCACACCAATTACAATGCATACGACTAGGTCAGATTGTAAACGTTCACTCTGTGAAACAAAACAGAATTGTCAAAAACAAATTAAAGTATTTCCTTCATTCCCAACTGGCAAACTGTTTAGGAAACAATTTTTCACTGATCCCCCCTTTTTTTTTTTTGGCACTTCTAGCTATTTCTTAGCCACAAATCTTAATTTCTTCCTATTTTGGTTTGACATTGCAATACCAAGGAAATTAAACTTACTCACCACACTATACAACATATCATGTCTTTTATAATGAAGCTGTGTATTACTTTCCCCCAATGGCTGTAAGTTTTATGGGAAAAGGAAGTGAGACACTTAAATTACTGTATCATTTATAGGGCATATCCTTTTGGATAATGAGTTATATTTTCATTAATCTTTTAAAATGTTGAAATCATGCACATGTCCTATTTCACTTACTGGATTTTGGTTCTTTTAGTGGTTATAGCAAAAACCAGAAACCTCTTGATAGCTCTGGTTGCTGACTAACGCATAGGTTTACACTTTGAAGCAGGTTCAGAAGTATTCTACATTACATTTAATGTTAAGTATCCTTTGCTAACATGGAAACTAAAGTCAGAAAAAAATTGCTTAAATTATATCTTGAGGCAGTTTTTGTTTCTGAAGTTCCCTAAAGAATATGTGAATAGCTCAAGTTCACTGAAGGCAAACATTGTGTTTAATTCAAGACCTATATAAAGTCAGTCACAGCCCTAGCTGGTTTGGCTCAGTGGATAGAGTGTCAGCCTGTGAACTAAAGGGTCCCAGGTTCAATTCTTGTCAAGGGCTCATGCCTGGGTTGCGGGATTGATCCCCAGTGTGGGGCATGCAGGAGGCAGCCAATCAATGATTCTCTCTCACTGATGTTTCTATCTCTCTCTCCCTCTCCCTTCCTCTCTGAAATCAATAAAAATATATATTCAATAAATAATTTAAAGTCACAAATGAAAAAAATCTAAACTTAGAAAAAGAATTTTATGTTTTGTTCCAAAAGGCAGATATGAATCTATAGATTTCATTTTTCAAATAAACACTAAAAGAATGCAGGCAACATTAAAATTCATTAAATTAGAAAAAAATTTTAATTACTATATTTACTTATGTATATAATGTCCAGGTTATTGTTCTCTCCTTCAACCAGGAAAATAAACACACACACTTTTCAGACTGCCCTTGAGAAATAAAACACACTAACAGACTAGCAAATGACTTACAAGAACACAGTTTTTATCAATACGATTGACAACAAACTCTAATTTATGTTAACATTCATCTTTCAAATGCCAGTTTAAACTGAACAGGATTAAGAATTCTATAAACAATGAAATGACTTAATTTCACCTGATCTAAAAATAAATGTTTGGCAGATTGTTCTATGTAGAAACCAAGTTTGAGGAATGAGCATTTCTTACATGTTAAAATTGTAATAAAGACAATCAAAAATGTATAACTAATACCTATAGCTATACATTTTACTCCAATTATTAAAGGCCTTCAAAAAGTGTTCGTTATATAATATGATGAACTATCTAAAATTCAAGTATTTTAAGTGCTTTTAAAAAGTTTAAACTTGCCAAAACCGGTTTGGCTCAGTGGATAGAGCGTCAGCCTGCGGACTGGGAGGTCCCGGGTTCGATTCCGGTCAAGGGCATGTACCTGGGTTGCGGGCACATCCCCGGTGGGGTATGTGCAAGAGGCAGCTGATTGATGTTTCTCTCTCATCGATGTTTCTAACTCTATCTCTCTCCCTTCCTCTCTGTGAAAAATCAATAAAATATATTAAAAAAAAAAAAAGTTTAAACTTACAATGGAGTTTCTAAGTTTTTCAGGCAGTGGATCTTTTACTTCAGACAGAGGGTCTTCCGGATTTTTCTCTTCTGTTTTTGGGAAAATCTTAGATTGCATCAAAGAGCTTTATATTTAAAAAAGAGAGAGAAAAAAATAATTAATATAAAAATACATATATAACCTGAAAACCAGTACTTGCAGCGGCAAATAAAGTTCAAGATAAAAAACCAAGTATACTTAATCATTAGCAAATGATATATTCTAAAAAAAATTTAACATGCCATAACTAATCAGAAATGCCATTTATTTAAATTTCTTCAATTCAATAAAAACTGATTTCACTTACAAAAGTACAGATGGATCACTGCTTTGTCGGCTGAGATGATAGGATATTGCCACTAACAAACCACAGAAAACGGAGAAAAGTACTGGAATATGCTGGCCATCCCAAGAATCCTGTTGGGGAGGGGAGAAAATGTGACAGAATAATATACTACTAATTTAAAATACATCATATAACCCTGTATGTCAGTATTTTAGAGAAAGGTAACTAAATTCAACAAAAACTTTTAAACTATATTATTAATTTAATTTTATACCCAATAAATGTAGATTTATTACTTTCAGATGAGCTAGAATCTAGCTGCTAGATTACCTTCAGATTTCTTTTGGTACTAAAGCTCTATTTACACACCAGGAACGATACATTTGCTTCTGACGCATGCTGCTGTCAATCTCTTTCAGATTTAAAGTAAAATTAAGCTTACAGTAAACTATGTTCTCCATTTTGAAGAACAAAATAACTTGCTGTAGTAAACTTCTGATTATAATAGCAACAAGAGTAGGAAAAGGCAACACATGAAATCACATTAGGCAACGAAAACATTAACATTTGCTGTGCTGCTTTCTTGATGCCTTTGTTCCTACGATATGCTTTACATATTCCAAAGTACTGAGCAGGCATTCAGAGCTGAACAAATAAACTGCATATGCTCAGAAATAAGTAACACAAAGGCTAGCTTTTAAGGGCCAACCAAACATGTGGAAGTGATAGGTCTGCTCTGCTCACTGCAATCTCCGGATTCCACTAGCATGGAACGTGGCACAGAGTAGATAACACTAATTTTTTTCAAAAAAGCACAAAGGAAACATCCTTTTTTGGCATACTGCCTACCTTTTAAAAAAAACAGAAGAAAATGTTACACACACACACACACACACACACACACACACACAATGGAATATTATTCCGCCTTAAACTGCCTTTTTAAGTGCAACTTCCAAATAATGACTGACTTAACAAAGCATGACTCAAAACAGATTTAAAACCTCTGTACTAGGAGACTTTACAGGTGCTTTTAGGAGAAGCGTGGATTTGGATCAACTGTCATTTGCAGCAACATGGATGAAACTGGAAGGCATTGAGCCAGAGGGAGAAAGACAAATAGTACTGTATAGTATCACACATATGTAGAATCTTTAAAAAAAAAAGTTGAACTCATAGAAACAGAGAATAGAAAAGTGGTTTTCAGGGACTGGGAGATAGGGGAAATAGGGAGAGGTTAGTAAAAGAGTACAAACGTTCAGTTAGTTATAAGATGAATAAGGTCTAAGGATCTAATATAGAATATGATGACTATAATTGATAACACGGTATTACATAACAGAAATTTGCTAAGCGAGTAGAACTTAAATGTTATCACATACAAAAAAGGTAGATATGTGAGGTGATGGCTGAGTTAAATGGATGAGGGAAATCTTTTCACAATATATACACATATAAAATCATCATGTTGTACACTTTAAATACCTTACTATTTTATTTATCAACTAGAGACCCGGTGCACAAAATCTGTGCACAGTTGGAGCCCCTAGGCCTGGCCGGTGATCAGGGTCTATTGGGGCCATCTTGCCCAGTCCCAATTGGGACCGGGCCAGCCAGAGTCTGCAGCTGCCAGATGGGGCCTGCCAGATGCGGGGAGGGACCGGGGGAGGTTGGCTGTGGGAGCACACTGACCACAAGGGGGCAGCCCCTGTGCTGAGTGCATCATAGTGACTGGTTGGCCCGTTGTTCGGTCATTCTGATCGTTTGGTCATAACAGTCACTTAGGCTTTTATATAGATAGACTATACTTCAATAAAGCTTGAAAATAAACAAATAGTATCTCTTGGAAATCATTCCATATTAGCATACAACAATCTGTTTTATTCTTTTTTATGATTGTACTAGAGGCCCGGTGCACAAAAATTTGTGCACTTGGGGGGGAGGGGGGTTCCTCAGCCCGGCTTGTGCCTTCTCGCAGTCTGGGACCCCTCAGGAGATAACGACCTGCTGGTTTAGGCCTGCTCCCAGGTGGCAGAGGGCAGGCCCAATCCCTAGGTGCAGCCCCTGGTCAGGCTCAGAGCAGGGCCGATTTGGGGAGTTGGGGCGCTGCCCCCGGCATGCACAGAGCAGGGCGAACTGGGAGGTTGCGATGCCACCCTCAGTCACGCTCAGGGTAGGGCCTATTGGGGGGTTGGGGCACCGCCCCCTGTCACACTCAAGGCAGGGTCGATGGGGAGGTTGCAGCGCTGTCCCCTGCTCTGTCACACACAGAGCAGGGCCAATCAGGGGGTTGGGGCGCCGCCACTGTCACACTCAGGGCAGGGCCGATGGGGAGGTTATGGCTCTACCCCATCACACCCAGAGCAGGGCCGATCAGGGGTTGGGGTGTCACACCCTGTCACACACAGAGCCTCAGGGCGATCAGGGGGTTTGTACACTGCCCCCTGTCACGCTGATCCCGGTGCCAGGAGGCCTCGCAGCTCCGCTGATCCTGGTGCTGGGAGACATACTACCCTTTTACTATATAGGGTAGAGGCCTGGTGCACGGGTGGGGGCTGGCTGGTTTGCCCTGAAGGGTGTCCTGGATCAGGGTGGGGGTCCCCACTGGGGTGCCTGGCCAGCCTGGATGAGGGGATGATGGCTGTTTGCAGCTGGTCACACACCCTTCAGGGTGGGGGTCCCCTCTAGGTGCCTGGCCAGTCTGGGTGAGGGGCTGAGGGCTGTTTTCAGGCTGGTGGGTGACTGAAGCTCCCAACTGCTCCTTTTTTTCTTTGTGTTTTTTTTTATTCTGGGCCAGCTTTAGCTCTGACTCCAGCTCTGAGGCCTCTGCTGCTGAAAGCAGGTATCTGGTTTGTTTGTGTTCTATAATCGAAACACTGTATCAACTCCAGGTCTGAGATCCCGGCTCACTGAAAGCAGGTTTCTATTTGTAACTGCAAGCTCAGAGGCTGGCAAGGCAGGCGGGGAACGTTGGTTTCCTCCATCACTGAAGCAAGCGAGCCTCATGTTAGTTTCAAGCTGCCTGGCTGCCGGCCCCCATCTTGGCTGGCAGTTAATTGCATATCGCCCTGATTAGCCAATGGGAAGGGTAGCGGACGTACACTAATTACCATGTTTTTCTTTTATTAGATAGGATAGTATTCCATTGTATGGCTATACTATATTTAACCATTCACAAATAACAAATATTAGTTATTTCCAACTTTTTGCTGTTACAAACACTGCTCTAATAAAATCCTTGCACATAATCTTTGTTCATGTATATAACTAAATCTGCAGATTAGTTTTATTATAATGGGTGACATATAACACTAAAATACTCTAATGCAAAAGCCATGTGTAAGAAAGAAGGCAAAAACTTAGCCTCCTACCTACCTGAGGACACAGTGTTCTCAACTGGCAATTTTACAACTGCTGCTCTTCTGCTAAATAAACAGGCCTTTGTAAACTAGGCATAAAAAAAACTTACACTTTTTAACTGCAACTGCCAAATAATGACTAACTTAACAAAATATGACTCAAAACAGATCTAAAACCTCTGTACTAGGAAGCTTTACAGGTGCACATGGGAGGAGTGTGGATTCGGATCAAGTGTCTCCAGTTCTTTCCTTTAGCTCCATCAAATATCGCCCTCTCTACTTGACTATTCCCCTTTCCCTTTTAAATGTAATTAAGTTTCAGATCTTTTTAAAAATCAAAAACCAGAAAACAACCCCTAGCATATGCACAAGTTTCCCAACTATATTCTATAAAGAGTAGAATACAACTGCTTAATATCCATTCATACCTAAATTTATATTAATCTAGCTTCTTTAGCCAAATGACCACTACTCTATTTACTGGCAAGTTCAATAAACCTCCAATGCTCAAAATTGGCATTTCCCAGGGATCTATCCACAACCATTTTCTCTTGTCAGTCCATATCAGTAGTCTTTTTCTTACTCTTGATTTAATTGTGTTGATGTATTCCAAATCTACTAATCACTACCTCAAACCCCTAAACATACATAACTTTCTACTATGTGTCTCTGGATACCCCCTAAATGTCAACAAATAAACGTGTCCAAATTTAAACCACCACCTTCCTCACTAAATTCCAAGGTTTCTAATTTTGTGCATTAAGTATCACTACCTAACTGGCTGTGTAAGCCAGACCCTACACAAAAGCCATTGGGAGCCTATCCTGGCTCTTCTTATCCAGAGTCCCCAATCACTATCAATTAAGTCCTTCATAATTTCAAGATTGCAACACAAGGGTCCCCCTATTGCTGATCCTTCCTGCATCTCCTTCACACTGGGGACTAAGTAATCTTCCTAAAATACAATGTTGATCATTTCCTTGCCATACCCCAAAAATGTTGATGGTCTTCCATCTCCACCCCAACACGTTTAGGATAAGAGATATTTCACAAGCTAACCATTCCCTTACCTTTCCAGCCTGACTGAAGGCCATCTTTCCTCATGTACGCAAACCTCAAGCAAGTCCAAATTATTCACTGTTTCCTATACACAACACACTTTCTCTCCAACTCCATGGCTCTTCATCCTTTGCTTCAATTAACTAATTTCTATTTGTCCTCCAAATTTTGGTTAAAAAGCACCCTTGGAAAAGTATCTTTAATCCCTTTAGGCTGAATAAGGCAATAATCACTATACTCATCACCCTCTAATGAGAGTGTTTGTTGACATTTTAATCAAAGCAACATATAAGCCACTCATAAGCAGGAAATGGTGTTTGGCATAGCACTGGGTACGCATTAAGCATTCCATAAATCAGGGGTGGGAACCTTTTTTTGCCAAGGGCCACCATATGGATATTTATAACATCATTTGCAGGCCATACAAAATTATCAACTTAAAAATAAACCTGCTAAACATTTAATTAACTCACCCCTAATGCCTTGGCAGGGCCAGAACAAATGATTTCACGGGCCTTATACAGCCCATGGGCCAGATGTTCTCCACCCCTGCCATAAAAGATACTGAAGAAAAGAAGCAAGGAAAAATGCTGTGAGTCACTTTTCACAGTCCTTTCAACGCTATTATTCTCTAATTGTCTTGCACTAATCATAAAAAAAGAAGAATACCACGGCTTAAGGGTTGTTTACTAGAAATTTAAATTTTTTAATTTACAATTTGGTGAAAATCTTTTAAAAATGGAGCTAATAAGGCTCATCCAGATCCTTCTAAACCAATAATAACAATAAATTTCAGTGCAATAATTTGCTAGAATGTATCTTAAATTGCAGTCTTTGACCCTGTTCTCCTAAGTTTTACGAAGTCTTAATATGAGCAGTAGTTGCATATATCCTTAACCAGAAATCTAAAATTAACTTCATATTCTGTTATTACCATGTCCACCTCTATCTCAGATTAGTCTACATTTGAAAAATCTATTTCTAATAATAACCTCTAATTATTGCATAGAAAAAGATTTTCTTTTAATAATGGTTAATTATGAAATTGATTTCTAAGTAAATGAGAGTAATGTTCAAAATGATCATGGAAATTCATGCTAAAGTGCACTGGGGAAAAAAATCATTAATCCACTGAAAACATTCTTAATATAGAAAAATAACCTTAAAGACAAAACACACTTACAACATATTACTTACCTTTAAAGCTCCATAACACAACCCATACAGTAGGGCCACTGCCACAATGCTACAGATGAAACTGTAGAGTGCTGCAAGCAGGCTGGTAGTGGCTAGATAGGAAAGGGGGGGGAAGGGATAAAGAGAGAATATTAATGTTCTCTAAATATTTGAGGGGAAAAACAAATCTGAAAAGGACACGGAAAAGTATTTAAAATGGTATATTGATTATAATTAAATTATTTATTTGGTTTTTAAAAAATTCAGTTACTTCATCCTTTCAAAGGATTTTGAAATAAATATTTACTATCCACAATTTTTGATATAAAATATATTCACCTTGGAAGTAATGAACACTTATACATAGCAAAAACATTTGTGCTTCAAGAATGTATCTTATTGTATTTACAAAAGTATGGGGAAATTAAGCTTGCTGAGGCCTGAAAAGGAATTGGAGATATATTAAGTATTCACTGAAAGATACTAGTCTATGTAAATAGAACCTGCGTACCCAGAGAAGTAAACTGTATTCCTATGTGTTTGTTAATTCTCACAAAAAAAGAACAGATCTGACTACTAATAATAACAACAACAAAAGATCCAATGGGATTATAAGTTTTAAGAAAAAGGTGATGGCTAAGATAGCTAGCCTTTATTTTTAACACATGGGTAACAAATTTTCTTTAATGGTAATTTTATATGGTTACAGGAAAAATTTTCCTTAGGAGATAATTAACAAATAGTACCTTGCACAAGTCTTTAAATCACATTATGACAAAGCCCACTATTATAAATGATCTACACTAAACCCTCACCGCCATATTTAGATTAATATAGCACCTATAACAGTGCCTAACTACTAGAACTGTCTTCTACTTATTAAGCTATGCTGAAGACCAGCGCAGTCTTAATTCACGTACTCTTTCAAAAATTTTTCATAACATTAAAAAAGCTCTAAGATTCATAGCAACATAGAAAAGGCTTAGTTTCTATTTAAAATTTAAGTCATAATATCAGCAGTGATTATTTCAATGCATATATTTGGAAGATAAATGAGTGAAATATAAAGTATGAAGAGAAATGGACTATAAAGTTACAGTAATTTATTTTCCTTCTGTATTATTTCTCTACTGCAAACATATTTTTGAACAAAACTTTAAATGGTTTAAATCAAATAAGAGTATATTTTAACCACAGTGGTTGCCCACAGGGTTATTTTCAAATTATGCAAACCATCTCTATTCCAATGTAATACTGGTCTTACTTATTCTGGAAAATGAAGTACACGTATAATAGGAAAATACATTTCTAAGTATGTCAGTTCATGTTCACACATTCTACTCTAAAAACAGAGGTACTTCTGAAAAGCTTATTTAGTAAAATGCTTTTACTAAAAGTATCCTGGTTTTGGCATTCCCATTTTAAAGATAAAACAACGCACTAAAACCAAATACATATACACACCAAATGCATATACCAATTCAAAATTCAAAATCAATGCCATGTATCAAGAGCTTAATTTGGGATAGATGACCTTTTATAAATATTTCATCAGTCTACACAGGTTCCATGTAAACGCACTATAACTTACAAATCAATTCCATTATTCCCATATCTTTCACTAAAGTATCAGACTTCGTTGCTCTTTCCTATTTATAAATTAATTCCTGCTCAGTCTTCAATTATTAAATAAGTATATTTTTCTTTCTAATTTCAATTCTAAAATGAAAATTTTAAAAGCAATTTTATTTTCAGTTTATTACTTAATGATCTGTAAAAGGAATATGGTAAACTGTAATTTTTTGAGAAAGTACTCACCATTACCACCAAAGATATGAATATCCAATTGTTCACAAAGGTACATTACAAATGTATTCACCTGAGGCAGGAGACCAACGAAAAATACTATTGGGAAACAGAGTGTAAACACTATAGAAGGAAAGAAAAGCATATTAAAAATAGTATACCTCATCTATCATTTTGTTCATTTAAGATCCGAAAATGACAAAAAGAAATCCCAAATTAACATAACCACAAAGCAAATTTTAAAAGATATCACTCTACATTATTTCTCTCTATATTAACTGCTTGGGTATTCAAAATAATCTTTTCAATTATAACAGCTTTTAAAATTGTTTCAATCATTTTCCAACAACAGGAACCTAAGGCACAGAATCCAAAGGAAGCCTTTCATCATCTCCTCTAAGAATAGAAGAATTATTATATTTGTTCATCATTAGCTTTTCTTCATCCATAATACTCCTATAGTTCTGTTCCTCACTGAGAGGATTACACTATACAACAAAACAAGCCTATTAAAATTACGTTTAGCCATGCTTGAGTGGCTCAGTGGTTGAGTGACAACCTATGAACCAGGAGTCACAGTTCAATTCCAGGTCAGGGCACATGTGTGGGCTCAATCCCCAGTGGGGAGTGTGCAGGAAGCAGCCGGTCAATGATTCTCTCTCATCATTGATGTTTCTATTTCTCTTTCTCCCTCTCTGAAATAAATAAAAATATATATTGAAAACAAACAAACAACTATTTTCATCTATTCAACTGACCTATTTATCAGTAAACTGTGTACAAATAAATTAATGTTAAGATCTGAGATATTTTAAAAATGACTCACCTATAACTAAATCCCTGGCTGATATAAGCACCAGTGGATTGGTAAAAGTTATTCCATACAATTTGAACTTGGTTGTAGTAAGGTTTCTGCTTCCATAATCCAAGAGCCAAATAAGACCACAACATAAACAGAAATAAACTGGTCTACTGTAGGCAATGATACGATTATGACCCTGAAAATGGTATTAAAAAACAAGTTAGTTTAGATAATTTTAAGAGTCACAACTGGCTATTGAGATTTTTTATGGCTTCTATTCTAAGGGTAGAAGTCTGCATATGGAAACTGTTGCAAAAGGGAATTACAAATATGGAAAGGAGGAAGAACTAAGTAAACCCTGTGACACTGGATTCAATTACAGTTATCAGTATAAGCTCATCATTTTTAATATGTATATAAACAGATATAAGAATAGGGGTGTGTGTGTGTTGGTGTGTATAAAGTTGACCCTTGAATTGTTAGGGGCACCAATACTGCCCCCTAACAGTTGAAAATCTGCATATAACTTTTTATTGCTCAAAAACTTAACTACTAATAGCCTACCTATATTGACTGGAAGCCTAACCAATAACATAAATAGTTGACTGATATATATTAGGTATGTTATATGTATTATATACTGTATTCTTATAATAAAATAAGTTAGAGAAAAGAAAATGTTATTTAAAAAATCATTAGGAATAAAAAATACATTTACAGTATTAATTAAAAACAATCTATGTATAAGTGGACCCATGCAGTTCAAACCGGTATTGTTCAAGGGCCAACTGTATTTATGTATGTATGTACATATGTATATACATACATATTATTTCCCAGCTTTAGCCAATGAGAGGGCCTAGAAGACAACATTCTAGTAATATAGATTACTGCCATCCAGATCTCAGTTTATAAATACCATTACTCCGTAAAAAGAACCAGTGCTCCATGGAGAAAAGGCTGGTTTCAGACTAGAGTAGAGAAAGTATAACATGAGCTTGGAACATATTGTTATGCAAAAAAAAGGAAGTACTTAAAAATTGATAAGGATATGTCAAAAGTATACAGAAGGCAGCTTGATAGACTCCCAAATGACCAAATCAGAAATAATTTGAACATCAAAATAAATGATAGTGACATCATAGAGTTGATTGAATAAGAATCTATGAATATGCACCAATACAAAAAATAAAGACAAGGGAAAGTTATTCCTTACTTACTGTGATGGTTCAGGCAAGAAACATCAACAGATATTAAAAACAAGTCTGAGGGGCAACTGGACATATATAATCTCAGAGTATCTCTCTAAGGATATTTATTAACTACAACAGAAAAATAGTAACATTTGAGTAGTGGTTCTCAAGGGACTGGGAGGGGATTTGGACCCCCAGGGGATACTGGCAATGTTGGTTGTCACAATTGGGGTGGGGGTACTATTGACATCTAGTGGGCAGAGATAAGAGATAAAGCTAAGTATCCTATAATGCACAGGACAGCACCCTCATCTACAACAAAAATTATCCAGGCCAAAATGTTAGTATTGCAAAGGTTAAAAAAACTCTGCAGGCACTAACTATCCTTAGCCAAAAGATGAAAATTAACACCACCAAGAAAAGGTTAAATCGACATCATGTGCTTCCTGAAGTGATACACTGAGAACATGACTGTTGAGTGTTCCTACCAAAAGCACAGCCTATATCTAATCAAGAAGAAACATCAAACTCAAACTGACAGATGGTCTACAAAATAACGGGCCTGTACCCATCACAAATGCCAATATCATGACAAAGGATAATTATATTTAATGAATGTAAAGAAATGCCTTTGTTTCTAGGAATTACAGGCTGAGGTATTTAGAGTTATAGGGGCATTGTGTCTACGATTCACTCGCAAACAGTTTAGAAAGTGTGTGTGTGTGTGTGTGTGTGTGTGTAGGGCAGGGGTGGGCAAACTTTTTGACTCGAGGGCCACAATGGGTTCTTAAACTGGACCGGAGGGCTGGAACAAAAGCATGGATGGAGTGTTTGTGTGAACTAATATAAATTCAAAGTAAACATCATTACATAAAAGGGTATGGTCTTTTTTTTTTTTTAAGTCTTATTCATTTCAAACGGGCCAGATCCAGCCAGCGGGCCGTAGTTTGCCCACGGCTGGTATAGGGAGAGAGAGAAAAAAACAAGAAAGGGAATAACCGAATATGGTGAAATGTTTACACAAGGATCTGGGTGAATAGCATCAGGAATTCTTTGTACAATCTTTGCAAATTTTCCCTAAGTCTGAAATTATGTAAAAATAAAAACTTTAGTATTTCCATATATCATTACACTTCAAAAGCATTCTTACGAAACAATAAGCAAGTAGTTGAAAGACTGTCACGTGCCTCTGTGTTTTGTTTTGCTCATCTCGTCTCAGTAAGTGTCTCTGTATATGGGTAAAAGCAGCTATATTCAAGAAAAAAGGCATCATCACAACTGTTCTGGGAGTCTAATTTTGAACTACTTTAAAGAGAATGCCCTTCAGTCTTTCTATTAAATAAATATTTCAGTGTGCGATCTAAAACTGAATCATGCTTTAAAATAGTGCTGAGGAGCTAATACTTATCTTAAGTCACAAAGTAAATAACAGTATTTTTAATCTCCTTTGTGTCTATGGGTCTAAACACCAGATCAATGTATTTCTTCTTTATTCTTGCTTCTAATGATTACTGAAGCAAAATAATGTAAAGTTTTTCCTACTTCAAAATTCTATTTTTCAATATTTACTCATGATTTATTGTTCAAAAGTTATTAAATGCAGGTTATCAAATAATCATGATTTTATATGAACCATGTTTACCTAGTTGACAGGCTGTAAAAAATGAATTATTATGCTCATTTTCAATCAAGATTTAGAGTCCACAATTACAATGGCATTTTATTTCATGCTAATAAACCACCTTCATTTCTAGGAATGTGTCAAAACTTAGATGAGAAAATAGTAACATAAATCTTCATTCAATCTGACATATGATCCCCAAAAAGGTTTGATGCATGTTAAAGAACTATGAGTTACAGGCATATGAGAGTGACTTACATGTCTGGGGGAAGAAGAATCTGGCTGAACACTCTAAAAATGAAATAGAAAGAGAGATTATCCTACTGAAGTCCTGGTAATTTTACAAGCAACTTTCAAATGCCTGAAATAATTTCAGTAAATATTCCACAGGTAAGAAATGACCTACATTAATTGTGTTGAAACATCAACAGAAGATAAAACATCATCTCCAGGCAGTGGTGTCACTATGGTATTAAAAAACATCTAAAATCTTTCTAGACTCTTAAACTTATTTATAGTTAATTAACCATTTGCATCTAGTTAAACGTTTTGGAAATGGCACATGGTTGCCAGGTCCATCCTACTGCTTGCCTCATTACTACAAATGAGTATGTTATGGTAGGACGCTTCCTGCTTTTCTTAAATCTTGAGATTTTTCCATTACCGTTTACTTTCAATATTATTTTGTACTACTTTCAGATGTACAGCGTAGTGGTTAATCATATACTTAGGTAGAATGTTCTCTTATGTAGCATTACACCTTTCAGGAAGTGCACAGAACATGGGTTATCTTATAAAAAAAATTCTAGTTCTGCCCATAAATTCCACACTTACTAAACAATTCAATGGTATTTGTATTAAATACATCATCTGCATTTTCATATAAAAATCATCAAATAAGTTAGGCAATATCTTTGCAAGAAATTTTATCAACGTTCCATAAAAATGTCCAATAGGTTTTATTACTTCCCAAATCACGACTTTTCTTTCCAATAGCAAAACCAACAATTTCACTAAGATGGTCTATCACCATCCTACATTTCCAGATTGGACTATGCCTACTGAGTTAGGCATGTGGCTCTTGGCAGGATATGAGATGAGGCATTCTTTCTTTTTTTTCTTAATATATATTTTTATTTATTTTAGAGAGGAAGGGAGAAGGAGAGAGAGAGACAGAAACATCAAAGATGAGCGAGAATCAATGATCGGCTGCCTCCTGCATGCCCCACACTGGGGATGGAGCCTGCAACTTGGGTATGTGCCCTTGAGCGGAATCAAACCTGGGGACCTCCCAGTCTGCAGAACGACTCTCTATCCACTGAGCCAAACCAGTCAGGGCTGAGGCATTCTTTCAATTCCAACATCTATCCTTTAAAGCTTCTGTTCAGCCTTTCTTATATCTTTTTATGACATTACTATTCTTCTAGTTAACTAATTTCAAAAATCTGTCATATTTTACCTTTTCCATGTCTAACCATATTAACCTAAAAGCAGGTTGAATGGGACAGGAAACATTGGAACCAGAGAATGAATTTAAATGGTTTAAGACAATAAAGGAATGAATTAAGGTGGTTAAAATGGAAAGCAAGAACAAAGGCCAGTTAACATAAGATCACCACATTTAATCAAAGTAACCTGGAACGAGTAGAGGCTCTAAGATTTTGAGTTGGTATACTACTGTCAAAAGCAAAGCAACTGGGAAAGGAAAATATTTATCAGAAGATGATGATGTGCTATTTTTAAATGTGCCAAATGCCTATTAAATATATAGGACTAAAGCCTGTGAAAAAGATGAAGACTTTGAGATATAAAACTGGGCATAATTCCTATATAGGCATAACAAATAAAGTAATAAAACAGTATGACTTCACTGCAAGGAATTGCAAATTAGGAAGAGGGCCAAATAAAACCCTAGAGAATTCCCATAAATTAAGAAGTAGTCAAAAGAACAAAGAGGGGCTTCCAGTCAAGATGGCAGCATAGCCTGGCTGGTGTTGCTCAGTAGTTAAGCATCCACCTATGAACCAGGAGGTCACGGTTCAATTCCCAGTCAGGGCACATGCCCAAGTTGTGGGCTCTATTCTTGGTGGGCAGTGTGCAGGAGGCAGCTGATCACTGAGTCTCTCTCGCCACTGATGTTTCTGGCTCTCTCTCCCTCTCCCTTCCTCTCTAAAATCAATAAAAATATATTAATATTAAAATAAATAAAATAAAGTCACAAACAATAATGAAGAGAATGTACAGATAGAAGACAGTATTCATAGATGTTAAGTGAATACTTATAGAGAATGAAGCCTAAGAAAAAGACATAAATTTGGCAATTTGAGATTACTTGCAACCACAAAGACTGTAATTTTAGTACTGCAGTAAGGAAAAAAGTATGAATGGGTCCTGAAGAAATGAAGCAGTTGACATAGGCAGTTTATTCAGTCAGATGCCTATCAATAACATCTGGACAGCTGATGGTATAAACAGAACTAAGCAAATAGTTTTCAAGATGGGAGAGTGTTCTTCATGTTAGCATATATCAGGCAAACAACCAATACAAGCAAGAGTATTTACTGGTTATGAAAGAAAGGAAAGGAGACAGTCCATGTTAATAGTCCATAGATTTTGCATAGAAGGTAAAAAATTTGGTATATGATTCTCCCATTTTTTGAAAGCTTAAAATTGATCAATTTTGATATTATACAGCCACTATTAAAACAACAGCAAAAGGATGCCAATCTTCTCTTTTCAATGTCCCAAAAGAACATATATACTAGTTTTGACATTATTGTTATCTATCAATGATGAATTTTAATAAACTTCACATACAGAATAAAAGACAAAATACAGAATTTATGTTGATAAGTTTAAAAGAAATAAAATTTTTAAATGCAAATTCTTATTTGTAACAAATACCCAAATACTTTCTTTTAATACCAAAAATGGCTTTAAGGAAGCTTCATTTACATTTCATTAATTTTTAAAGTTCATATGTCCCTTTTGCTCCCTACCCAATCTGATGTAAATATCCAACAAAAACAAATTTAAAAAATTAATATCCTCACTATATAATTCAGTGAATGATATGAAACTTTCTCTCCCTTTTAACACAGTCAGAAAAGAAGAGAGATGCTGGTACCTTAAGTAGTGAGTATTGGCAGCTGGCTATCACCAGGCAGAACTGGAAGACCCAGATATCTCTGAAGAAGCCTTGTATGAGAAGAATAGATCCCAAAAATGCTACAAGAATAGCAAGGATGACAGCTAACACATTTTCCAGAATCTCACGATTCCTGTAGATAGGAAAACTTATGAGTAAGTGTATCATCAATATAAGAAATTAATCGGAGTGAAGTAAGAAAGTCATCAATATTAAATTCATAGTTTGTTTCCTGAGATTTTCTTTGGTACTGGGTTTGAGTAAGATTTTGGATCACACTGAAAAAGATGCTAGTCTATGTAGAAAATGAAAACAAATTCTTATGTATAAATAAAGCATGCTATAATGAATTGTGAAGTATTTATTTTAATGCATAATATAGTTTTCATTTCTATTTTTAAAACTTCACTCTTAACATCTTTTTCTGTCAAATTTTTTGCAAAATAACTAACCAACTTGGATGACAAATAAAAGAGCTATACAACAAAACAAGTTTTTAAAAAAACAAAATCTCAAAACAGTTTCTAGAAAATTAAAAAGTTGTTCATTTTTGCCCGGCTGGTGTGGGTCAGTGGTTGAGGATCGACCTATGAACCAGGAGGTCACAGTGAGGGCATATGCCCAGGTGTGAGTCCGATTCCCAGTAGGGGGCATGCAAGAGGCAGCCAATCCACGAGTCTCTCTCTCTCCCTCTCCCTTTCTCTCTGATATCAATAAAAACATATTTTTTTAAAAAAGTTGTTCATTTCCTACACAAAGAAAGCAGAACACAAAACTATGCCCATAGGAAGATATGTCCTGTTATCTTAAAAAAGTACAGATATGGGTTAAAAAAGACAATGTATCAAAATGATACGACTAATAATGGTTCTCTCTGAATGGAAGGATTATGAATGGTCTTTGTCTTAAAATCTTTCTATATATTGTTCTATAATGCATAAAGAATTATTCTCATAACCATAAAAATGTTTGTATTAATTTGTTGTCAATGCCATATTTAGTCCTCAAATGTCCTAAAGTTAATATTTACAAAACATCCCTCTACTATTTCATGTTAGTTCTACAAAATTAAAACAAGTTCTACAGAATTTTCAAAATAAACAGTGGTATTTTCCTTGATCTCATATGGCAGCTATGGAATTCCAGATTTGCTGAATCCAGTGTTCCTTGTCAACCCTATTACTCCACATACCGTCTATATTGCTAGACACTGTACTTGTGCTCCCCTTTGGCTTTCTTAGTTTTAAATTTTGACAAGTCCAATTTATCAATTTTCTCTTTTACTAATCTTATTTTTGGTGTTACATATCAGAAATTTTGCCTAATCCAAGGTCACAAATATTTTCTCCTATGTTTTGTTTTTTCCAGAAATTTTGTTGTTTTGGATTTTACATTTGGGCCTCTAAATATATTTGTTATTGATTTCAGAGAGGAAGGGAAAGGGAGAGAAAGATAGAAACATCAATGATTAGGCAACCTCCTGCATGCCCCCTACTGGGTATCAAGCCCACAAGCTCGGTACTAGTATGTGCCCTGACCAGGAATTGAACTGTGATCTTCTGGTTCATAGGTTGACATTTAACCAATGAGCCACACTAGCCAGCCAGACCCTATGATCCACTTTAAATTAATTCTTGTAATATGGTGAAAGGTAAGAATACAAGTTTTTTTTGTTTTGTTTTGTTTTGTTGCACATGGAAATCCAATAGTAATGGCATCCATTGTACTTTTTACCTCAGACATTTTAGTTTTCATCTCTACAAGTTTGATGTGGGTCTTTTTTTATATTTTTATTTTTTATGTATCCCATGTTGCTACCTAACTTTTTTTAACATATGGAATACAATTTTAACAGTTTTAATGTCTTTGACTGCTGATTTTAATACCTGTGACAATTACAGGTAGGTTTCAATTGATATATTACTTCCCTCATAAGTCATATTTTACCCCTTCCTTGCACAGTTGGTAATCTTTGGATGCCAGACACAGTGAACCTTAACTTAGTGGGTGTGAGAACTGGATTTCTATAAATCTTCTTGAGCTCTGTTATGTTACTTGAAAACAGTTTGATCCTTTCAGGTCTCACCTTTTTGCCTTAGTATGTGGGTATGGAGTAGTGTTCATTCGAGGACTGATTATTCCCCACTTCTAGGGCAAGGCTTTCGTGAATATGCTACACAATGAAATATGACTTGTGAGTTTCTTCCATCTGGCTGGTAGGAACAGGATTATTCCTGGCCCTGTTCCTCTATTTCTTTCACATGGTTCTTTCCCTGGCCTCAGGTAGCTCCTTCACATACATTCACTTATCAGTACTCTGCTGAATAGTCAAGGAGACCCCACTGAATCTGAGGCCCTCTCTGTGAAAGTAATCCTTTCTCTGATATTCTGTCCTATGGACTCAGCTCCATCTCTAACTCAGGAAGTCTGCTAGACTCTATGGCTCACATAATTTGTTTCCCATCTCTCAGGAATCACTACCATTTGTTGTCTCATCTCTAATTTCTTGAAAACCATTGTTTCATGCATTTTGTCTGTTTTTCATTGTCAGGTAGGATGATAAAGCCAGTCCTTGTTACTTCATGTTGACTAGAAGTAGCACTTAGTCATCACGTTAATAATAGACTAAATATTGATTACTATTAAGATTAGTGCTAAGAAATCGGAAACAAAAGTTTCCTCTTGTGCCTTTTATATTTAGGGTCATGTTATCTGTAACCTGATAAATATTAACACTTGATTTTTTCTGAGTTTTATATATAGTTGAATGACTCTTATTGATGATTATGTGAATATTTCATATACACATATGAAAATCACCACAAAAAGGTTTCGAATGAATTCAAGAGAACCAATGTTTGGGAACCTTATTAATTTAAATTTTATCTTAAAGGACCAAAGTAGAAAACAATCTCCAACATGCTAACCAAGTAAAAACCTCAATGAGTTATTAGAGACATTTGAATTTAAAAATAAAATCTGCATCCATCTTTAATATCACACTATATTCTCACCTATCAAACAAGGACAAAAGTGTGAGTCTGTCAAAGTTAACGCCAATCCAGAGCTGGGGCAGGATCCAAAAGCGGTAATAGTGTTTAACCTTCTGGGCGGCATCTTCTGTTGGACCGTAAGTAGCTGCCAGGTCTGGGCTTAGATCAATGTCTTGTTGCTCCAACAAATCTGTGTCGATGGTTAAGAGTCTATTCAATCGAATCTGCGGGAGAGAGAGCTAAAAGGAAGTCAGCGTTAATAGGCTTAAAATATCTTTAATCAAGTCATCATTCAAGAGCTACTCAATTAGCTTAGAAATTATCTAAACCTCCTTAATTTTCTATACTAGTCCACTCCTCATGGATATTTTATGACCATTAGAAACTTAATCAATAGGTCTTTTGGGAAGGTTTTATGAGGAAAAGTGTTTGAAACCTTAACATTTTGATTGTTTAGCTAGTAAATCCATTAAAATCACTTACAGTGAATTATGGGTGGCTTCCCTTCTCCCTGCTACAGTCATGGCCTTTTCTCAGTAAGTTATGAACCTCACTGCCATGTGAAAGCTAAGGTCCTCTGCACTGGATTCAGTGCTTTCAACGCTCACTTACTACAGTCTTATCACTGCTGTTGTTTACAAGTCCCTCCTACACCCTGTCCCCTTTGGTTTTGGCAGGCTGCTCATCTAGGCTTTACAGGAAATTACCACATTACACTTCTTTCAGCTTTAACTCATTCAGACCAGTAAACAAGTTTCCCCTTCCTCTGAAAGAATCAAAGTTTACTGAATCTAGCACAGCACAAACCAGCACTTTGCTATCTCAAAGCTCTCACACAGTTATCAGCAAAGAACACTAACCATTTCCCATTTTTCCTTTCCTATGGAGCTTCCAAGAATACACTACAGCAAACACATAGGGAGATTTTACTTTTCAACACATATCCTATATAATAAAAGCCTAATATGCTAAGTGTTCGGTTGTCTGGTCAGCTGCTCAACCAATCAAAGGGTAATATGCTAATAATATGCTAAGGTCACTCAACCGCTGGCTATGAGGTGCACTGACTATCAAGGGGCAGATGCTCCGACCAATAGATTAGCTTGCTGCTGGAGTCCGGCCAATCAGGACTGAGTGAGACTGGCCGGACATGCCCTGGAGCCCTCCCGTGGTCCCTGTCCCTCCCCAGCTGGCCAACCTCCCACGTCCCTCCCCAGCCCCAATCATGCACTGATGGGTCCCTTGGCCTGGCCTGTGCCCTCTCGCAATCCAGGACCCCTCAGGAGATGGCGGAGAGCCAGTTTCGGCCCGATCCCACAGGCCAGGCCGATGGACCCCATTGGTGCATGAATTCTTGCACCAGGCCTCTAGTATAGATATAATCAAGAAAACTTACTTTCTATATATAACACAGCCACTATCTCTAAACATTCACAAAGACTTCCCCAAACACTTCATCTTATGCTCTCTCAACCCTGACACTACAGGAATTGTGGCCAGATAATTCTATAATGTGAGAGTTGGGCTGTCAACTATAGGATACTTAACAGCATCTCTGGCTTCTATCCACTATAGACCAGTAGCATTCCCCCTGCTGTGACAAGCGAAAGTGTTTCCAAACATTGCCAAATGTCAAGTAGTTAAAAACCTTTGCTCTATGCCATCTTATACCTATGGTCTTAAAACCCTGTTCACAACTCTGCATCTTCAGGAAGCTGCCAATAATTAATCCCTTTGGCACTAAATTTATCTACCTATACCTCTTATGTGTTATTTATAAGGATTACATCCATTTTGTCTTTCCCAGCTTCAGTATACTAATATACATTTTGATGGCAAAGACAGTATTATCTTTTTTACAATATCCCCACTGTATTTTATGTGGCACATTTTTTTTATGTGGCATATTTTTTATACAGTGATATCATCACTAAGCTTCCAAAACATATACATTAGTATAAAAATAACTGATAGTTAACCAATAAATAACTACCCCAAAATCATAATATTCACAGTAAAATTTTAAAATGAAACCATAAAAAAATGGCAAAACCGGATTATGGCATTGGTGAGTAAAGTAATCTTTACAATATACTCTCAAAAGCCTAATAATTGATTCATATATAGCTAATTAAACTTCATGATGTTCCATATTTGTTTAACAAAGGACTACTAAGAAGAGATGTACTATGGGACAGCAAAAGTATTTTGCCATATTTTTCAACAGAATTCCTTTTTCTGATTTGTGTAGCAACTTAATCTGAAAGCGCATTGTTTTATAAAAATAAAGGAAAACTTACCACGTCATGTGGATAAAATCGAACTGAGGTAGAACTGGATACATGAGAATCGGTATCACTAAAATAAAACGAAAAAGACTTTAGGGAATAAAGAGCTTGCTAGGTAACAGGAAAAAAACAAATCATTTAACAGTGTTTGATATTTACAGTGTCTTCACTTTTCTACATCAACTTCAAAATGCAAAATATCATTTTCCTAGAGTTGTGATTAAGAACATAGTCTCTGGGTCAAAGTATCTACATTCAAAATTCTTCACCAGGTGAATGAGATTTTGGACACATTACCCAACTTTTTTATACTTCAGATTTCCTCATCAGTAACAGGATGATAGTACCTTTTTCACAAGGTTCTTGTGAAGAGTGTTTAATAAAGCAACTAACATATTGCCTGGACTCAGGATAAATTTAGCTATAATGGCCTAGAAACACAATTCAGTGTCCACAGGTCAAGCTAAGATTTAACTGTGAGACCTTACCACATTTATGGTGTAAGCAATTGTTTTTGTCTTGAATTAAACATAATTGTTTCCATTGCTCCATTCTCCTACTGTTTCGACTGCTACAAAATACCTAACACACCAACTTAATCATTTTTGACACAAATTCTGAAACTAGACTAAAGGAGCATAAAGAGTATGGTTTTCTAAATGTTTTATCTTTTCCGCAGATAAGTGACTTTTCATCTATGTGATTATAAGATCCTGTTGCTTTATATAAAACCTCAAAACTTAAAAAAAATTAGGTGAATTGCCCATAGATGTGTACATTTAAATAGGTGTGTCCATTATTAAATGGAAATCCTAATATAATAATCAAATGGCCCTAGTGAAAACAGTGAATTAATTCATCAGTAATGTATTTCAAAGCAGCAACTTATATAGATAAATAAGATTAAAATTTTACAAAAAAATTTAACACATTCTAAACTATAATTATGTCATATGATTAAGTTTTCTAAGTTCTTATTTGCTTTTCTACCTTCATCATTATTTTATATAATTCCTTCCTAAGGGAAACTAAATGTAACATATGACCCATAATTTAAGAAATTCCGTCTTCTTTATAGCTAGTAAACACACTTTAAAACAAATGAAAACTGATCATTTAAGATATTTGACCAACCCCTTAAAGGAAGTGAAAAATTTTAATTATACAGAAGAGAATGATGGGTATGAACTTAGTTGTGTAAATATTTTTAATTAGCTTTTTTTACATCATATATTTACAATGAAATCTATAGTTAAATTTGCAACTGTGCAAACCACTGTCTCACTATAAGATCAACAGGAAATTTTTACTTTATTTTTAAAAACACAGGATAGCTTTTGTTTTAAGAATAATGCTTTCCTTTTCCCATAGCAACATATTCTAACTCTCTAGAGACAAATGCACTATGACAAATTATTTAAGCCAATATAAACAAATGTTTTCAAACAACATTTACATCTAAAGGCTTAAAAACTTTAAACACAGCAAATATATGCAAGTGTACACACCCTCCTAAAATGATTTCACACATACCAGATATTGGATGCTCTTCTTGCTGCTGGTTCAAAATTCACAAGTGACATATCACAGCCACCAGTCTCATAAAGCGTAGAAGAGAATTTACCTAGCAAATAAGTGATTTTTTAAAAAAGAATAATCAGAATTTTTCCTTCAACAAACACTAAATTTTAAATGTTACAATTCAAGGAAATTTACTGTAACCTTTCCAAAATATTTTAAAAGAAGTGATTGGCAGGTAATTCAGCATGTGAACTGAGAAGAAATGTTAAACAGTGGTACATAAATGTCAACATACGTAATCAGGTATAGAAAATAAGGGATTGTATCAGCTTTGCAATACCAGTCTCCTCATTCTCCTCCCAGAACATTCTGAAGTAATCATGTGAGTGAATTTAATGTTGTTTAAAAGTCACCTGACTACTTGCAAGTGGTGAGTGGCGATTGGGAAAGCTGCTTGTCTTAAGACAGCTCAAACTGCAAGCCAACAAATTTGTGTGATTACCTTCGGAGTTGTTTGTTTGGTGTGTGTTTTTAGAAAAAGACGAAGATTGTCAAAATGGATATAAGAATAAAATATAATAATGTTGGTAATAAAATTACAGTATTTAATGAACATTACTAGTTGTATGGTTCTATAAGAACTCTGAAAAAATTTAAGAATACTACTTGTACAGGCAAATAGCACTTGTCTGATAAACTGATAAAAGGTTTAGAAAGTATGTTGGTTGTAAAGAAATAGCGGTTTAAAAAAACTTTCTTAAAATGAACTCTATAAGATAAAATTATTTCTGATAATGGAATTTTAAAAATCTGTACTGTCTGAAATTCATTCTCTACCTTGACAATCTATGCTAGTCCATATCAATGGTGAGTTAGGGAGCATAAATATATGAATATAAATTTCCAGCAAGACAATGAGAAGAGTTACACAATACTGGCTTAACTAAAATTTAAAAATTATTTTTAAAATGCAATTTTTTATGTTCTGCTCTTTCCTCACTCATCATGAATAATCAAAGACTGGTTATGCTACTATAACTAACTTACATTAATAGAAAAAAATCTTATCAAAATAATAGACTACATAAATACAGAAGAATTTTAAACCTATGTTAAATAAAATAACTAAATCATAGTAACAAAGAGCTAGAGAGCTTGGCTTCTGTATCTGAAATCCAGTAAGAATGGATGCATAAATATTTTTATATCACATAATTTGTGTGTATTTTATAAATAAGTTAATCCTGTATCCAATAGCATTTAAATTATTAAAGTATAGTCTGGTATTTAAGTATTCCATGGAATTTTTAGTAATATAAGTCTTGTTCTTGGGATATTAGATAAATATTTATATGCAACTAAAGTCAATTAAATATATTATTCTTTGCTATTTTAAAATGGAAAAGTAAAAGAACATTATGTCACTATACAAATTGCTTTTACATAAAAGTGTCTAATATAAAACTTTTAGAGACATAGTTGCATTTTAAATAAATACAAACAAAAATAAAGCATGTCCCTCAAAAGCTTTATAGACAGAAAGCTGAACAATTGAGCAGTTCTATTACTATATAAATCTACAACTCTGAATGCTTCTATCAAACTATACGAGTAATAAAACTTAGAAATTTAAACAGAAACATAAAACATGCCTAAGAAACAAGCAGCTTTAATTTTATCAAAAGTGCACAACTTCAACAGTACTTTTTATTTTTTCCTAAGAAGCTTTTGTCTACCTACTAACTGTAAGAACACGTTAAGGTTTTTAAAAATATACATGACACATGTCAGAACAAACTAACATCCTATTAAGGCTTTCTGGTGTGTTCCCAAGTTTACTCCACTAACAGAACAGATTCTACGTCCCTTATATCTTTGGGCTGGGAAACTGACTGCACTTCAGAAGTAAGAAATTCTATTCAAAAGATAAGCAACTCAGAAAAAAAAATACACTTAAAAATATTTACCTTGGCTTCAGTGAAAACTTAGTAACATTTTAATGTATTAATATAACTTAAAGGCATCTTCAAAAATAACCAGAACAGAAATAAGTATATATTGCTTTGGTTTATAAAGATGAAGAATATTTTAAATTTATCCAAATCTTCTTAGAATGCATAACAATTTCACATACATCTCATTTTGAGATTAAAATCACGATCATAGTTAACCTTCAGATGCAAAGTAAAATGTGTCCTTATCAATAACCCTATCTTAACATTTTTTAATTTAAATATAATTTCTAATGATCATGAATTGGGAAGAAAGTAGAACATCAATGAAGTATATCTTCTTCACATGAATTATGATTATCAAGCAAGTCATATCATCATAATTCTACTCCCAGGTCATAATTAATTATCTACAGAAATAAAAGAGAAAAATGGTAATTGGCGTACGACGCTACCCTTTTCATTGGCTAATCAGGGGATATGCAAATTAACTGCCAACTCAGATGGCAGTTAACTGACAACAAAGATGGCAGCTAATTTGCATATGGCAGGCAGGGCAGGCCAGCGGGAGCCGCCATCCAGGCCCCCATGTGTGGCCCCGCCACCAGCCAGGACCCCCGCCT
>NW_006288624.1:1855545-1895006 GCF_000327345.1 Myotis davidii
CAAGGGCCAGAGCCAGCAATTGGAGGGGTCTGGCGGTCCCCTGCCCAGGCCTGACGCCTGGGCCAGAGGCATCAGGCCTGGAATGGGGGCAGAACCAGTGATGGGGGGAAATGAGGGTCCCCTGCCCAGGCCTGCTATTGGAGGGTGATGGGGGTCAACGCCTGAGGGCTCCCAGTATGTGAGAGGGGGCAGTCTGGGCTGAGGGACACTACCCCCCACCCCCACGCCCAGTGCACGAATTTCATGCACCGGGCCCCTAGTATCTAATAAAATGGCTCTGTCACAATTTAAAAAAGAAATAAATCCATTTCTGACAAAACAAACAAGATGGAGGCTGGAATTTCTACCAAAGGTCAATTTATAAATGATGAACAGGAAGATGAGTGAAACTGGATACTGACTTAGGACACTTGAAGCATGTGCCTGAAGGAACAAATGGTGGAACAGACAAATTCAAATAAACACTGGCAAAAAACCTGATAAGAGACATGAGGAATGAATAGGATTCTCTAACTTGTCCTACAGATAAAATCCTTACCACATGACACAAAGTTAAATGCATCCAGATTGTAAGAGTAGTGCTCACCCAAGAAACCCAACTATTTGTTTCTTGATGTCACTGATTTTACCGATGTACCCGGAAAGGAAGTGGGTGAACAGAAGGACAAATCATCTGTTCAGTCTGCATCCTCCAAACCCAACCCTGACACACTGTCTTAGTTGAAAGCACTTTTCTAGTATCGCTCTTAGGGCAGACAGGGCTATAAGAGCAGAGAGACATACAAGAGAGACAACTTTATAGTGTTTTTTAGAAGGTTGTTAAAGGACCACATACATCTATCTATATAACTAACTTATGTACTCTACAAAAAGAGCTTATTTCTGATGGTGATATGAATTGGATATCTATACTAATAAAAGGGTAATATGCTAATTAGACCAGGAGACCTTCCAGACAAAACAATGGTGGCGGGGCCGAGGCAGAGGCAGTTAGGGGTGATCAGGCCAGGAGGGGAGAGCAGTTGGGGGCGGTCAGCCGGCGGGGGGGCGGAGGGGGCAGTTGGGGGTGAGCAGGCCAGCAGGCAAAGTGGTTAGGGGCGATCAGGCAGGCATGCAGATGAGTGTGGTTAGGAGCCAGCGGTCCCATATTGCGAGAGGGACTGTGGGTTTAAGCCCGATCCCCCGAGGGGTCCCAGATTGGAGAGGGTACAGGCTGGGCTGAGAGACAACACCCCCCACCCGCATGAATTTCGTGCACCAGGCCACTAGTATTATTATATTTTTGAGAGAAGGCCTTGGATAGTACCCCCCCTTATTATCATGAGTGGTGATTATGAGTCTCTGAGGAAACATTTGTTTTCAACCAGACAGAAATTACTCATTTTATTGCTGCTTATTATAGGTTAATGGACTTGTTTCTCCCTAGACAAGAAGCCAGGAAACTTTCTGTAAAAGGCTAGGTAAATATCTAAGCTTTGTGGGCCAGACGGTCTCTTTTGGAACAACTGAAATCTGCCACTATATGAAAGCAGCCACAGCAAAATCATAAATACATATTTCTTTTATTTACAAGCTGGATTTTGCCCTAAGGCTAGTTTGCCAACCCCTGTCCTAGACCAAAAGCTTCAGGCTTCTAAAAGTGCTTTAACTCCAGTGCTACAATGGAAATCAAGTCACTATGCTCTTATTAATTAAAAGTTTCAATATTGAGGACCAGTCCTTCTCTTCCTGGAATGTTTAACACTATGCTCGGTTTTTAAAACAGAAGACGAAGGAAAGGGCAGGTGCAAGAACAAAGAGGCTGGTTTAGAGGAGAGCTTTTGAAGACTGGGAAGGAAAGACTGATAAGACTACTGCTTGGCAACAGTAAAAGATTTACTTACTGATATATTTACTGACATGGACATAGTTCTCTAGTTCTGACTTAACAGGACATGCCTTACTTCACCGTTAAGTGTTCACTCCCACTGTCTAATCACTGATCGGGGCTCTTCCTAAAGTGAATGTACAAGTTCACATTCTGCTATGATTTGATCATCTGCTCACATTTTCTTTATCTTGTTTAAATAATCCACAACAGTGATATTGATCACATCACAAGTGATCAAGTAAAACAAAAAGGCAAACCACAGAATGGAAGAAAATATTTGTAATTTGTATTTATCTGACAGATTAGCTGTATGTACAATATGAAAAGAACTCTTACACCTCAGTAAAGACAAAC
Organism: Myotis davidii; assembly: GCF_000327345.1. Lineage (NCBI taxonomy): Eukaryota > Metazoa > Chordata > Mammalia > Chiroptera > Vespertilionidae > Myotis > Myotis davidii. The sequence continues at coordinate 1,857,770 of NW_006288624.1, forward strand.
AACTCAATTTTAAAAGTGAATAAATGATTTGAACAAAAGAAGATATATGTATGGCCAATGAGCACATCCTTAGTCATAAGAGAAATGTAAATTTAAACCACAATAAGATACCATTATACATCCATTAGAACTAAAATTTAAAAGCTGACAAATAGCAAATGTCAGGAAGAATGATAACTTGAATTCGCAAACATTGCAAAAACAGTTCGTTAGTTTTATTTGCCACAGCCAAAAACTGGAAACAATGCAAGCATCCATTAACAGATGAATGGATATATAATATGCTTACACAATGGAATAACATTCAGCAACACCAAGGAACTACAAACACATGCAACATCATGGTGAATCTCAAAAGTGTCATTTGAAGCTAAAACTAAATACAAAGGCCCACAAATTGTACAACTGCATTTATATGAACTTCTTGGAGAAGGAAAACCACATGACGTAAAGTACACAATGGCTGCCTGAAGTCAGAGGTGGAGGAGGCATAATGGCAAAGGCCTCATTCAAGAATTTTTTAAAGATGATGGAAATGTTCTGTGGTATTTCACAGGTATGCACATCTGTTAAAGCTCATCAAACTGTACATGTTAAATAGATGCAATTTATCATACCTAAATAATATATCAATAAAATTGATTTAAAAACAAAGAAAAAAAGACTGGTCAGGAAAGAATCTAAGTAAATGGTGAGGGTTAATACAGCATGTAGTCAGTGAGATTCCCACAAAATAACAACGAAGATTTTTGGAGAGTGGGTGGTATTTGTTGTTTTGGTTTTGTGCTTCATTTAAAAAATACTATGCATCAGAAGATTCAAAAATAGTGTATAAAATGAAGTTCCACACTCCCCAGAGACAGTCACTGCAGAGAGCAACTTCTGTGTTCCTCTGAACAGTTTTAATACATTTTGTCCCAAGACAAATACATCATTCTCCGCACACACACTTTCCAAAATTTACTTCTTTTGCTTACTAAATAGCTTAGCTATTCATGTCAATAATATAGATGCATCAAGTTCTGAATATTACATTATACTGATGTATTATCATTTATTTCAGGTTTCTCTAGTAAGAGACATTCAGGTTGTTTAAAGTTTTCAAAATTTTGGTTAATCCTCACCCAAAGGTATTTTTTCCATTGATTCCTAGACAGAGTAAAAGGGAAAAGAGAAGAGAGAGAAACATCCATGTGAGAGAGACACATCGATTGGTTGTCTCCCACATATGCCCTGACTGGGGCTGGGGATCAAACCTGCAACCTAGGGATTGCCCTGTGACCCTTTGGCCCACGGGCCAATGCTCCAACCACGGAGGAACTAGCCAGGGTAAAAAACATTCAATCTTTTAGTTGTCTATGTTTCCAAACCCTTCCCAACAATGAATATCACTACATATTCAATGTATGAAAAATATCCCAATTCCATTTTTAATTTGCAACTTTAAAAATTATAAGCAGAGCTGAGCTGTTTGCCCATAATTGTAAGTCGCTTGCATTTCTTTAAACTCTCAACTTTTCTAGGTCATTAATCTTTATCTTATTGAAGTGTTTTTTGTCTTACAGTGGCAGACTGATGACTCACCTCCAGTACTCCTTCTCTGCTTATTCCTTTAATAATAGGACCTTCCCCACACTGAATTTCGGCTGGGCATATTCACCTAGTTAGAGATATTTCTTCTCTCTTGCTTGAAGTTGCCATGTGACATGGGTCCAGAGGAGGTAGGAGAAAGTGACAGGCACATTTTCCAAGTCACAATCTGAAAGTTTATAAAGGCTACCTGTCCTTAACATTTTTTTAACTTCCCCTCCCTTCCTGTTTTCTGGGGATATGTCAACAACTGAAGCAGTCACTATAGAGGAGGTAGGGAAGCCACATGTGGAAAAAACAGAACCAGCCCATCTGCTAGGGAAAGCTCCCATTAGAATGTAAAGAAGGAAATGTAAACTTTTCTTTTATTTCAGTCACCAACTTGAGGTGAGGGGGGTGGGGGGGGGGCGGAGAATGAATTCCTACATTAAAGAATTTTACCCAGCCCTGTTCAGTTTGGCTCAGTGATAGAGCGTCGGCCTGCGGACCAAAGTGTCCCAGGTTCAATTCTGGTCAAGGGCACATGCCAGTGCTGCAGGCTCAATCCCCAGTAGGGGTGTGCAGGAGGCAATCAATCAATGATTCTCTCTCATCATTGATGTTTCTATCTCTCTCTCCCTCTCCCTTCCTATTTGAAATCGATAAAAATATGTATTTTTTTAAAAGGATCTAACCTATATTCCAACTAAAACATACAGTAATCAACTTTAATTCAGAATGTTAATCTTAGAAAGCAGATAATTTAATTTAGTGCTTTAATGAATTCTTTACAACAGAGGAGTAAGAGGTTAATCAGACATCTTAACCAGCCCTTGTTGATGTCCATCCAATTCCTAGATTAGCAGTTCTGGCATTCAAGCTTTTAAAAATAATAGCCAGTTGTCTATGCATAGTATATATAAAAAAACTTCTGAGCAATATCTAGAGTATGGAGTTAGAATAGATGAAATAAAATTTATCTAGGTTTATTTTTAATTTACAATATTTGTGGGGATAAAACAGACACTCTCAAACCCTGCCAGAGAAAGTATGAACGGTACAAGCTTCCATAAAGCAACTAAGAGTATATACATCAAAGCCCCAATGTTTACTCCCCTTGACTGGTTATTCCATTTCAATATATCTACCCTAAAGAAAATAATCACTGCTGTACAGAAAACAGTACATAAGGATGTTCAACAGAGTGTTCATTACAACAGAAAATATCAGGAATTACACTGAATACTAACAATGGGGTTAGTTACTGGTCAAATAAATTATGATAAATATTAATGACACGAAGAGCATTCATGTAACTGACTTACTATTGCCAGGTACTGTGCACAGTTCTAATTGCTTTGCATATTTTAAGATATAACCTTCACCATAAACCTATGAAGTAGATATCATTATTACCCCTTTTGATAAATCAGTAGCCCAAAAGTCACACAGCATGATCCCAATTCTGTTTTAGAAAAATATACATGTGAGCATTATAAAAGAAAAAATTATAAAATATTAATAGTGAATATCGTTAAGTGATGAGATTACAGATACTTCATTTCTTCATTTTATTTTCCAGTATTTCTTAATTTGTATTTCCATTATAAGAATGGGAAAAATAAAAAATAAAAAAAAGAACAGGAAATGTTCTAATTTTATCAAAAGGAAGTATAAGAAGAATATATCCTGACCCTTTAACACTTTTTCCTTCTAGATATAGCATTTTTATTGTATCAAAAGAAACATTTTACTTTCATTTATAAATACTTTATATTGCCCTCCCCACAAAAAATAAACAAAAAGTAGAATTTAGCAGTTTTTGTATTCAAAAAATAACAATAGCCCGGGCTGATATTACGCAGTTGATTGAGCATGGCCCCATGCACCTAAGGTTGCAGGTTTGATTCCCGGTCGGGATACATATCCAGGTTTTAGGTTTGATCACAGGGCTGTGGTGCATGCAGGAGACAACCAATCAATGTTTCTCTCTCACATCAATGCTTGTCTCTCTCTCTCCCTCTTCCTTCCTCTCTCTAGAATCAATAATAAATAATTAAATAAATAAATAAATGTAACAATAAAGGATAAGATCAAGGTTGCTGCAAAAAAATGTAAATTTTTGTTTAAATAAAAATTATCTACCATAACATAGGGGACTGAAATAGAGACTTAAAGGTCCCTTATAGCCTCTTAACTCTGTATTCATAACAGTAAGGAAAAGTACTTATGATGTACCCCAAAATGCTACAGAATAGTACAAACACATATAATCTTTTTTAAACACCAGAATAACTCTATTAAACTCGCTAAAAGTGCAGATCATCTGAGTCTCTGCCTTTTAAAGTGAAAATGTTTAAAGCCTCCAAATCATGTTTCTGCTTCATAATGCACAGTTGCTGTAAGCTGCTTAATAACAAGGGCAGTAAGGTAGTGCCAGATTTCCTTTAAGTCTTTTGCTAGAGCTGACTACATTTTCAAGTTAATAAGTTCTGCAGTAAAGTGGATTATCTCAAATACCTTCTTTGTCAAACCTTGTACAATAATGAAACAAAAGAATACTTTAGAAAACCAATTCACTTACCACTTTTTAAACCTCTAATACATTAATGAAATTAGAAAAGGCTTAAATTGTTTTCATTATAACAGCATTTTTACATGAAAATAAACTAATTTTGTATATATTTTTTCAAAGCAATTATCCACCACTAATTTCATACACAGGGAAAAAACACACATACATTTTCCTATTTTATCTGATTTTATCTGGAACATTTTCTCTGAGAGGATGTGTTATATATTAAGTTTAACTATGAACTACAATAGCATGTTTCATCATTGCATCAATTTATTCAACTTAATTCAAAATAGGAATTGGAATTCACATAACAACTGAGAAATAATTGCTAAACTTTATAGAAAAAGCATAATAGATATAAGGTTATCTGAATTCAGAATCTCTTGTGTGACTTATCTGGGCACTAAGCACAGCTTGTTTTATTTAGTAAAACTGCAATTTAATTCAGAATATAGTAGGAAATCAACGGCAAATAAACAAGTCCAATAAAAGTTTGATGAGAAGGAAATTAAACTTTAAGATGTGTTTTTTTAAATGAGCAACATTGAAGAATTTGAGAAATTCTTTTATAGTAATTTCCTTTTCAAAATTGTAAATTTTAAAACCTATCCATAACTTCCATCATTGAAACCTTTTTAAAAATAAGTCTGCATGGAAATGATGTCTATCAATAAGAAAGAAAACCACCCAAATGTTTCCAACCAGGTTTTAAATTTTATACTTATTATTCAGTTTTACCTAAGAACCTTGAAATTCTAGTTGATAGATCCTCCCTTCCCCCAATTGGTGGGCGGGGTATTATGACTAACCTGCAGCCCAGAAATACCTGAATGACTAACCAGGTACCTTATATAGACTATACATCGGACCACCAATCCACACCTGCCAAATACCCTAAGCCCTTGTCCTATATGGACAATGCAGTAAACCACCAATCAGTGTGCGCCGAGTACACTAAGCCCCCAACCCCTTCCCATTCCGCCCCTCAAAAGGCGTGCCCACCCTGCACGTGTTGCTGTCTTCCCCTTGTGAGGCAGCCCGGCAGGTGCTTTTCCTCTAATAAAGTCTGTAGTCCTGGTTTTAGGCCTCTGTCTGATCTTTTACTAGTCAAAATACATAGAGAAATAAGGCTTCTCACTATAGGAAATAAATGTGGTTGTCTACTATGACATCACAGAGTAAAGATATAGGAAACAGTTAAAGTAAACTACCTATACTTTTAATTAAATAATGCTTGACTAGAAGTTTCTTTTAATCCAACAGGGCTATTCCTCAGTTTAAAAGTAAACACACAATTATTACATATACAAACATTTATATGCACTCAAATATATATATACTAGAGGCCCAGTGCATGAAAATTCATGCACTGGAGGGGAGGTCCCTCATCCCGGCTTGCCCCTTCTCACAGTCTGGGAGCCCTCAGGGGTGGGAGGCAACCTGGTGATCAGGGGAGGTGAAACCCTCATCACACCTCTGCTGCCGACACTGCTGGCAGCACAAGCCTTGGCCGGCCCTGGTTACCTGAGCCTTGGGAGGCCCTGGGTGGCTGGGCAGCCACCATCCGAGGCTTGCCTGCACCTCAGGCTGGCCCTGGCGGCTGGGCAGCCGGCAGCCAAGGCTTGCCTGTGCCTCGGGCATAGGCTGGGCAGCTGCCATCCAAGGCTTGCCTGCGCCTCAGGCTGGCCCCTAGCGGCTCAGGGGGTAAGGGAACTGGGGGACTCCAGAGGCAGGCATGCGGCAAGGTGGGGCTGAGGGAACGGGCGCTGCCATCTTGTGGCTGTGGGCACCACCATCTTTGAGGGCGTGGCATTCAATTAGCATATTCCCTCCTTATTGACTGTTGGCGCCACCATCTTTGTGACAGCATGAGGGTCAATTAGCATATTCCCTCTTTATTAGATAGGATGTTTTCCTTTAATAATAGGACCTTCCCCACACTGAATTTCAGCTGGGCATATTCTCTCTTGCTTGAAGTTGCCATGTGACATGGGTCCAGGGGAGGCAGGAGAAAGTGACAGGCACATTTATTACATATACAAACATTTATATCCACATATTTGTGTGTGTGTATGAGTGTATATATGTAATTTTGAGTGTGTATATGTGCATGAATATTTTATGTAAACGTATTATGTGTATGTATACATTCTCAAATAAATAGTGTACACTTAAAATTTTTCAATTAAAGGAGCTAAGTTTGGAAAGGAGCAATTTTGGTAAATAACTCTACTTTTAGGGAATATCATGACTATCTTTAATATATTTGATTACTGGTATATAATACTAAATTCATTCACACAAAATTATCTTACTATTGTTAACTGAAATCATGCAGAAAATTAAACTATGCAACAAAAATATTCTAGTATACTATACTATAAAAAAATCAATGTCTACCAACTCTTTTAAGCTCAAATGCAGTTCATTTGCAGAATCTTTTTCAGCCAACTTTATGTGCTATGGAACAATAGACACTGTCCATTGATTGCTTGGTTTTTGTTCATTTTTACTATGGATTCAATTTGACAGCATTCAGCTACCACAGTCCAAGAACTAGCTATCAGAAAGCAGCTAATATAAAAGAAAAAAAATCTAAATTTCAAGAGAATATCCTGAATATTCACCAACAGATACTCAAGTCACCTCCAATCTGAAGACCTCTTTTATCTTCAGAACTGTCAACATAACTCATCTATATATATAAAAGACTAAGCGACCGTGCCACCGATAGCTATGACACACACTGACCACCTGGGGGCAGATGCTCAACACACAGGCATGGAAACATGGAACAGACTGATGAATCTCAGAGGGACAGGGGGAGATGGGAGGGCAGGAAGAGATTAACCAAAGATCTTACATGCATACTAGAGACCCAGTGCACGGGTTCGTGCACTGTGGGGTCCCTCAGCCTGGCCTGTGGGGATCGGGTCAAATCCCTGCACTGGGCCTCCGACATCCCCTATGGGGTCCTGGATTGCGAGAAGGTGCAGACCAGGCCAAGGGACCCCCCAATGGTGCACAAATCCATGCACTAGGCCTCTAGTATATACATATCCTATCTAATAATGAGGGAATATGCTAATTGACCCTCACACCATTGCAAAGATGGTGGCGTCCACAGCCAATGGGGGCATATGCTAACTGACTGCCCTACCCTCAAAGATGGCGGCGCCCACAGCCAATAAGGAGGGAATATGCTAATTGACTGCCCCACCCTCAAAGATGGTGGGGCCCACAGCCAATGAGGGAATATGCTGACTGCCCTACCCTCAAAGATGGCAGCACCCACAGCCAATAAGGAGGGAATATGCTAATTGATTGCCACACCCTCAAAGATGGCGGTGCCTAGTCCCCTCAGCCCTGCTGGGGCAGCAGGTGCACGGCAAGACCGGGCCCACCCCTACACAGGCCCAGCCGCTCCATGCGCCTGCTTCCAGAGTCCCCCAATCCCCTCAGCCCCCCAGGGCCTGCCCAAGATACAGGCAAGCCTCAGATGGCAGCTTCCCAGCCACCCAGGGTCGCCTAAGGCTCAGGCAACCAGGGGCAGCTGAGGCTTGCGCTGCTGGCAGCAACAGCAGCAGAGATGTGATGCGGCATCACCTTCTCCTGAATACCGGGTTGCCTCCCACCCTTGAGGGCTCCTGGACTATGAGAGGGGGCAGGTCAGGCTGAGGTACCCTCCCCGCTTCCAGTGCATGAATTTTCATGCACCGGGCCTCTAGTTTTCAATAATCTGCATGTGTATTTAGAGTGAGATTTTTATTGAGAAAAATCATTTACTGTTTAATTTTATGCTTGATATGACAAAAGTCTAAAAATCCAAATAGGTCAAAACAAAGCCTATTTTAGCTAATCTACTACCATAAACCCAACAGGAATGGTGATGGTGACTGTAATTTTATAAGCACAAATTTTATAAGTCCTCTGTTCATAGAAACTTTGGGTTAACCTGAGAGAAATACCAATAAGAAGATAGTAACTGACTTGCAATTAAAAATATATCACTATGTTTTAAGTCAAAGCAAGTAACTAAACTGAAGTCTATCTTACTCTCTCTCAAACACCCTCCTTACGGACTCCCTTGCTTCTTTAAATTACAAACTCAAAAGCTAAAACATTCTAAACTTAAAATGTTTTGTCCTCTCAATTTAGAAATCATCACACATTCTAATATAATAAGTATCTTAGATGACCATTTTCAAGTGTCTATAAGATTTGCTAAAGATTATTTTCATCAATATGCATATCTAGTATTTATTAATATCTCTTGTAACTAACGATTTTTACAAAATGGAAAGAGAAAAAATAAATAGCATTTCAAATTTTATTATACCTAATTTGGGCACCTTACACCACATATCCTTCTAATCAAAGCATCAACTGGATTATTATCTTTATAAATGAAAGGTAGTTATAATATGGATAAACAAAATCATAGTAAACAAATGGAATCCTTTCAAATGTGTACTTTTTAATAAGAATTTCATTATATTTATTTAAATTGTTAATAATCTGCATCTGAGCACAAGAAAGAGAAATTGTACAGAGAAATAAAAACCAAAGTAGCATAAAACACTGTCATGAAGGCATGAAACTGGTATTCGAGTGGATATTCATTAAGGCTTTAGACTATACAACCCCTCTGAGAATTAACTAATAACTTATATTTATAAGTTTATTAACACAAGAAGAAAAACTTTATGAAGTTCTTATTTGATATTAGTATAGAGCCATAAAGTCCTCAAAGTCAGGTGATGAACATGGAAGTGAAATACACAATAACTAAAAGAAAGATTCTATAGTACAGACCATTAGTAAGCAATTTTGCCTTTCATGCAGCACATTCAGAGAATTCAAAGAAAGTAAGGCTTAATAAAATACTTTTTTTAAATCAACATTTTCCCACGTGGTACAAATAATGCCAAGGAATAACAAAACTGCCCAAACCATTCGTGTGAGCATTCATTAATCCATTTAACTACCTATTAATAATAGACATGCTCAAAAGAAAATACAGAATAACCTTTGAAACAGAAAAGGGAAAAGCAAATATCAAATGTTCCTTACACGAAGGGCAAATCCTGTCAAAAGTGCTATCTCTAGAAAGAATTGCAATCACTGTTACCCATTATCTGCTGCATTAAAGTTTCTATCACCAAGATTACATAAGGCCTGCATACCAAGTTCATCGTGCAAACTGCTGCCGCCTACAGCAGATGCATTGTCATGTGATGCTTCTAAGTGGACACTCCCATTTCTCACCAGCAAGGAGGCACTAGCACTGAGCACTGCAGCCTGGGAAGGGGGGCAGGACTGGCCTTTGACCTGGGCTGTGGACTGCTGGCCTTGCTGCCCATCTTGAAGGCTAGGAAAAAACATGGATTGGGGAGACATTACAGGGAAGAAAAGAGAAAACAATAGCTAGAATGAAGTCAATATAGAAAAAACTAATTTAAAAAAATTTTTTCTAATGTAACCTAAGAACCAATAAACTTTGTAAAATATACAGATCATACTGCCGGCTTAAGTTTTCTGGTCCTTAGAAATCTGATTCATAGTGATGAGCGCAGTAAACATTTAATGTATATGTAAATCAATCAATCTGTGACTTTTTTCCACCTCGAACCAAAAAAAGTTCTAGTATAAGGAAAGAGAATGCAGCAAAAAAGAATCACAAGTCCATAAAATATATGTGGGTTGTAGCTGTTCCCAATTAAATCCTATTTTTCAGTTAAATACACACTTTTATTTATAACTTGTAATACTAATTCTAGAGTTGTTCTTTCCAATGTTCTGAAATCTCAAATTCACAATGAAACCAAATTTCTACCCACCTGAAAACGAAAGACTATTTATGAAATTTGACCAAGATGACAATTTTGAATTTAAAAAAGTCACAAACTAGTGCATGAGAACCTGAATAACAAACACCAACTCAACAGAGTGAATTAATGACCACTGGGACACTAGAAGAAGTATAATATATAGTATGAAGAGTTTTTCTCTATGAAAAGCCCATATACTTCTGAAATAAGGCCATAGGCCTTATACACAAGGTGTTAGTTAACAATAATTATGTTCCCTTAAATTTTGTTAGTACCTTTCTCCAAACCATGTTATGGTGTAATTAACAAGAACCATCATTTTAGAAAATCTTAAAAACAATTTGGAAACCAGTAATTTCTCAAGGGTTATTATTAACTTTTCTAAGTTTAATAATATTCTTAAAACAGTATTTTGTGCTTATAAATTGATTTATTAAAATTATTTATCTAAAAATTATCTAAATTAAGAAACTATATTCTTAACTCATTTTATATTTTTATATATTTTAAAACACTGAATTTTAATATCAGTACAATACACAAATTTAAACTGATGAAACTCATGAAAACATTTTGAGTATAATTATTATATGTCATTCTCTACATTATGTTCAATGCAATACTGCATTTCTATTACTAAAATCATTAGACCTTCAGGAAATATAAAGAAGAATGCTACTTAGGATGGCTTCCTTCAGTTATTTTAGTACATTCATGATTATCAACTTCATTGAATTCAATGTAATGGTTTCTCTGATGCCTATAAAATAAACTCATCTGCTGCAGACTGAAGAGAGGTATAATCTGAAATAACCTTGAAATAAAAGATTTAAGTAGAAAACACTACATATATTGCTTACATCTACAGTTATGGCAACAGAATACATTCTGGAACTGCACTGTGTGATTCAGTAGGCATGTAAGAATTTAAAGTAACTAAAATTTTATTTCCTCAGTCCCACTAACGTATTTTAAGTGCTTACCAGGCAAAGTGGCCAATGGCTACCATAGCAAAAAGCTACCAGAATAAGTAGAAGTTAGTGTCTACCTTAAAAGACAGTGTAGATTAGACTATTCCACCACCACACAAAGTCCTACTAGCCACCGCTACTGGAACATGTACCTCCCAGGTTTCTTTTAGCCAATGAAAGGTATATACTCTAAGTAGAGCATAGAAATGTAACATACAAAAAAAACAAGTCTGCAAAATGCTGATTTAGCAATGCTTACTGGCATTTTAAGCCATAACTATAAAAGTATTCAGTAAGTAACTTATTTGGAGTAGAATTTTTGTATAATAGACATAAATCAAGAGATGACCTTGAGAACTAACATAATCAAACATGTTTGTGTCTCCTATATATATATGAAGTCTCAGAAACTTCCTAACCTTATCCATAAACTTTACCAAAATGACCAAATTTCACAAAGGAGGTAATTCCAAGGAAAAATGTTTAAGTAGTTCAAGCACTATGTCCCTTTGGATGCACAAGAGCAGAAATATGTACTCAACAAATTTTCCTGTCAATTTTTTCCACTGAAAGTCATAAACAGAGGTTCCATATGGCAGTTAGGTGTATTTTAATGTGAACCTATGAGAATACACTAATCTTCAACATATCCAGATATAAAGAAAGGTTTTCAAAATATCAGGTGATACATGAAAACTCCAGAATAAAGAAACAAAGTAAATTAGCCAAAATCTAGTGTTTATAAATGTCAAGGTTTTTAACATACAAAGCTAGTCATAAAATGTTTAAGTCCTTGGAACTCATGTTCCTGAAAACAGGAAGCAGGTCATTTCTGCAGAAAGTTTTAGGAAAACTGTTCCTGGAGGGTTATACTTAATTTAAGATAATAATTGATAAGAAATTAATCTTTTTAAGAGTACAATTACATATCAAAACTACCAGTTTAAGAAAAGATAGCAACTGTTTTACAACACAGCACAAAGAAAGGTAGAAATTTATCTGTGGGCTATCAATAGCATCACTGACAGGCAATCTTACTAATGAACATTTCCAATTTAAATGACAGAAAAATATGGTTGGTCTTTCCTTCCTCTACACTTATTTAGTATTTGACATATTCTGACTTATACTGTCAGATATCTTTATATGTGTCTGCTCAACTAAAAAGTAACCTCAAAGAGTTTGATCACATTATTTCTATGAATCTCCAGATTCTGAGTGGAAGAGTGTCTTGAGCAAAGTACACAAACAACAGATATTTAGTGGATCTATTCCTGAGCACCACAAAATGATCCCTATGAATTCCTAATCAAAGACTCTCAGTTATTGCTATGACTTTATTTGACTACCGATCTTTCAATCTTATACTTTTGAAAATAAATCTAAGGATACACTAAAGCTTTTTTCCCCCTTCTTCTAAATGCACTAATAATTTTCCATTCCACCCCATTAACTAGAGTTCTAAAAAATATCACATTTCAGTTGATAAGTACAGACATGTTAATTAGACTTGTTAATATTAATGTTACAAAATTTTTAAATTTTTGTCTTTGCTTTTCTCTCTAGTAACTGGGAGAGACCAGTAAGGGCCTACTGTAAAACCTACCCTACAAGGCAAACATAATGGGAAAAAACACACACTTTTTAATTAGTTTTGAAACAAATCTTCTTTGTAAGGAAGTTGATGATTCACTCCCAATCCTTGGAGACATATTCTACCCCATTGCTTTTTAAAGTGTTGATTATTTAGACTATTAACTAAAGTTTAAAATAAGTTAGATTTTACTAGTACTTATATAATAATTGTAATTAAAGTATTATCACACCTATTCCATTTCTTTTTGACAAATTTTCCAAGTTTTGCATGAATGTGCCATCCTGTATTTACTTTAAGATTATTATTATGTAACCCACATTGAGAATTAACACCAACATACTATTACTTTTTCTGAACTTTTTTGCAATTTAAAAAGATGATTTTAGTAAATTGGTGTTTCTTATAATTCCTCACAGCTAAATTTTATCTTATTTCATCCATGATGAAGTCAGCCTATTTACGAAACATATAACCTTCCTGGAACCTTGATAAAATCTACAAGCTGACTACTGAAAAACTACTCTCCAAAAATTCTAATGTGAGCCCTTTTTAACTAAGTTTCATATTATATCCGCATTTGAATGGTGATGTATTTAGAATCCTACAAAACATGGAGAAATCCTCCGTGATTGGTTGGAGTTAAAACACAGTTCTTTAGTATTCCACCAGGCAGAGAAGAAAACTAATTAATCTACATTTGTTTGATGAATGGGATACAGCAGACTCATTTGTGGCAAAGAAATGAAGGATTTTTAAAGACTAAAAAAGAGATTTTAAAAAAGAATTAATAAATATCAACATGGAGTGAGTAGGAAAGCAAAGATACCTACAGCAAGTATTATTCAAGGGATAAAAAGAAGAGGTTAGAAAGCACAAAACAGAAAAAGTAAAATGAAGTGCTGAGCTTTCTGCAGTTTGGTACTACCCCAAATCCATAAGGGAAAGAAAGTTACTTCAGGGAGCACAGAAAAAGAGGTGAAAAGGAAGAAGAGGAGGACTCACAAAAAGCAAAGGTGCTCAGAACAGGGTTCTAGATCCAATGTTTCTTTTAATTGGTGCCTTCCCATTTTTATATTTTAAATATTGCTTAAACTAATCCATGCTACTTTTTACAGAATTATGTATTCCTGCAGATTAATTAGGAACATGACCTATGAAAGATGAGGTTCCTGGTTATAATGTAAAATAATCAAGTCATAAATCCCATAAAATAAAAAAATAAGAATTTTGCTACTCTTAAGAACAATATTTTAACAAGGAAAGTGGTTTATCTCTTCCAACCTACTATGCATTCAACAGCAGTTATTTCATCAAATGTTCCCCCTTTTGAATTACAAATTAAAATATAGGTAAATAATTTGGGTAATAGTGCTTTCAGATACAAAGATTAATAAAGTATATAGTATAATATGTGCACTGTTTAAGCAAGCACATGTAAAGTATGTCTGTCTATATTTGTATTCTTAAAAGAGAGCACAAATTTTTTAACAGATTTTTATATTTCTAATTCAAGACATAAACTCATTAGATTGGACACAATTGAGAATAAAACACTAAAATTGTAATGAAAAATTATTCCCAATATTATAAACAGATGCTTTCTTAATTAGGACACTGGAAAAACTTAAAATGTTTTGTTTTGTTTTTTCAGTACATTAGAGGTTGAGAATTCAACATAGATATGCATTCAAAAATATATATTTATATCCAATTTACCATACTTTACCATAAATACTTTAGTTTTGTATCACTTAGTAGGTCCTGGTGATTATGAAACAACAATTTTTAAGCAATACAAAATATATTTTTTAGCGAAATAAAATAATCAAACTGGTTTCAAGCAGAGATCAGTTTGTTATTCCTCAACAAGTTTACCACTCAGTCTGTATTTGTTCATATTAAACACTGTCGAGATGTTGTATTGTTAATTTGGAGTCCAAAAAAAAGGGAAGAGCTGACTTAAGGTCTCTCTTTACATTTCTAAAACTACCTTAAACTGATTTTTCTATTCAAAATTGGGTAAACCAATCTGATCATTTTGTTTAAGAAGTGCAACATAAAGCATGCATAATGCAATAGGTTCATGATCACATGCAGAGAAAGCCTAAAAGAGCATAAAAGTATATGAGGGAAACTGGAAGAAAAATAATAACACAGCTATTTCAATGCTTTCCTGTGCTGACAGAACAGGTTAGAATGTCTGTTACACACATGCTAAACTTGGTGGAATCTTAAGATACCATACCTTAGGGGTGATCCGATGAGCAATGTAGGAGGGGTAGGGTTACTCCCTGCATTGTGCCGGCGCCGTACTGCCTGGCGCCTAAATGTGCTGCGTTCACGGCGAAATGCCACGGCCTCCTCGCTGGCCTGTGCTGCTGCATTAAGACAGACTTAGGTCAAATAGGAGCCTAGGCCAGATGTAAATAGCAGCTGAGCCTGTCTCTCCCTGACTTCCCACCCTCGAAGGTAAAGGAACTTGTTTAACTGAGCTAAATGGTTTTCTTACATATGCTGTTGATCTATCATAAGGAACAAAATCAGTCCTTTACTTACAGATAACTATTTCTTTAAAAATAAATGTTTCTGCCCTAACTGGTTTGGCTCAGTGGATAGAGCGTCGGCCTGCGGACTCAAAGGTCCCAGGTTCCATTCTGGTCAAGGGCATGTACCTTGGTTGCGGGCACATACCCAGTGGGGAGTGTGCAGGAGGCAGCTGATCGATGTTTCTCTCTGATCGATGTTTCTAACTCTCTATCCCTCTCCCTTCCTCTCTGTAAAACAAAATAAAATAAAATATATTTTTAAAAATTATTAATAATATTTTTGATCTATTATCTGCCCTCACCATAGTCTCTTCAACTGCAATTTCTTACTTTAAGATCTCTATTGTTTTAAATATTATTTAAAAAGTCTCATTTATTTAGTCCCATATTCCTTTATTCTCCTTTTACTTGTCAGCCTTGGAAGTATAGTATTTGTCAGTTTCAACTAATGACATGGGGCCTTAGTTTCTCACTCCTGAGGACAGTAAAGGCAGCAACCACAGTACCTCAGCTCTGATGCCGAGAAAGAAGGCCCTAGTCCACCTCCTCCTACCCTGTGCCACAACTTTGGCAGCATTAATGAAACCACTGACTGCTAGGATGCACAACTAGTTTTTAGAATTTTTCAGTCCAAGGCAGCTGAAATATCTATCAACTATGAAGTAGTTTACTGCCATCAAACCTTGTTCAACTCTACGCCCCAGCACTGGTCCCCTCAACATTAGGAAGGAAATATCAGCAAAAAGGCAAGTATAGAAACTCATAACTTAATCCAAAAAATAAAGTACAAACTAAAACCAATATACTATGAGAAAATCACAACAGTGGCTTAACAGAATCTATAATAATAAAAGCATAATATGCTAATTAGACTGGGAGTCCTTCCAGACAACCTTCTGGACAAAGCCAGGGCTGCGAGGGAAGCCGGGGTCCCGGGTGCCTGCCAGCGGTGAGAGGGAAGCCCGAGTCCCGGTGCCTGCTGATGGCCAGAGGGAAGCCCAGGTCTCGGGTGCTGGAGGGAAGCCAGTGCCAGAGGGAAAAGCCGGTGCCGGTGGCTGGGGGAAGGAAGGCCTACTCTTGTACAAATTTCGTGCATCAGGCCTCTAGTTACTACATAAAATTTTATAAAACCATTGACTTGAATTTCTAAAACAATATGCAAAATGATGTTTATCCATTTGAATTGAAAACAATCATTTCCTAGTGATCTAAATATGTTAAGAATCATTTTGATTTATAGACAGGATATTTTGAAACTAAATATGAATAAAGGCAAACAACTTAGTGCAGAAACATTCTTTCCAAATATATAACTCCTTTTTCAAAGTATGAAATGGATTACAAAATCAATGTTTTGTTTAGATTTCAGTACTATTGCAAGCCTTCTTAAACAGTTTAAAAGCATTACTAATTCTCAAATTATTCTGCTTAGCAATAGCCATTCCCATCACTGTGAATGTTGATTAAAAAACAAAGCACTAAAAAAACCACACAAAGTATTCTTTTAAAATGTTTACATTTTTATCCTCTCCCCAGGTTATACCAGTAAATATTCTTTGTGTAACCAACCCATTATGATTAGCAATATATAGACTACCTCCAGAAGACACAGACTTCTTTGTCTTTAGGTATTATTTTCTTTTATTGAAGGAATGACAAACACAGAATCATTTACACATTTGGCAAGCTTCTGCCAATAAGAAGTATAAGTCACAAATTACAGGACACTTATTTATATAATTTATATTGTTTGTTTTTCAGCTCACACACTATAGTAATATTCTAAAGTTAGGCAGCTAAATAAGAATTACGCTTTGATCCAAACCACAACTCTATTAGAGCTAATCTTTATTTTTTTTCTCCAGTTTTACTGAGTTATAATGAAAATTTTGTTAAATGTGGAAAAAAAACTATTGTGATATATAAGCTAATGGATGCAAAAGTTACATAAAACTTGCGAGAACAAATGATGCTGATTAAATCTGGTCATCAAAACCATGCTGTCCAACACAGTAGCCACTAGACACCTGGGGCTAATATAAATTAATGAACATTAAATAAAATTTAAAATTCAGTGTATCAGATTCATGAGCCACTCTTCAAGTGCTCGGCACCTACATGGCTAGTGGCTACCACTGTTGCACAGAACAAACATAGAACATTTCCATCATCATAGGAAGTTGTATTGGACAGTGCTGATAGTCAGGATACTTTGTCACCACAATCTATAAAGACTAATGTGTGCTTTGCCTATTTCTGACAACCATGACCTAGACAAAAAGGTAACCAGCACTGGCACAAAGGGGAAAACACACTGGCAGGCAGTCATCCGATGAAGGCAAACAAACCAAAGAAAACAAGCCACTTGGAGAAAAGGAACTCTGAGAAGCGACTACTGCACCTGGTAACGGTTCTTAGATATTCGAAAGGTTAACCCTGGTGACAGAACTTAAACTCACTCTTTTAATACTCAATTCAGTATTTTGTGAACTTATATTGAAGATTTCTATTCTATTTTAACAAGCTATTGGTCAATTTATAGGTCAGTTCACTTCACTGAGAAACTTTTAAACATTCTCTCTAGTTTGAGATACTTTGTTTCAGCCAAAATAGCAGAATAAAATTTACACAAATATAATTTATAGAGGGTCATTTAATGCATAGAATATACTAACATTATTCAGAAGAATTTGGAGAAAAATGGAGTATGTTATCAGTGAATACTGAGTCTAGGAAAAAGGGAAATAGGAAAGTTTTATTTATCTTCCTTCTACTGAAGACTTAATGGATTTAATTTTAATCAAAAGCTAGTTATTACATAGCACAGACAAAAAGAAAAACTACTGTGCCCATTTACAATCAAAATATTCTTTGGCTTTTTCAAAAAATGCATTTCTTTTTGCTATTAACACACTATTTATATTTTGTATCTGCAAAATCACTAGATATTAATACTTCTTAGATATAACACATCAAGATGTAAGTTTAGACATCCATTGAACAATATGTTAAAATGGAGTTATGGCACCCTAACCGGTTTGGCTCCATGGATAGAGCGTCGGCCTGCGGGCTCAAGGGTCCCAGGTTCGATTCCGGTCAAGGGCATATACCTCGGGTGCGGGCACATCCCCAGTGGGGAGTGTGCAGGAGGCAGCTGATCAATGTTTCTCTCTCATCAATGTTTTTGACTCTCTATCCCTCTCCCTTCCTCTCTGTAAAAATATCAATAAAATATTTTTTTAAAAAATGGAGTTATGGTTAATGCTTATATCCTCCTCTGTAATAGTCAGTGTGTAAACATCTAATGCTAAAAGAATTTTCAAAGCTTACTATAGCAATTACCTTAACGGTAAATGGGATCACACTTTCAACTGAAAACATTATGCTATTTGTGGTTACAACAAGTAAGACTAAGCCATGCCCCTGGGAATATACTACGTATACAGAACAACTCTACTTGAAATAGGGTCCAGAGGGAGTCCAGTTCTATTAGAGCCAAGGAAAGAAACGTGTCTTTAAAGCTTAAAATAATTTGCCATAAGTATATTCAGTCACATAAGTTATAACCAAGCTTAACGGAAATTCACTTCTGCAATCCAAATGCAATAAACTCTTTTTGAATCCTTTAATTTTATAAAAGAAAACAACAAAATCTTTAAACTAGGAAAGCAGACCAGGACAGAGAAAACTATTCAAACCAGATTTTGAACTTGATATTTTGACATTGCTTAAAACTCAGTATTTCCCTGACCAAAAAGATAAAAGTAACTATAAAATAGAGCATAAAAAAAGTAGTAAAAATTCAGCACTCTCGGGACAACTAAATTTTATGCATGTGTAGAAAAGAGAGAAAAAAGTCACAAATATTCAAGTGATTAAAAGACCATAAATGACAAGACATATGAAATATTTTTAAGGACATGTATTTAGACAATGTGATTTTTAACATATTTTTTAATTACAAGAGTCTTAACAACTTCTCAAGTCATTTCTTTAAGAAAACTTCAAGAGAGTGTGTTACCATCAAAGTAAGTTTAAGAGAAAACTTCAGATAATTAACTCTTTACTTCTGACATAGTGATACAATCTTTCAATTAAGTTTAAATATTTACTGGGTTCCTAAAGGCATCAATTCATGCACAAGGAACAGATATCCTTGGCCATTTTAGACAGCTGTGACCCTATCTATTCCTAAAGATAAAGAAGAAAAATCCACAATATACACCTCCTTCCTCAGGAGTTACTTACCTCCATTTTCTTAATGAGTTAAGGAAAACTCTACACATTCTATATTGAATTATTTTAGTGGAACTATTTATTTTCATATGGAGTATTAAACAACAGACCCTCAGTGTGTTTTACTCTGTGAATGAAAACATGGAAGCATTAAAAGGCACTAAAATACTTTCAGGATGGCTGGGATGCACAAAAGAGCAAAATTTGGTAAGGTAGGAGGTGAGGGTTTTACATATTCTATCTCAAAAACTGTAAAGTTATAATCATAATATGCAGAGAATAAGATGCCACTTCAAAACAATGTCAATCATACGGCTGTTTGCTTAGTGAAAGGATTCATCCTATACAATAAAGAGGTAATACGCAAATTGACCCTCACACCTTCGTGTCACAAGATGGCCACCCCACATCCTCACGAGATGGCCGCGCCCCACGTCATGAGATGGCCACCCCCACGTCATCACAAAATGGCCGCCCACACGTTGTCAAAAGATGGCTGGCATAAGAGGGCAGTTGGGGACAACCAGGCCTGCAGGGGAGGGCAATTGGGGGCAATCGGGCCGGCAGGGGAGCAGTTAGGTGTCAATCAGGCTGGCAGGGAAGCGGTTGGGGGTGATCAGGCAGGTGAGTGGTTAGGAGCCAGCAGTCCCCGGATTGTGAGAGGGATGTCCCAGATTGGAGAGGGTGCAGGCTGGGCTGTGGGACACTCCCCCCACCTCCAGTGCACGGATTTCATGCACCGGGCCTCTAGTATGTAATAAGTTACTTCTTGTAATATACTGGTATGGCTGGACTCTTGTTATAGCTCAATTACTATTAAATGAATTAATAAAAATTTAGACAGAAGAAACTATTTTAAAAGGTATTACTTTCAGTGGGGAATGTTTATTGTAAGAAAAAATGTAGTAAACTTGGGAAGATTATGAAAATAAAATGTATTTTGGTACCTCGAACAGATTAGAAGCAAATGTTAGTAGAGAAAGAGACATTAAAGATAATGAAAGTATGAAACAAGTATACTAGTATGTACAACTCAGAAAAATAAAAGATAAATGCAAACATTCTGAAATATTGTTCAAAGTAAAAAAATTTACTTAAGAATAAAGTTACTGTATGAAAAAATAAATATTCAAATGATTTTGCAAAAGAATTTGATGTTTTAGCCATTTTCTCTATACATTTTTCCCTTTCTTACTTTCCATGTCAAAAGATGATGCTAGGCATCAGCATGCAAAGATTTTGTTCTAATACGTAAACAAACTTTTATAAGCACCATTTTCTTGGAGGCCAAAGAACGACAAGAATCTACTGTACAACTGCTAAGCATTCATTCAGAATTACAGAAATTTTCATCTGTGAAAACATTGTAAAGGACTACTCTTTTTCACAAGTAAACCAACGAACAGCAAATTACAACAAAATCATTAGCTGTGACTTGAGTTAAAAAAGAATTTGCATTTCCTATATAATAAAACCCTAATATGCAAATCGAACAGTGGAACAACCAGTTGCTATGACGCACACTGACCACCAGGGGACAGACACTCAACGCAGGAGCTGCCCCCGGTGGTCAGTGCACTCCCACAGGGGGAGCACTGCTCAGCCAGAAGCTGGACTCATGGCTGGAAAGTGCAGCAGCAGAGGTGGAAGCCTCCATGGCAGGTGGAGTGCCTGGCCAGCCTGGATGAGGGGTGCCTGGCCAACCTGGATGAGGGGCTGATGGCTGTTTTCAGGCTGGCCACACCCCCTTTAGGGTGGGGGTCACCACTGGGGTGCCTGGCCAGTCTGGGTGAGGGGCTGAAGGCCGTTTTCAGGCTGGCCAGTGACTGAAACTCCCAGCCACTCCTTTTTTTCTTTTTTCTTTTTATTCTGGGATTTATTCATCTTCTATAATTGAAACTTTGTTGCTGTCACTGGAGCTGAGAGCCGGCTCCTACTCGCTCCAGCTCTGTGGCCACAGCCTGCTGATAGCAGGTATCTGGGGTTTGTTTAGCTTCTATAATTTAAACTTTGTTGCTTATGGAACTCAGAACCAGGCCGCGGCAGGCGGGGAACCTTGGCTTCCTCCATCACTGGAGCAATCAAGCCTCCTGCTCAATTCAGCTGCATGGCTGTCGGCCGCCATCTTGGTTAGGTTAATTTGCATATCACGCTGATCAGCCAATGGGAGGCGTAGTGAAGGTATGGCCAATTACCATATTTGTCTATTATTAGATAGGATTAGATGTTATAAAAGTGTTTTCCTGTTTTATTATGTAACAAATTAGGACTTCAAATAGTATTTTACTGCTGTTGAGTTTCACAATGGCACAATTAGAATATCTCTAATTTATTTCTATATTATTTTCTTCTACTTTAAAAATAGGATACATTTGAGTAGCATAATAAACTGGCCTGTATAATAGTAATAGCAGCACTCAAACATTTACTATGTGCCAGATACAGTTCTAAGCATTTTACACATAGTAACTCCTTTACTCCTCACAAGAGCCCTATGCAACAGATGCTCTGATCAACACAATGAAACATCAGGAGGCAGAGGCTTGGAGAAGGTAAGTAGTTTTCCTAGAGCCAGGACTACAGTGGTGCCCATACACTAATAAGCGTGACTTCATGTCACTGTGTTAGATTAACTGCTATTTTAGAGTATTTTATTTTAGGACTTTAAAGTACATTTCCTAAATTCCATTACCAACACCACTCAGCTTAAAAACTGGAGAACTCATCGACACCTCGCAATATATTAGGATAAAACTACTTATGGCTTAGGTATAGGCATATGAATGGTAAGCAGCATCCTCTGTTTTGTTGACACATTTCAGGAGTACAGTATGGAAGGCAGAATGGTAGTCCAGAAAATTTCCTCCTAAATTGTCAGACAGGACTGTTAATAATTAATGCAAAAATAAACAAATTTTTAGCAAGTATTGGAGATGCTGTGTAATTTTTAAATAATGAGAACCAACACAACCCCTCCCACTACCTCCAATTTTCCAAAAAGCCCAAACGATAAAATATGATGAAATCCATGTAACTATAAATCCTCAACACATTTAAGCAGTTCAGTTATGCTCATATTTTTATTCTAAACCCAATGAAGCTCGAATAAAATAGCCCCTACAATGCCTTCCTGTGGCAAACAATGTTTTTTAAAAGCCCACAGGCTATTAGATTTATTCCACCAAAATGCATAAACATTTTTAGTTCAGTATTTTGTTTCTTACTAACAATCAATGGTTTATTTGTGTGGGTTATTTTTTAATAAATACACAAAAGAAAACAAAAACTGATACATATTAGTCAAAGATCTGCAACGAGAAACAATTAACATCTTCCATATAACTTTTCCTAAAGAACAAAACACTTACAATTCCCGTGAAAAGGAAATGACATTTTAAATACAAAGACATAAAAATTTATTGTAGCTCTTTTATGTATTTTTTAGTATTTACATTTCAGCAATATTTAGAACAGCAATATCTTTCTCCCACAGCACATTCACTCTTACAATTTATTTTAATGACAACTTAAAAAATTAAGCTATATTTTAAAACTCATGGTTTCTTGCATGTCATGAACATACCTGATATGATCTGTACAAGAAATCACTGAAAACAAATCAGACCTTTTACAAAGAACAGAATGAAATCCATGTCAGATACCCGAAGCATGGTTATAATTACTTCAAATGTAATTAGTTCTCAATATTTAGATTAGATGTACTATTTTCTTCCTTAGTTACTAACGATCAATCTTCTTAAGTTCTCATTAGAAATTCATCTTTGTTAGAAAATATACCAAAAGAAACAACAGAACATTTGCCACTATATGGACTTTTTAAATACTCTGGGTGAAATTAGAATTCTTTGAGAGAAAAAGCATGTCCTTATATTTCAGAATGCTTGTCCAAACAAAAAAATTGAGCATTCCTTTTAATAAGACTGATTGTTATTATATCAACAGACTATAAGCTTTAAAACTAAAGATATGAATAAAAAGAAGGGGGTTGGGGGTTAAAGAAGTTACAGTGATTTCCCTCTTCTCATGGTAGTCAAGGACCAGACTCCATAATAACCAGAACAGAATAAACAAACAATTCTGGGCAGGAGGAAACAGCAAGAAACAACTCTTAAATAAACAAAATGGCCAAAACATACTGATAATATAAAATCACCTATCACATTTTGCACAATTTCCCACAAATCTGAAATAAATAAGCTATTATTTTAACCAAAACACTATCACTATTAACCACAGGGAGCATCATATACCATTAAGACACTAAAGGCCAATATAAACTACAAATACCAACTTAATAAACTTTAAGAAAAGTATAAAGTTACAGAAAAAAGAACTGTTCTTAATGCCTAAAACTTGAGAACAGAAAAATAAAACCAAAGAGACAGACATTAAAGGAGATTCAAGGTTTCAAAGCACATAGTCAGAGCTAAAGTAATGTTTGGGGAAAATCTCACATTAACAAGTTGAGTGATTTAAGTTTAGTGGCACACAGTATACAATATATAAGAAATAACTGAAGATAGTTCGGTGCCCTAATGAAATTCTACATTTTATTGTTGCTATTGTTACACAAAGAAGAAAGAGGACCAATTTTCATTATTCCTAATAAAATATTAACAGGTGGCAACTGGCCTAGAAATGGTAAATGCCATTAAGAACAAACTGGTATATTCAAAGAACACAACTCAAAAAATACTTTCTTGATGTTCATACCAAAACCTTTTCTAAGATAAGCACCTCCTTCTTCAGGAAGAAAGTCTATTTTAATAAATTAGTGGAAGGGGAGATATTAACACAAAGTATATTTCAATAGTACCAATAACTGCAATGACTCTTGGGAAATCTCTTCCTGTAATTTACTTACCTCCACTGACTGCATCTTGCTCTTCACCTTCAGGAAATGCAACTTGGTGTGGCAAGCTATTCCTAGATCGAGTGACTGTCTCTAACTGGGAAGCCCGTCCCAATAAAGATAGCTCATCTAGCACCTCTCCTTCTTTGGCCTCGAGGTCTGACTTTGAAGTGGTTAAGGGTTTTATATTTCCGGGTGCCATTAGCCTATTGGAGTCATTCAAACATGCCACTGTGCTACTGTCCAGACTCAGCACTCGGGCCCGAGTCTTGGCACTATTTGTGCTAGAAGTCCGACGTGTTGTCCGCTTTTTGCCAGTTCCTTCAGGACCCAAATGAGCTTTGTGTGTGTGCTCAGAGTCAGTGCCCTTTTCCTTAGGGATATGTTTAGTCTTGAGAGCACTGTATCTTCCCTCAGGAGATTGACACGAATGGGAAGTGGTGCTAGAAGAGCTATCACTGCTGAACTGGTGAGCAGACTGAATGCTCGATGCTCTGCTCAAGTCACTCTGGTCACTGGAGTCCTCATCGTGACAGAATATAGCACTGTGTGGCTTGGTACCAGCAACACCTCGAAAGGAAACATAGTCCCTATGCCGACTTGAATCAAAACTGCTGGCCCGTTTTTTCCCTGTCCGTCTCCTGCCCGACTTATGGGCAGAGGCTGTCCGATGGATTAAGCTGGACGATTTAGGTCTTACATCCCCTTCCTTTTGCTTTCCACCGTCTTTCGCAACTTTTGAGTCCACTGAAACAGCAGACTTATCACTCTGCTCCTCCTTGCTGTCGGCAGTTTTCCCCAGGGGTCCGTCCCCCTGAGAAGTGAATTCGTTTGCGTGGGGGTTTTTGTTGGCTTCTTCCGATGCAGAGGGGCTGAGACCTCTCTGATCGTGCACATCATCAGCGGGATTCGAATCCTTGGCCTCTTGAACCTCATTGTTTGTACTCACTTCCAAGGCAGTCTTTTCACTACTAGTCCTTTTGTCACTGGAACAGCTACTCTTATCCTCTGGTTCGGCACAGCATTCTTTTCTCCTACCACTTCTCTTTCCCACTTTGGGAGACTCCTCGTGCTCTGACAAGATGCTCTCTATGTGAGTTGAGCTAGTCTGTTCACTTTTATAGCTGCTGACAGTGCTGTTAGTGTCACGGTCCGTTCCACTGCAGTAGCTCTCTGTTGACCCACTACTCCGTGTGCTCAGGCTCCTCAAGCTGTCCATACTTTTGTCTGCTTTCAAAGGCTTGCTCTTCCCACTTTTTGTGGGTGGCTGAGAATGACTGTTTTTCAGCTCACCAACAAGCTGAAATTCCCCAGATAAACGAGAATTTTCCACCAAGGATTCTTTGGATCCAGAATGAGGTTTGGAAGATTCTAACTCACTCACTGGGTCTAACCCACGTCTTTGCTGATACAGAGGGAAGTCATTCAGTGAAGTATCTGGAAAAGCCACAGCAGAGCTAGAGGTCCGTGGTACACCTCGTGGCCGGTGCTCTTTCCTGTAAGAGTGTGAATGTAAAGGGACGAGAGAAGCTACTTCTGTGTCACAGGCGCTAGACAGAGACTGATCGACGTGGTGGTGGCTGTGACTTGGCAGGCTCACTTTGTCACTGCAGTCCCTTGGCAAGTCCTGTCCACAAGAGGATAAGGAAGGCTGAATGGAGATGAAGGAATCATTGGAGACCAAACGTAAGAGCTTCCAATCAGTTGCCAAATCTGTTTCAAACACATTTGGAAATGTTAACACAAATTCTTGATCTGCTTTTCTACTGTTTAACAATGGAAAGAATTCATAGCATACAGTTAATCAAGTATAAATAATTTCTCAAGTAATTCACTAAATAACAATTGGCCAGTCATTCCAAAGAGGTGGTTTCTGTTTCATAGCTGCACAAAGACAGCATTCTATAATGAAATGAACTAATATCCTCAGAAAAGAGTCTACAAATTATCAACAAAAACTAAGAGGCAACAGCCTGGTCCATGTGGTTCAGTGGTTGAGCGTCGGCCTATGAAGGAGGTCACAGTTGGATTCCCAGTCTGGGCACATGCCTGGGTTGCAGCCTTGATCCCCAATGGAGGACATGCAGGAGGCAGTTAATCAATGATTCTCTCTCATCATTGATATTTCTCTTTCTCCCTCTCCCTTCCTCTCTGAAATCAATAAATATATATGTATTTTTAAATAAAAGGCAACAAAAAATTATATTTAAAATAGACCAAGATCTTTATATGAGCACTGTCTCTAACTTACTAACTGGGTAACCTTGGATTACCTCTCTAAGCCTCTGCTTTCTCACTTGTAAAATGCAGTATCAATCCCAGCAGTACCATTGAATGAAATATGACATACATTGCTTAGCAGTGCCTGACACAATTAACAGTAGCTATCATAATCTCATTAACATAACACAAAAATATATTTTTTAAACTAATGATAATTTTACAAACCAACAAAAAACTAGTCATCAGAAACAGAAAACAAAAAAAAATCAAAAGGCTGGACAATGCCACACACAAGATATAAGAAGATACCTTGCCCTAGCCAGTTTGGGTCAGTGGGTAGAGCGTCAGCCTGCGGACTGAAGGGTCCCAGGTTCGATTCCGGCCAAGGGCACATGCCCAGTTTGTGGGCTCGATCCCCAGTATGGGGCATGCAGGAGGCAGTTGATAGGTGGTTCTCTCTCATCATTGATGTTTCTATCTCTCTCCCTCTCCCTTCCTCTCTGAAATCAATAAATAAATATAAATTTTTTTAAAAAAACAGCTAAGGAGGGAAAAAAAGAATATATCTTGATGTTTGTAATGATCGAAAAGATTAAAACAATTAAGAGGCAAAATCCTGCATCTCCTTGTTTCATTGTTGATGCAACAATTACAAAATGCCTCATGAAAATATATATATCCCCTTATGAGACTATTCCTTTAACCCTCTGTTAGGGAAGTGATTAGTTATTAGTGACTTAGGTTACCATATATAATAAGTATTCAAATATAAATAAATCCATCTACCTACCTACAGTGTAATTTATATTGAAATATGGCTTGACAACCAAACTGTACAATAGCTAATTTTCAATACACTTTTGACAGACAAAAATGGTTGAATCTGCTGTTAGTTCAATAAAAAGAAAAATTATTTTTATGTGTCGTAACTGCGTAGACAAACTATAATAATAGATTCTTTACTAAGTCAAATTTTTCCCAGTAGAATCTTAAGAATACAAGCACAAAAATTTCCAAGATTAATTTCTTATGTTTTAAAAGTCTTCAAGAAAAGTAAAATCCATGTTCCTTATCATTTGTCCAAAATAACTGTCACTATGCTTGGGGTCTTATATTCTCTAAATACCAAAATTTTAAAGTTAGCACTGTATTTACTTTTTTGTAGTATGAAATTATAAAGCTATTTCTAAAAACTCTCTATGTATATCTAACAAGCAACTATGGAATGTTGTGATATTCACATTTCAAGGTTATGAATTTTATAGAACAGAAACTGAACTGAACAAGTAGCTAAAAATTGCTAGTTCTAATGTACAACAAAAGACTTTTTAAAAAATGCCAGCAATCAAGACCAACTGCCTTCTATGACATTAATAAAGCAGAAATTTAAGTTTTTCATTTTAAAAGACAGTCAAACTTACTTCAACACATGCACTTTTTTCAACATTGCAAAATAAATATACCTTAAAAAGTTTAACTTTAGATGATTTTAGGAACCTTTTTAGTAAATATGCGTTCTTAAGGCATTTTTCTTATTAGTAGTCATATAGTCAAAGACAGGCTTAAAACAATACAGAATGATACTATTTTTCATATAATTAATTTTTTTCCCAATGATTGTTACTAGTGGTGTTTAGGATAAGAAAGACATGCTCATATTCTGCTCATAGTGGTAAAAATTGGTGTAACCTCTGTAAAGCAATCAAGGCAATACAGCCAAAAGCTTTTCAAAAGTATAATCACCCATGATCTGTAATTGATTTCTAGAGATTGCTGCTAAAGGATAAATTGAAATAAGCATATAAGGTTTTAGCAAAAAATTATTCAACTCAGGTTATGATAAAACTTCTTTAAACATAAAAAGCATAAAAATCTCCAATAAAAAAAGGTCGAAAAAATTAGTCTATTAACATGCAAGCACTAAAAATGTTTTCAAAATATGTACTAATATGAGAAAATACTTAAGTGACAAAGATGGCATTAAATATTTGAATCTGTAATAGTTCAAAAGAATACTTAGGGTATGTGTGCATGTTTGTGGGGATGTTAAAAGTAATACACCATATTTAGCCATACAAAGAAATAAAGTCCTCATACATGCTACAACATGCCAAATAAAAGAAGCAGACACATAATGCCACATATTATACAATTCCATTTATGTGAAATGTCCAGAATAGGCAAATGCATAGACAAAAAATTGATTATAAGTTGCCAGGGGCTGGCTGAAGAAAGAAATGGGGAATATAATGGGATTTGGGTTTCTTTATGACATAATGAAAATATTCTGGAATCAGATACTGGTGATGGGTGTGCAACGTTGCAAATATACTAAAACTCTTCTGGATCATCCCCATCAATTATAAAAACACACACCAAGCTGTTATTTCTCCTACCTATTCTTACAAAATCCAAATCTTCCCTTTATCCTCACTTCCCCTCTTGCACCTGGTATTTCTGATCCCCTTTACAAAAGAGTAGTCTATATTAACTGTTTTCCATTTCTTCTCCTCTAATTCTCTCTTACATGTATTCTCATCCCACTCATTAAAATGCTTATCAAAGTCGCCAACAACACTGTTACATCCAATGGTCAAGTCTCAGCCACTTATTAGCAACATTTGACAAAGCTGATCTGATCCCTTACCCTGAAACAATGGACACACGCTGCTGGTGTTCCTTCTACCTCGCCAGTTGTTATGTTCAGCCTCCTGGTCTTACTAAGCTGAAGTGGTTCAGAGCTCAAGCCTTGTAACTTTCATTTTTCTATCTGTAGTCTCTCTTTTCTATAGAAAACTCATTCATTTTTCTGGCCCCATGATTATAAAATTCAGAAATACTGGTAACTAGTTTCTTCATCTTCTACCCAGCCCCCTACTCTTATGGGGATGGGCTAAATAAAGTTCTGATCTTGAATCAGGAAGACATGAATGAGGCTGGAGAGGGCAATCTCTCCTTAGAAGTGAAAAAGAAGAGTGCACCTTTCCACATGCTCAGTTCTCTCCTAATTACCCTGAATCATGCTGATAAAACAAGTGCCAGCTAATCAACTAACCAACTCACTAAAGGTCAATGTCCTGTAAAGCCAAACCACCCAGAGAAACCAGAGCCTCAAGTGATATTTAAGCCAGAATGAATCATTGCCACTAGGCGGTGCCAAATCGTAGCCAAGACTAACAGATTTGGAACAGGGAGCCCCGCCACCTAACTCCAAGCTGGCCAACTATGCAGGCTTGCTTTGTTATGAACTTCATGATAACACAACCTTACAGTTGACATGATGAAACTTTTTGGTATTTATACACTGAAAACTCCCAATTTTACAACCTGAACTCAGACTTCTTACCTGAAATCCAGACCTACCTAATTATCTATTAACTAGAGGCCTGGTGCATGAAATGTGTACACTCGGGCCGGGAGTCTCTCAGCCCAGCCTATGCACTCTTGCAATCTGGGAGCCCTCAGGGATGTCCAACTGCTGCGGAGGCTCCTGCTATCACCACTGCGCTCACCAGCCATGAGCCCAGCTTCTGGCTGAGCGGCGCTCCCCCTCTGTGAGCACACTGAGCACGAGGAGGCAGCTCCTATGTTGAGCGTCTGCCCCTTGGTGGTCAGTGTGCATCATAGCGACCGGTTTCCACAATTTGGTTGATTTGCATATTAGCCTTTTATTATATAGAACTAGTGGCCCAGTGCATGAAATTCGTGCACAGGGATGGGGAGGGAAGGGGGGTCCCTCAGCCCGGCCTGCATTCTCTCCAATCTGGGACCCCTCAGGGATGTCCAACTGCTGGTTTAGGCCCTGTGGTATCGGGCCTAAAACGGGAGTCAGACATCCCTCTCGCAATCCAGGACTGCTGGCTCCTAACCGCACATCTGTCTTCCTGCCTGATCGCCCCTAATCACTTTGCCTGCAGGCCTGCTTGCCCCCAACTGCCCCTCCCGGCCAGCCAGCTCACCCCCAACTGCCCTCCCCAGCTGGCCTCATGGCCCCCAACTGTCCTCCCCTGCTGGCTTCATGACCCCCAACTGCACTCCCCAGCCGGTCTCCCAGAAGGTCTCCTGGTCTAATTAGTATATTACCCTTTTATTAGTATAGACTAGAGACCTGGTGCACAAAATTTGTGCACTGAGGAATGGAAGGGTCCCTCAGCCGGCCTGCACCCCCTCACAGTTCAGGAGCTCTCGGGGATGTCCAACTGATGACTTAGGCCCATTCCCTGTCTCTGCCACCACCGCTGTGCTTGCCAGCCATGAGCCCAGCTTCTGGCTGAGCAGTGCTCTCCCTGCGGACCAAAACCGGCACTCTCGACATCCCCCAAGGGATCCTAGATTGCAAGAGGGCGCAGGCCAGGTCAAGGGACTCCACCAGTGCATGACTGGGGCCGGGGAGGGACGTGGGAGGTTGGCTAGCCAGGGAGGACTGCGGGAGGCCTCCAGGGCACATCCAGCCCTAATTGCTCAGTCCCAATCAGCCAGGCCCCAGCAGCAAACTAACCTACCAGTCGGGGTGTCTGCCCCCTACTGGTTAGTGCACGTCATAGTGACTGGTCAACCAGTCGACTGTCTAGCCCCTGGTCGTCAGTGCACATCATAGTGAGCAGTTGAGCAACCTTAGCATATCATAGCATAGTATACTTTGATTGGTTGAATAGCCAACTGGACGACCAGACACATAGCATATTAGGCTTTTATTATATAGGATTATTGCTGCTTAGAGGTCTAACAGCATCTCATACCTGATATGCCTAAAACTGAACTCTTTATCTTATCCTCCTACTCCCTGCTTTTTCAGTACTGTAAGTGATTTATTCCCAATACTTAAAATAGTGCTGAGCATGTAATGAATACTAGATATGTTACATGTTAACTATGTGGGAAAATATGTGATAAAAACAGGTGATAAGCCTACATAAAAGTAGAATAGTATAGCATTAAAAGCATAATTCAAAACTAGACTGCCACTTTGTAGCTGTGTAATTTTGGTGCAAGTTTCTTGTAACCTCTCTAAGCCACGATATGTTCACCTGACCAGTGAGAATAAAAGTATTAATATTAAATGCTTAAAGATGAACTGGGTGAATGTGTATAAAGCAGAAGTGGGGAATGTTTTGCTGCAAAGGGCCATTTGGATATTTATAACATCATTAACAGGCCTTACAAAATTAACAACTTAAAAATTAGCTTACTATATTTGGTTAAACATTTAATTAACTCACCCCTAATGCTTGGCAAGACCAGACCAAATGATCTCTCAGGCCTTATCTGGCCCTTGGGCCAGATGTTCCCCATCCTTGATAAAGGCTGAAAAGAAGACCTAAACCAGGGGTTAACAAACTAAGGCCTATATGAGTCAGCCATGCCCACTCATTTATGTGTTATTTATGTCCTCTTTCACTTTACAATGAAGAGTTCAGTAGTTACAAGAGAGACCATATAGCCTACAAAACAATCTGTTTATAGAAACTTTACTGACCCCTAATCTAGATAACAACATGCACTCAGTGAACATCATTATCTAGTCATTATGTATCTGCAAGGGTATGTTTGTGTGTATATAATTCCTAACCTATCACACTACAAAATTCTTACTTCCCAGATAGAAAATAAAAAGACATATGACCCCTAAATGCACTAGCCCTCCTACGATACCTAGTTTTTGAGACATTCTGATAATTAAATATTATAAAAAGGGATACTGTACTTCTCAAATGGATCAATTCACCTTCACTTTTTGAGAAAATAGTTGCCATATCGTACAGTATGTTCAAGAGTATTTTTTGGCAGGGGTAGCCCACAAAAACAAATAAACAATGATTGTGGTACTATAATTCTAAAAGAGCAGGGTTACAGTAATAAACTTAAAAATTCCAAGTACCAGAAACAAAATCTACTTGTAGGAATTGGACCTGTATTAATGGGAAAATGTCATAACTTCGTGATCTATTTGTAATTTCACGAATAAGTTTCATAATTAAATACAGGAAATTTATCAGCCTGTCTACCTACCCCCCTCTTCCCAGGCTAATATACAATTTCCTGTCTCACTGATTATAACCTGGGATAATCTCCACTTAAAATTCAGGATGACATATCCATCCTTTCATGTTTGAAAATTAAAAATCAAACAGAAAAATCTGGCAGTTCTTTCAAAAAAGAAAACTCCAAGAAAATCCAAAATACTCATTTATGATTGAGTTGAATAAGAAGGGGAAAAAATCACTTGAAGCCAAAATTTCTATTAAAATTATGCTAGAGGAGGCAGGCACCATGCTGGAGGCAAACATAGTTTCTCAGAAACTCCAACAGCAAGTTATTTCTCCATTAAAACATATTGTTGAACAAGATATGAAGCAGCTGCCATTTAGAGGTCACAATAAATGGAAAAACATCAGTTTTATATACTACGTTATCATTAAGCTAGGCAAGATGCTCTGACCAACTAAAGGAATAGCAGATCTTATCTCCCATCTCATATTCACTCTAGGGCATATGCTCATAAAACTTGTCTCTTCATGTTTAGTTGGCAGAACATGTATAACTGAATTCCAGAAAGCTAAAAGTACTTCCAGCACTCTTTTATTATCCTATTAAGTAATTTTACTTTAAAGTTTCTTTTAAAAACAATTATTAAATTGTTATAAACTTCTGCCAAAATGTGAGCAGCATATTCTACAAATTCACCCTGATGCACACAATACATGTCACTGTGAGGTATAATGTTCTTACCTTGTTCTTCACTTCCTTCTTTACAAAGACTAGAGCTCTGGCCCAGACTTAAACTGATATCATCAGAAGTCTTAGCAGTGTCTGTATCTCCTACAAAGTTAAGAGAAACATGTGAAGATATTATATTAAAAATAACGACTGTACACTGGCATAACAAGGAAGGACATCAAAGAGTACAGTAGGTATCTACTATATTAGTTCACTATATGCTGTGTCAATATTCTCTATCTACAAAAGCAGACTATCAGACCACATAATTATTCTAATAGCACTAAAAACAAATACTGTGGAAAGCTTTATATTGTTAGCTAATAAAACTATTTCTTTAAAAAGAAGCAGTTGTGTTTTTTTTAATGAAAACTGAAATTGAAACAACATAAATTTCCCAGGGCAAATTAGTAAGCTAAAAAATTATAATATTAAAATAATATAAATTTATTTGAAATCCTATATAATAAAAGCCTAATATGCAAATAGACCAAATGACAGAACGACTGGTTGCTATGACATGCCCTGACCACCGGGGGGCAGACGCTCAATGCAGGAGCTGTCCCCTGGTGGTCAGTGCACTCCTACAGGGGGAGCACCGCTCAGACAGAAGCTGGGCTCACGGCTGGCGAGAGCAGCAACAGTGGCAGGAGCTTCTCCCACCTCCACTGCAGGCAGGCAGTAAGGAGCGAGGAGTCCTGGACCGCAAGAGCCCCGGACTGCGAGAGAGGTGTCTGACTTCCAGCTTAGGCCCTAAGCCGGCAGGCGGACATCCCCCGAGGGGTCCTGGACTGCAAGAGGGTGCAGGCCGGACTGAGTTTCCCCACCCCCCGGTGCATAAATCTCATGCACCGGGCCTCTAGTAAATGTATAAAATAAAAGGCATATTTTCAGATGTATAGAAAAACATTTTCCCTTTCTTATTGCACCCAATTTAAAGGTTTCACATTAAATTACTCCATTTTTCATGAATCTCACTAAAACCCACTTTGGAGGAAAGTATTTTCCCTCAAGGCAAGGAAGTTTAATAGAACAAAATTTACAATTAATGCAATGTAATGCAAATGGTCAAATACCTTTGTGAAATTTGAATGATGAAAAGGGAACACAATTTAAATCAAGTAACCTTTAGTATCAGATACATAATTTTATCTACAAAATAATTTCAAGAACAATTTTTATTACAGGTGAATATAAAGTTCTCAGTTATCTTTATTACAGCCAAAAAATAATGGAAAATCAGAGACAACTTTCAAGTTAGATCATGTCTACCTTTAATAGTTGTTGCTGTTCCAAGACGAGAGGAACCAGATCCAATCTGAAAAATGGCATGAAACAAGTAAAACTAATTAAAATGTTAGCTCTATGTCATTATCAATATACTAGCAAGATCATCAAACCAATCATCATCAAAACATATAATCAGTCACTTTTATCAATATTAAAAGATACCATTTAGGCATTTTACATCAGTCAGAGGTCTGTTTGCTATTGCACATACTGTGTATACATTACAGGTGTGCTGGGATACAGAATCCCTGAGTCCCTCTATATGCTCAGGATTCATGGAACCCCCAGGGTTAGGATGCCTCCAACCTCAAGCAATCTATGCCATGTAATTATCTTTTTTTTTAATCCTCACCCGAGGAGTCAAGATATTTTTCCATTGATTTTTTTGAGAGAGTGAAAGGAAAAGGGGGAGGGGAGCGAGAAACATTGATGTGAGAGAGACACATAGATTGGATACCTCCTCCCACATGAGCCCTGACCTGGGATAGGGATTGAACCTGCAACCCAGGTATGTGTCTTTGACTGGGAATTGAACCCAAGACCCTCCGGTGAGTAGGTTGATGCTCTAACCACTGAGACATGCCAGCTAGGGCCAATTATCATTTTTTTCATAATGCATGATATGTTCATGTTATAAACAAAATCAAAATTAGGTATTGAGTCTATCTGAAATAAATTCAGACTGATCAAGCTATATAAAGGGAAGATTTGGAGGACAAAACAATATATCCCAAAAAGAGCAATCTAAATCTTCAACTGTCAAACTATTAAATCAATATGTACTTTCCTCAGTTCCAGACAAAAAGTAACAACTTCTTTGTATATTGCTATAACATATTTAGAAATAATTAAAAAATAAGACATCTATGAAAAATGAATTATTAGCAAAAACTATATAAACAGAAAAGTAAAATCTACTGAAATTTTAATGCTTATACT
The DNA here is from genome assembly GCF_000327345.1 of Myotis davidii. Classification (NCBI taxonomy): domain Eukaryota; kingdom Metazoa; phylum Chordata; class Mammalia; order Chiroptera; family Vespertilionidae; genus Myotis; species Myotis davidii. The sequence continues at coordinate 1,893,140 of NW_006288624.1, forward strand.
AAAGATGGTATAACACTTCCCTAAAAATTTCACAACCATCATTTATTATACTACTATAAAAATTGTTAACAAATACCACAAATTCCACAAACACCTTAGGAAATAAAATATAACAAGGTGACAGTTACTAAATCAACAAGTCTCAGTAACTCTTTCTATAATCTGTTTTCAAGGGATTCAAGAAGAAAATACTCAAGCAAATTTAACATCTTAGAATAAACTTAAAAACATTCAAGTAATATTTTGTATTTTACTAAATCTTGCCTTTCATCGATTCAATTGAACAAAAGTATACCTTAAGAAATTTGCTCAAAATATAAGTTAATACTGACTTTGAAGGAGTATGAGGGACCTTCTTGATCTGGATGGCAATTAAATATATACTCTGTGTGTATGTGTGTGTATGTATGTGTGTGTGTGTGTGTGTGTGTGTAAAAATCCACTTAAGATATGTATACTATATAAAAGTTATATGGCAGTTAATGATAAATAAAAATATGCATACACAAACATGTTACAAGTACTAATAAATTCTTGCTATAGCCAATAAAAATGAACTTTGCAATATATGTAACTGCTGATTAAACTGTATGCTCAGCAAAAAAATGTACTTACTGTGAAAACTCACCCTAATACCAAAACCAGATAAATACAACACAATGAAAGAGAATTACAGGCCAATATCCCCCAGGAGCATAGATGCCAAAATCCTCAACAAAATCCTCGCAAATCAGATCCAGCAGTACATCAGAAAGATCATACACCATGACCAAGTAGGATTTATCCCAGGGATGCAAGATGGTACAAGCTCCGCAAATCAATAAACGTAATACATCACATAAACAAATTGAGAGATAAAAACCACATAGTGATATCAATTGATGCAGAAAAAGCATCTGACAAAATCCAACACCCATTTTTGATAAAAACTCTCAGCAAAGTGGGAATAGAAGCATCATACCTCAACATAATAAAAGCCATATATGACAAACCCACAGCCAACATCATATTCAATGGGCAAAAACTAAAACCATTTCCCCTAAGGACAGGAACAAGACAGGGATGCCCATTCTCACCACTCCTGTTCAACATAGTACTGGAAGTATTAGCCATTGTGATCAGACAAGAAGAAATAAAAGGCATCCAAATTGGAAATGAGTAAGTAAAACTGTTCTTATTCGCAGATGACATGATATTGTACATAAAAAACCCTAAAGACTCCATCAAAAAACTATTAGACTTAATAAATGAATTCGGCAATGTAGCAGGATACAAAATCAACACCAAGAAATCTATGGCATTTCTATACACCAATAGAGAACTTACAGAAAGAGAGACTAAAAAAGCAATCCCATTTACATCACGCCAAAAAAGTTAAGATACCTAGGAATAACCCTAACTAAAGAGGTAAAAGACCTCTTCTCAGAAAACTACAGGAAGTTGAAAAAAGAGATAGAGGAAGATATAAACAGATGGAAGAACATACCATGTTCACGGAATGGTAGAAGCAACATCATTAAAATGTCCATACTACCCAAAGCAATCTATAAATTCAACGCACTTCCCATTAAAATACCAACAGCATATTTCACAGACATCGAACGAACTCTCCAAAAATTCATCTGGAAGAAAAAAAGACCCCGAATAGCTGCAGCGATCCTAAGAAAGAAGAACAAAGTAGGTGGGATCTCAATACCTGATATCAAGCTGTTCTCAAAACTGCCTGGTACTGGCACAAAAACAGACATATGGATCAATGGAATAGAGAATCCAGAAAACGACCCGAACCAATATGCTCAATTAATATTTAACAAAACAGGCAAGAATATACAATGGAGTCAAGACAGTCTCTTCAATAAATGGTATT
>NW_006288624.1:1896970-1897266 GCF_000327345.1 Myotis davidii
CAAGATAAACACCAAATGACTATTACAGACAGGAGAACTGAGACCACCATCAGGAATAGGAAAAAAGCCAAATAAAATCACACAGGTTTCTACCTGGTTGTTTGGATCTAGGCCAGCATAAGAATTTCTTGAACTGCAACCAACTGGTGGTGTGGCCTCTCGAATGAACTCGGACATTTCAATGCCTCCACCAGGATCACTGTGGGAAAGAATGAGAAAAAGAGAGAAACTGACATTATTCCGCCACCAATGGCTTTTTATTATTTTTTCTATAGAACTAAGAGGTTGCCCTAACC
>NW_006288624.1:1897315-1903782 GCF_000327345.1 Myotis davidii
GCCCCTTGACCGGAATCGACCCTGGGACCTTTCAGTCCGTAGGCCGACGCTCTATCCACTGAGCCAAACCGGTTTTGGCAATAAAATATGTTTTTTTAAAAAAACTAAGAGGTTCTGGTTTTTAATAGAGCAAATGGCAAAAAAAAAAGAATGATCATTTTTCATTTATAAACCTAATAATTTGAACTATTTTATTAACACGTCACTACTACAGAATACTTAAAAACACTCTCTCAAATTGTCTATACTCAATCAACATTAGAAACTGACCTTAATCTATACTAATAAAAGGGTAATATGCTAATTAGGGCGAATGTCTTCCGGACATCCATCAGGACAAAGCCACAGCGGCTGCGAGGCCTGGGACTCACGGCAGCCATGGGTTCAGGCAGCTGAGAGGCCTAGGGCTCATGGCAGTCATGGGTTCAGGCAGCCGTGAGCCCTAGCAACTGCAAGGCCCCGGTCTCAGGCAGCTGTGAGCCCCGGCAGCTGTGAGGCCTGAGGCTCAGGCCTCGCAACTGCCACCGCCGGCAGTGGCAGCAGCAGCAGGATGATGGGGACAACGCCTTCCCCTGATCAGCCCAGTTGCTTCCTGCAGAGGGAGGCCAGATAGGACATCTCCTGAGGACTCCTGGACTGTGAGAGGGGACAGGCTGGCTGAGGGACGTACCCCCACCAGTGCACAAATTTTCATGCACCAGGCCTCTAATTACAGTTATTATAGGCACACCAAACAGGGTACATATTTTGTGATGTGTGTCATATAAACACTCTAGAAAAGAAATGATTTGCCTTTTGTTTCCTCAGAGCAAAGAGAAATCGGTCATTGTAAACATAGCAAGTAATGAGATATTATACCACTCTCAGGACCAGTCTGACGGAGCTGTGCGACACAATGATGGACATGCAAAAGAACAGTCATCCTGGTCAAGCAACTTATATCTGTATTTTTTTTTAAGTTAACAGCACTTAACTGGGATACTGACTTGTTTTATAAAACTGGAAACCTAAAATTGTGTGTAGGAATTAGGAGTTGGAGGCTTAAGTTAAATAAAATGATGCTCACTATATAGTAACAACAGGTACTAGATAAAAGAGAAAAGTTCTAGGTTCAAAAAACTGGGCAAGTCCCCATATATAGTAGTACTTAAAGATAATGGGATTCCCCCAAATTAGGAAAAGTGATCACACCAATTTTTTAAAAATAAATAAATTTCCTTAGGAACACAACTTTTAGAACAACTCAGACCTAAAATTTATCATAATCTTATTTTTTGCCCCAAGTTTTTTATTTATTCTTTCTATCATATACAGAGTTAAGTACTCAATAATTTTTTAGCTATTATTATCAAGGATAAAAGTTCTAGGATATATGCTAGGCATTATAGTGGATATAAACTATTTTGCCATCCAACACTTAATTCAGCCTTTTCATTAACAAAACAAACAAAAAAGCAACCCAAAATTCTTCTGGTGAACCACCCCATCCCAAACTCTCATATGGCTTTGGGTGAGGCTAACCCATCCTCAGTGAGTTCCACTAACCAAAGTCAATCGGCAGGTCCTATTCTCCTGGTGATAGAGCTCGGTTCTAGAATAAGCACATGCATGACCCAACTCAAGCTAGCCTGAATCAGGCCAGGAGTATCCTATTGTTGAGAAAAGACATTTATCTCTATCTGCTAGTGTTAATGTAGCTGCTTTTTCTTTTTCTGTTTTACAACTACAACGGAGAAGCTGTCTAAAAAACCAATGAAAAGAAAAGGTCACAGCCTGGTGAAGGGAAACAGGACCACAAAGTGACTGTTTAAAATCACACCTTATGACCACTTTGAAATCACACATTTGAAGATATCCCTTACATATAGATTTTTCAGTAATGTGAGTCATAATTCCCTTAGCCTGTTTGGGTGGGGTATTCTGACAGCTGCCATCAAAAGATATGGGCAAAATAGAATTTGCTTATAAATGCTGCTTCCATGCAACACTTATCGTGATAAGTATTTATCACAATATCATATTTAGTGTTCTTATTAATGGTTTCATAACTATCAGATCCCTATTTGCTTAAGGGTTCCTAACTCTAGGCAACCAACTATAGATAGGTAATATTCAATAAAGAAAATTAGCTTTCTAACTTGCTATCCATTTATAAAAATAAAGCATATTGGAAATCGGTTACAAATCTGATAACCAATTCAGCATACAAATGTCCATGTGTGAGAAAAGTGGAACATGCTCGAGTTTGTTAGTTGTTTGGTGTATGTCTTATACAGGCCAGGATGAGGAATATTTTTCTAATCTGGTAAAACCTTAAGTGAGTATATAGAGACAGCTATTACCATACTGAACTAATGATGAATAATATCCAGCAACATCACTCTATCTCCACAGGAATGCATTCTCTAAGTCAGATTCAATGAAAATCAGAAGATGGAGAACAAGGTAAAGACTAAGGAAAAAATATACAATACCAGAGAAAGGTTTATATAGGTTTGCCTAGTTTATATACTTCAACTTTACTGATATATAAATTACAGATCATCCATTTAAACTCTGCACTTCAACAGCTTTTAGTATATTCCAAAAGTTGTGCAACCATCATCACAGTTAATGTTAGAATATTTTTATCCACCAAAGCAAACCCCTTTAGCTTTAACCACCCTACCCACTTCTCATCCTGCCAAGGCCTAAGTAGCCACTAATCTACTTTCTCTCACTACAGATGCCTATTATGGACATCTATAATGATAAAAGCATAGTATGCTAATTAGACCAGACAGCCGAATGACCTTCTGGATGTCCTTCCGGACGACCCTCTGAAAGAAGCTGGGGCTGCAAGGACCGAATTCCTTGCATGAATTTTGTGCATCAGGCCTCTAGTTTCACATAAATGGAATCATATATTACGTGGTCACTTGTGACTGGCTTCTTTCACTTGGCATAATGTTTTCAAGGCTCACCCATATTGTAGCATGTATCAGCACGTTATACCTTTTCATGGCCTAATAATATTCCATTTAATAAATAAAATACATTTTGCTTATTTAGTCATCAGTTGATGATCTTGCCTAGTTTTTTGTTATTTATTTAAGGTTGTTTTTTATTGATTTTAGAAAGAGAGAAAGGGAGAGGAAGGAGAGAGACAAAGAGAGAAACATTGAGGTAAGAGAGAAACATCTATTGGCTGCCCCCCAAAACCTGGGCAGGTGCCTTGGGCAGGAATGGAACCAGCAACTTTTTGGTGCAATGAGCCACATGGGCCAGGGCAATCTTGCCTAGTTTTATACATTATTTCTGACAGCAAGTCCAAATGATTATAATCTGAATGTAATATTATTAATTAAAATAAAAGCAAATATTTACTAAGTAGTACATTCTAGTCATGGGAACATGTGCTCTATTTGCATTTTCTCATGAAGTATTTTCTTAAAACCTATGATTTAACAGATGAAAAAAACTAAAAACCAAAGGGTGAAAAACTTGGCTTAGGGTCTCAGAGGAGCAAACAACATGCACTGAGTCACTGGTATGTGGAGTTCAAGTGGGAAGGGAGGATAAAAATAACACTTACACAGCACTCTACAATGTGTTATCATATCTGTTCTTTGTTTTTTCCCCCACACACCTGAATGTAGGCAATCAAAACAGTGAAGACTGAGAAAAGATTTGAACACCAGATCTGTACAACGCTAAAGCTCACAGTCTAAGATACCATTACTGCCTTTCAACAAATAAGACACTGAAATTCCCTTTCCAGCTCAAAACCAAAAATAAACACCATCATCTGGCAAGTTTCTTAACGTCAGCAATGCTGACATTTGGGGTCACGTAATTCTTGATTGTGGGGACCGTTCTGTGCATAGCATCATCCCTGACCTCTACAAAATAGATGCCAGTAGCACTCCCCCTAGTTGTGATAAGCAAAAATGTCTTCAAATACTGCCAAATATCTCTTAGGGGGCCAATCACCCCTGGCTGAGAAACAGTGTTCTAGAATTAATACTCGATGGCCAACATTGAGTGAGAAGAAGGTACTAAGGAAGCGAAAAAAGAAGAAAACAATAGCTGACTCCTTAAAAAAAATCCTCTAGCAAAATTACTATACCTCTCTCTTCTCTATAAATTTAGAAGCAGAGCTCTTAGCTAGCCACACGTATACTAAATATAGCTAAACATATAAAACAGCTGAGTAAGAATTTTCTTTATTGGCAAGCCTTGCCAATTTTCAGCAATGGAGAGTTTTAGCACATACTACCTGGAAAACACAGTAATTTAAAATTCTCACAGAAGCAAAATGGTCAACTGTAGTAAGCAATACACCAAATTCGACCTTTATACCTTAATTTCCCCATCTGTTAAAAAATATATACCAGGTACAGGGCAAGGCAGAAAAGAAGAAGGATAGAGTCTAATCTAAATTATAAAGGGGACTTCACAAACTAATTTGTTGATTATTAGCACCATTAACAGCTCAGATTTTCATCAGAAACATCCTAGTACCATTGACAAATATAGATTACAATGATGTTCATAAATAAAATGCTATAAACTAAAGAAAAGTACTTGACATAAAAGACAGTTAATATCCTACATAAATATCTTCTCCAAATAGCAAAAAACTAAACACTGATAGAACGAAAACTAACAAAATAACAAACATAAGTAGCAATAATACAAGAAAAATACCTCCATTTCACTGTAATAATCCAAACACTGAAAAATTAAACAATAAAATCTCTATCACAATTTTGTCAAAATACTAAATACTGAGTGTTGCCAAAAGAACAAAATAGAAGCCCTCTGATTGCTGGTCATTGTAATTAAAAGGTAAAATCTTTGGAATCTGGCATTATATATGGAAAATCTTAAAAGCAGGTATACTTTATAATAAATCTACCTCAGCTAAATTATGGTTAAAAATTTAATCCGTTAAAATCTAAACATCATATTGATCAATATTTGAATGTGAAAATAACTAAAAACAAGATAGGAAATATGGTGTCCCCATAAAGTGGAATAATATAAAGTAAAAAATAGAAGCACATAAAAAACTATTTCAAGTATTTCCTGAGTACCCATCAGTGTCACTATTTTAGAGCCTGAGAATATAATAGTTTATAAGAAAAACAAGGCCTTTTGTCTGCAAGAAGCTTATAAATAAAATAAATGATTAAATATGAGAATTTCAGATAGTGATTAATGCTATGAACATAATTATTTCAAGGGTAAATTATCTGTTCAATGAACAAACAGAGTAATCATGTGTGTTGAAGAAAATGTAATTAAAAGGGATAAACAAAGGCTTTCAGTGTACTCAAACACATACATAAACATTAAACATTATCTGTGTTATAGCATTTCTATTGTGGTACCTGAAATATTGCATGTTATAATGAATGGAAACATGGCATAGTGGTTAAAAGCATGAACTCCAGATCTCACATTCTGGATTATTTGATCTTTCTCACCTTAGTTTTCACATCTGAAAGGGATTATCACAACATCTACCTCATACAATTGTTTTGAAGATTAAATGAACTTATATGCATAACTGACTTCTTAGGGTTCCTTCTAGAGAAAGAACAGCTAAGTTGCTAAGGTGAGAATATGAAATTGAAAAATATTCTATATAATACAAGGGTAATATGCAAATTGACTCTAACAGCAGAACGACTGGGAATGACTGGTCACTATGATACACACTGACCACCAGGGAGCAGATGCTCAATGCAGGAGCTGACCCCTGGTGGTCAGGGTGCTCCCACAGGGGGAGCTCTGCTCAGCCACAAGCTAGGCTAACGGCTGCCAGCACAGCGGTGGTGGCGGGAGCCTCTCCTGCCTCCACAGCAGCACTAAGGATGTCCGACTGCAGCTTAGGTCTGCTCCCTGCTGGTAAGTGGACATCCCCCGAGGGCTGCCGGGCTGCCGGAGGGATGTCTAACTGCCAGCATGGGCCCGATCCCCCAGGAAGCAGGCCTAAGCCAGCAGGTGGACATCCTCCGAGGGGTCCCAGACTGCAAGAAAGCATAGGCCGGGCTGAGGGACACCCCCCCCCCGGTGCAAAAATTTTTGTGCACAAAGCCTCTAGCTTATAATAAATTAAGTGAAAAATGGAATTATAAATGCCAAGCAAAATATTACAATTTGTTTAAGAGACAGATACGTTCTATTTATATGTATAACTAGAGGCCCGGTGCACAAAAATGTGTGCACTCGGAGGGGGATCCCTCAGCCCAGCCTGTGCCCTCTCGCAGTCTGGGACCCCTCAGGGGATGTCCACTTGGGGGATCGGGCCTAAGCTGGCAGTCAGACATCCCTCTGGCACCCCAGGAGCCATCGGGGGATGTCCACTTGCCAGCAGGAGGCAGGCATAAGCTGCAGTCGAACATCCTTAGTGCTGCTGAGGCGGGAGAGGCTCCCGCCCCCACCGCTGGACTGGCAGCCATCAGCCCGCTTGTGGCTGG
>NW_006288624.1:1903874-1906279 GCF_000327345.1 Myotis davidii
CCTAGTGGAGGGGCTGAGGGCTGTTTTCAGGCTGCGCACACCCCCTTCAGGGTGGGGGTACTGCTCTGGTGCCTGGCCATTCTGGGTGAGTGGCTGATGACTGTTTTCAGGCTGGCCAAGCCCCCCAGAGGCTGAAGATCCCAGCCTCTCCTTTTTCTTTTCCTGGGATTTATTTATCTTCTATAATTGAAACTTTATAGCTTGAGTGGAGCCAAGGACCGGCCAGGGCAGGGGGAAGCTTGGCTTCCTCCATCGCCGAGGGCAACCCAAGCCTCGTGCTCGCTCCAGCTTCGTGGCTACCTACCGCTATCTTCGTTGGGTTAATTTGCATACTTGCTCCTGATTGGCTGGCAGAAAGACGGTTAATTTGCATGTTTCTCTTTTATTATATAGGATAATATGTAAGTACTAAGATTTATATGTCATGCTTTAATTTTATTATTTCTTTGGACTGTTTTACATTGGTTTTGGTCTTTGGTATGAATAATTATTATACAATTATAATTATTATGGTTCCAACATATAAATTAGCAGTAAGACCAAGGATATTGATTTAACCCACAGATATGCCAGTTAGCTTTGCTGTGATCTACTACTGTGACAATCTGTACTTCTCATTGTATCTATAGTGGTAAGATCTATTACTACCTTAAAACCACGTTACAGAATGGGCACAATAATCACATCACTGCACTCATGCAAAATCTACATCATTACAAACTGAGTGACATGGGGGACCTTACCTCGGTCCATTGCTGTCTTTTCTCCTGATTGAACAGTTGCCTTGCTCAGCTTTGGCTCGCTGATCTTTGAACTCATTTGCATTCCTATCTACAACTTCTCCAGCATCCAGTGCTCTGTGGAGTCGATAGTTGACCATCTTCAGAACAATGAAAACAGCAGCTATCACAGGACAATAAACTGCTACTATAATCATGGAAGAAGGAAGGGCCTTTGAGAGGAAAAAAATAAAGATGTGCATTTTTAAATATCTTATATTTCATTCAGTTAGAGAAATATGTAACTAAGAATAAACATACAGTCACACACACTATGTTACTATTACAAGTTGCAAAGGTAAAAGACAGCACTGCCCAATACAGTAGCCACTAGATACATGAGGCTATTAAGCACTTAAAATGTGGTTAGTCTGACTGGATTGTGCACTGTAAATAAAATAACATGGGATTTTGAAGACTCACTATGAAAAAAAAAGTGTAAAACATCTCAATAATTTTTATATTGATTACATGTTGAACTAACATAGTACTGCATTAAATAAAATATTATTAAGACTAATTAAATCTGTTTTTATTTATTTTTAATGTGGCTACTAGAAAAACTTCAATGACATACATGATTCACAGTACATTTCCACTGGACAGTTCTGGCATAAAGTCCATGCCAAAGAGCTTATAATATACAACTGGAGAGTTAAGGTATCATATTACATAATACATGAGTAAGACAGGGTTGTGATCCAAATATATATAATCTCTGTTTATGTGCTCTCTGTAAATTTTTTAACGATATAAACATTCCTTGTGTTCTAGAAAATTGCAAGTTAAAACTGTCATTTGAATCCTTAGAACTGTAACTGTAAAACCAGTTAAGACATGAGACATGCAAAACCCAAGTGTGTTTTATTTTAAAAAAATACTTAAACACTTAAAACACTTAGAAATTATAGACTGCCAAATAAAATAATACAGAACAGAAACAAGTAATAAACTGAACTGAAACAGGTCAGAAGCATCCTGGGCATAGGGATTACAGACTCATCATACTTGAGGATTCAGTGATGAAGACTTGAGTCCAGGAGTGGCCGGCTTCACAACCACTTGACTTATTATAGAAGGTACTAGAGGCCCAGCACATGATTAAATCGTGCAGGCAGGGTCCCTAGGCCTAGCCTCCTCTGATCAGGGCCATCCTCTGCCTGTTAGCCAGTCCCCAGGATGAACGCTGCCTCTGCTACCAGGCTGTCAGGCATCACCAGCTCATCCCTGGCTGCTCCGGGGCTCAGGCCTGCAGGAAAGCAGGCACCGGAGACATCACCTCTATGCTTGTGCACTGGGCCGGCCGCTGACGGAACACGCTGCCTGCTCGGGCTGCTCACGTGGGCACCACCGCAGCTGATGCCACTACTGCTGGGGCTTGAGGCACTGATGCAGGCTGCCCGGTGCACCTGGGACCTACCCGTCCTGGCGTGAGCGGCCCCAAGCGGACAGCACGCTCCGATAGCACATTCCATCAGCAGCCAGCCCGGCGCATGCACAGAGGTGAAGTTGCCAGCGCCCGCTTTCCTGCAGGCCTGAGCCCCCAAGCAGCTGGGGATGAGCTGGTGATCCCAACGGCCTGACAGCCAGCCCGGTCCTCCCGCCCCCCACCCTGATTCCCCCATT
>NW_006288624.1:1907522-1913837 GCF_000327345.1 Myotis davidii
AAGCGAACCCGGGACCTTACAGTCCGCAGGCCGACGCTCTATCCACTGAGCCAAACCGGTTTCGGCAGTTACATAGTTTCTTAAACTGCAGGCTCAGAGGCCTGCAGCCTCAGGCGGGAACGCTGGTTTCCTCCGTCACTGAGGCAAGCAAGCCTCATGTTAGTTTCAAGCTGCCTGGCTGCCGGCCGCCATCTTGGCTGTCAGTTAATTTGCATATCTCGCTGATTAGCCAATGTGAAGGATAGCGGTCATACGCCAATTACCATGTTTCTCTTTTGTTAGTGTAGATAGTATTAGAAGTCCTTAGGCAGAGCAATTAGGCAAGAACAAAATAAAAGGCATCCAAATCAGAAAACAAGAAGCACTAACTGTCACTCTTTGTAGATGATATAACATTATACATAGAAAACCTCAGAGACTACACCAAAACACTGTCAGAACTAATACACTAGTTCAGTAAAGATACAGGATTCAAAATCAATATATAAAATTTTGAGTTTCTAGCAGAGAAATTAAGAAAATGATCCCATTTACAATTGCACTAAAAAAAAAAAAAAAAAAAAAACCTAGAAAGAAATCTGATCAAGGAGGTGAAAAACCATAAAATTTGAAAATGAAACTAAAGATATTTGGTACCCATGAAATACAAGAGTCAATATTTATAAAATGTCCATACTAAAAGCAATCTACAGCCGAAACCAGTTTGGCTCAGTGGATAGAGCGTCGGCCTGCGGACTGAAGGGTCCCAGGTTCGATTCCAGTTAAGGGCATGTACCTTGGTTGCGGACATATCCCCAGTGGGGAGTGTGCAGGAGGCAGCTGGTTGATGTTTCTCTCTCATTGATGTTTCAAACTCTCTATCTCTCTACTTTCCTCTCTGTAAAAACTCAATAAAATATATTTTTAAAAAATAAAATAAAATAAAAATAAAAGCAATCTACAAATTCAGCACAATCCCTATAAAAATACTAATGGCATTTTTCACAAATAGAAATACAATCCTAAAATTGTATGAAATTACAAAAGATCCTGAATAGCCAAAGCAATCTTGAGAAATAAGAACAAAGCCAGGGGCATCACTCTCCCTGATTTCAAACTATATAACAAAGCCATAGTAACCAAAGAGTACGGTATTGACATAAAAAGAAACACATCGATCAATGGAACAGAATAGAGGGCCTAGAAATAAACTCATATCCAATTAACTTACAACATAGGAGCCAAGAATATACAATGGGTAAAGGGCAATCTCTTCAATAAATGGTACTGGGAAAATTAGGACAGCCACATGAAAAAGAAAAACTGGACCACTATCACACACTATACACAAAATTCAATGGATTGAAGACCTGAACATAAAACCTGAAACCATAAAATTCCTAGAATAGGAGATAAGCTCCTAACATTGGTCTTGGATATGATTTTTTGGACTTGGCACCAAAAGCAAAGGCAGCAAAAGCAAATATACACAAGTGGGAAAGTAAAAGGCTGCACAGCAAAAAAAACTAATAAAATGTAAAGGCAAACCTAAGGAATGGGAGAAAATATTTGCAAATCGTATGTCCGATATGGGGTTAATATACAAACTATATAAAGAACTCCTACAACTCAACAGAAAAAAAAAAAATCTGATTCAAAAATGGGCAGAGGACCTGAATAGATGTTTTCCAAAGATACAGATAGCCAACATCACTAATCATCAAGGAAATGCAAATCAAGACCACGAGTTATCACCTCACACCTGTTACAATGGCTATATCAAAAAGACAAGAAATAAGTGTTGGCAAGGATGTGGAGAAAAGGGAACCCTTATGCATTGCTGGTGGGAATGTAACTTGGTGCAGCCATTAAGGAAAATAGTATGGAAATTCTAGAAAAATTAAAAATAGAACCACCATATGGCCCAGCAATTCCACTTCTGGGTATTTACCCTAAGAGATCTAGACCACTAATTCAAAAATATATATGTACCTGGATGTTCGCTGCAGCATTATTTACAATAGCCAAGACATGGAAGCATCTTAAGTGTCCATCAATGAATAAATGCATAAAGAAAATGAGTGTACACACACACACACACACAGGAATAATATTCAGCCATAAAAAAAAGAAGGAAATCTTGCCATCTGTGGCAACATGGATGGACCTTAAGGGCATTAGGATAAGTGAAACAAGTCAGAGATAAGACCAATACCATATGATCTCACTTATATGTAGAATCTAAAAACAAAACAAAAACAAATAACAGAGCTCATAGATAAAGAACAGACTAGTGGTTGCCAGAGGCCAGAGGGCAGGGGTGTGTAAAATGGATGGAGGGGGTCAAAAGGCACAAAGTTCCAGTTATAAAGTAAATATCATGGGGATGTGATGTACATTACAGCATGGTAACCATAGCTAATAATACAGTACTACATTATCTGAAAGTTGCTAAAAGAGTAAATCTTACAAGTTATCGTCACAAGAAAAAAAACTGCATGATGATACAGTGGGGCCTTGACTTACACGTTTAATTCGTTCCATGACGGAGCTCTAACTCAAATTACTCGTATGTCAAATCAAAAAGTGAACAAGTGAGGCACGTGATGCTGGGCTGTGATGTTGTGGCGTTCACTGTGATGTCCGCTGCGCCAACCAGCGGTGGGGTATCTGAAGCTGGCTCATAACCCGGATTTTAGCTCACAACTCAAAGCAAAAAATCGGCCAAGAGACAGCTTGTATCTCGAAAAACTCGTTAGTCGGGACACTAGTAAGTCAAGGCCCCATTGTAGATGTTAAATAAATGTATTGTGGTGGTCATATCACAATATGTAGAAATATCAAGTCATCAAGTATACCTGAAACTAATATAATGTTAGATGCCAAGTATACCTCAATGTTTTAAAAAACTGAAGAAATGCTTTTGCACACATGTTCAAGATATAGTAACTGGGGAAAATACAATATATAGAATAGTGTGGTGGGGGAAAGTGACAGACATATTTGAGTTGGCATCTATATACTGTGGTGGGATTCATAAGAAACTATTCACAGTGGCTTCTTATGAAAAAAAAGTTGGTGCTGGTGGAAAACCAGGATGGTGGGCAGATATAAAAGGGAAATTTTTCATCATACTTTATAATTCTTATATAGTTTTTATTTAACCTTGCAAATTTATTTCCAAATTTAAAAGTCATTAAACAAAAACATGAAGTTTTCAAACAAACATTTAATAGGGAAAGTCATTATAGCATGAAGAAAACTAGTAAATGTGACTACTAAAAATGTTAAATTTGTATGTTCAAAATACCCAATCAGAAAGTTCAAAGACAAATTAGAGGACATTTTTAATATCTGACAAACAGCTAATATTCATACATATAGAGGACTCTCAAAATTCACTTAAACACCACTTTCAAAAAAAACGGCAAAGGCAGTTAAAAGAAAAAAGGTATAAATGTTATAAGTGTCTACTAAGTGTATGAAAAGATACTCAAAGAATTTATTTAAAAAAACAAACAGAAATTAAAACAATATGCCATTTTTCACTATCACAGTGAAAAAGATTCATAATAAACAATGTTGGTGAGAACAAAGGAAAACTGGTCCTTACATACAATGGTGAGTATATAAATTGGTGAAACTTTATTTGAGGTGTAATGGGCAACATCGTTTAATTTAAATGTGCATAATCTTTGACCTAGCAATTTATTTTCTAGAAACTTATACTATAAACTCTCACAGTACAATCTTATATACACAAATGTGCACCACAGTATTGCCATGACGTTGTTTGCTTTTATTTTGGACTTTTACTTTGGACTATATATACTTGAGTACAGTCTGGAACATTTTCTACAGCTAATATTGTTTTCCTGATAACAACCTAATAATGGTTTTTAACTGGAAGGTGAAATGCTCAAGGAATATATTATAAGGGATAAAAAGCACTATATTATTGTTACTGTTATCAGTACCATAAAAGCCTCCAATGTAGCCAGAATCAAAGTTATTCAGTAATTTATTCACTGCTAAAAAAAAATTAATAAATAAAATTTTTAAAAAGGTGAGTTAAACCAGCAACTTCAGCCAGAATCAAAAATGCGTTTTCAGACATTGAAGAATAACAAACTAGACCTTGCACAGGGTAGTGGTTAATTTGAGGTACCCATCAAATCACTTATGGGGCTTTTCTGTTGGTGCATTTAGGGGAGTTGTTCTCAAAATTCACATGAGTAGAATCTCCCCCCAGACAACCATTTATTAGAGTGAAGCAAATACAGGACCTCAGGCAAGTTAATTCCCAGTTATTAGATGGTGGGTTTTTGCTCGTTTGTTTTTTTAAGAAGGAAAGTAATGTCGGCTCTGTCCCATTTATCACCTGTGTAATAGGCCAGCTATTCTCAAGTGACATGTGCAATAGGCAAGCAATTCTCAAGTGAAGTAATAAGGACTATACAAAGAATTACTAACAATCTTTCAAAGCTGCTGAATAGCTTCTTTTAAAAAATAGATAAATTTAGGATTATCCCTACATCAGCCTCACTCTAGCCTGTGTTGCGATATGCATCTTGCTACAGGAAGGAAAAGAGATGAGCAGTGACTCAGAATGAGCAGAGGACTAGGGAGCATGTAGTTTGAAACCATCTCATGGAGAATTCTAATTCTCCTCACCCCTATTAGTAAGCAAAACGAAATAAAGCTCTAATTAGCTGGAAGCTGCATGTCAATGCCTAGAATAGCATGAAGAACTATATAGTGCACTCTGTGATTTTGCTTCAACTTTCCTTGTTTCACCTACAGATATCTTTACAAAGAAAGAAAACTGCGCAGCGTGGCTCAGTGGTTGAGCTTCCACCTATGAACACAGAGATCATGGTTCAGTTCCTGGTCAGGGCATGCCTGGGTTCCTGGCTCGATCTCCAGGAGGGGGTGTGCAGGAGGCAACCAATCAATAATTCTCTCTCATCATTTCTCTCCCCGCCCCTCCCCCACTCCCTTTCTGAAATCAATAAAAACATTTTTTAAAGGTAGAAAACCAAAATAGATAACACAATGAGAACTTGAGTAACACTGCATGATCATGTGAACAAAAAAAAATGCTATAAACATGCCAGTAATTGCTTAAGATTACCAAATCAAAGGCAAAGCAAAATGAAAGGAAAATTAGTAAACACTAACCATGTTTAATATCATGCTATAATGTAGATTCTAGAAACCATAACTTTGGACAATAAAATAAGGTTTAAGTTTACAGTAACTACAGAGAATAGAGAGGAAAGACATGAGATCACAATTAGACAAATCCATAATGTAGACCATTCCATAAGATAATTATCCTATTTTTTTAAAAGTCAATTTGGATGAGAGAAATTATTAAACCCTAACTGGATCCTGGATTTGGAAAAACTGGCTATATATGACATTTTTAGAAGATTTGGGAAATTCAAAGTATGAACTAGATGCTAGAGAACTAATGTTCATTATTTTCAATGTGATAATTGAGGGATGACATGTCATAATGCATTAGGTATAAACACGTGTCTATGAGAAAAAATGAGTATGTAGGTATATATCATGTATCGATATACAGGAGAAGCAAATGTGATTTTTTTTAAAAGGTTCTAAATATTAAATTTAGGTAGATAGATGGGTGATCATGTATTATTCTTTCAACGTTCTTGTTCATTTGAAAATCTTCATTTAAAGCAGTTGGAAAATAAGATTATTTTAAGCTTATTCTTCAACAGCACATACTGCATATGCAACACTGAAAAAAAGACACTTTGATAATGCAGTTCCATTTTTTTAATTAGCCATATTTACTTTCACTTAAAAAAATCTTTAAATTGAGGATTTCACTATTTAAATGCCTCCCCAAAAATCTTTACTCCCTTGAAAGTTCACTTGGATTCTGTCTTAAGGTTCACGATACTTGTGAAAATCATCTGTAATATATATTATGGTATAACTAAAACAGAATACTACTTAGTGCAAATAATAATTGCTTTACTAGAGTTTTCATTACTTTATTTTTACATCCTTTCTTTTAATCATTCCAGATATTGACCAGGAATAGTAATATTATGAACATAAGTAATATACTGAAAAGTTAAAAAAAAATTCACTTAGAAAGCCTTAACATGTTAGATATCTTTACTAGGTGTACCGGTTAATAATGCGGATTTTTTTCAATAGATGGAGTTACACATATGTTGATATACAGTGGGACCTTGACTTACGAGTGTCCCGACTAACGAGTTTTTCAAGATACGAGCCGTCTCTCAGCCAATTTTTTGCTTTGAGTTGCGAGCTAAAATTCGGGTTACGAGCCAG
>NW_006288624.1:1914119-1919908 GCF_000327345.1 Myotis davidii
CATCAAAGTAATTTTCCCTTCATGAAAACACATCATCACACACTTCAAAACCAGTTGAAGACACATTAAAAGATCTTGTCTGGGAAGTATTAACCCACCCGCTGTATTCACCAGACCTTGCTCCTTCTGATTACCACTTGTTCTGATCGATGGCACATGCACTTTCTGAGCAGCACTTTAAAACGTATGAAGATGTGGAAAATTGGGTCTCTGAATGGTTTGCCTCAAAACAAGAAAAGTTCTACTGGGACGGTATCTACAAATTACCTGAAAGATGGGGGAAATGTGTAGCTAGTGATGGACATTACTTTGAATAAAGCACTTTTGATGTTTGTCTTGAAATTATCGTGTTCTCTTTGATTACAAAATCCGCATTAACCGGTACAACTAGTATATATAAAAGCCTAAGCAACCATTATGACCCAAAAACCAGACAACCAGCCAGTAGCGATGATGCACACTGACCCAGACCTTGCTGCTGGGGCCCTGACAGCCCCAAGTCTGGTTCACCCACACCCCGGACCCAGATAGGAGGGCAGAAAGAGCCCAATTCCTGGTGGAATTGGACGTTAGCTTGCTGCTGAGGCCAACCTCCTGCAGTCCCTCCTCCCAGCCACTGGCCCACCCAACTGGCCCAGATTGCCAGCCAAGGGACCCAACCCATGCACAAATTTGTGCATATATAGGCCTCTAGTCCTATATAATAAAGGGCAAATATGCAAATCACCCAAACAGCAGAAAGACCGGTCACTATGATGCACACTGACCACCAGAGGGCAGACGCTCAATGCAGGAACTGCCCCCTAGTGGTCAGTACACTCCCTCAGGGGGTGCGCCGCTCGGCCAGAAGCTGGGCTCATGGCTGGCGAGAGCAGTGGTGGTGGCGGGAGCCTCTCCTGCCTCTGCAGCGGCGCTAAAGATGTCCAACTGCCAGTTTAGGCCCCCTCCCTGAAGGCTCCCGGACTACAAGAGGGCACAGGCCGGGCTGAGGGACCCCCTCCACCACCACCAAGTACATGAATTTCATGCACCAGGCCTCTAGTATTATAATACTTGGTAGTAGAGCAAACCACTATACCCAAAAGCACATATTCATTTAATAAACAACCTTTTCCCCAGAACAAAGATTCCTTTGCCTGATGGGAAGATTATGGAAAATGCTCTTCCAGGACTAATAAATCCCATGAAGGTCCCCACCATAAGGCCCACCACACTACCCAATATACAGTAATGTTTGAATGTATGAATTATCCTCTGCATAAATCCTTCTAGGAAATAACTGGATGTTTCTTCCAAATCCTGAGTACTTTATGACACATAAGAGATTAGTCGTATTCTACTGTGTAATATGATTATTTGTCTCAGTGCCTCCAATTTATAAATTAGGAAAAAGCAGCATTATACAGGAAGCTAAGACACTCATGTCCATTCTGTATGATTGAGGTATAAAGACTTTTTCATCTTTAGAATTATTTCATTTAATGTAATTCTTCTTATGTAAAATATATCCATTTTCAAATAGCCTAACATAGGTTAATAGTCAATGCATGATTTAAAAATCATTCAGCCCTAGCCAGCTGGCTCAGCAGACAGAGCATCGGCCTGGGGACTGAAGGGTTCCGGGTACGATTCCCAGTCAGGGCACATGCCTGGGTTGCAGGCTTGATCCCCAGGAGGGAGTGTGCAGAAGGCAGCCGATCAATGATTCTCTCTCATCACTGATGTTTCTATCTCTCCCTCTCCATTCGTGTCTGAACTCAATAAAAAATATATTTTTTAAAAAACTCATTCAGAATACTCTCTTCTTGTCCTAGCCAGTTTTGCTCAGTGGATAGAGCATCAGCCTGTGGACTGAAGAGTTCCGGATTCGATTCTGGTCAAGGGCATGTACCTCAGTTGCAGGCTTGATCAGTAGGAGTTTCTCTCTATCCCTCTCCCTCTTCTCTGTAAAAATCAATAAAATATTTTTTAAAAAGAATACTCTCTTCTCTACATCTAAAATGTATCACAAACATAAAACCTTTTACTAGTTTTTCTCATGACAATTTAATAAATTGTTATAAATTGTAAAATTCTTTAAAAACACAGAATCTCAGCATGATAAGGGAAACAATAAGAAAATCATATTAAAAATGATACTAGCCCTGACTGGTTTGGCTCAGTGGATAGACCGTCGGCCTGCAGACTGAAGGGTCCCAGGTTCGATTCCAGTCAAGGGCATGTACCTTGGTTGTGAGCACATCCCCAGTCGGGGGTGTGCAGGAAGCAACTGATCAATGTTTCTCTCTCATTGATGTTTCTAGCTCTCTATTCCTCTCCCTTCCCCTCTGGAAAAAAAAAATCAATAAAATATATATATTTTTTAAAATGATGATACTAAATGCAATTTATTAGGGAACATTAGTGGTAAAATCCCAATAAAGTCCATAGTTTGTTAATACTCTACCATGTTGATTTCTTAATTTTAATAAATACACCATGGTTATGTAAAGTTTTAATATTAGAGGAAGCTGGGCAAAGGGTATAAAAGAATTCTATACTACTTTTGTAACTTTTCTGTAAATCTAAAATTATTACAAAACAAAGTTTTAAAGATGTTAACTATGGAGGATGAATCTGTTGAGTTTATGTCTAGACAACATTCAGGGAGTTAGGAGGGCTAGTAGAAGTAAACAGACAGATATGTGATTCAAGCTTCTCAAATTTGTGACTAATCTTCCTGCCTATTCTTAGGGCAGTTGGCACTCAGGGTTCTATGTGGTTTGCACAAAGCAGTACAGAATAGGTTCCTTAAAACCTCAAAAGGAAATGGCTTGCTTTGCCCTAGGTTTTCTTTTCTTTCTTATAACACAAAGCAACAGAGACTAGCACCAACAGTGTAAGTTATAACAGATGCAAACTCCCTCAGATTCTAAAGATAAAGGACAAGAAAGTCTGAACTTTTTTACAATTCTACCAAAGAAAGCATTTAACCAACTTCTTGGGGGACAGGCAGAGGAACCAAGGAATCATTAACTACTCATTTCACTGGGATTTGATAAAATTTATCTATATGGTAAAGAAGTCAACAGTAGTAAAATCTACAGAATGTTTGTTGTAATCTGTTCTTTTCCACACCTGTCTATACTATTTTAGCATTACTATTCCTGGATGTCATCAGCACAAAATAATTCTCTGCCTTCCCCTGCTGTGCAGAGAGACAGGAAAACCATTTGACTTAATTCAGATTAAATAATAAAAAGAAGCAATCTATCTCTCAAAGAAACATTTCTGCTTGTTTACCAGATGCCTGCTCTGAAAATTATCTGAGTACAGAATACAGGAAAAATCAGATAAAAGTTATGTGACATATGTTAGTGCAATAACATCCTTAATTTGGACTAAGAAAGTCTGAATTAGGAGGGAGGTCAATGGGAGAAAAAAGGAGACATATGGGGGGGAAAAGGAACTATTTGTAATACTTTAAACAAAATTAAATTTAAAAAAAGAAAGTCTGAATTAGACAAGTACTTTAAGAGAAATTCTGCCTATTATCAAAAACAAACTATTACTGCCAGGCCAGCATGGCTTGGTGGCTGAACACTGACTTATGAACCAGGAGGTCACAGTTTAATTCCCAGTCAGGGCACAAGCCTGGGTTGCAGGCTCAATTCCCAGGAGGGGACGTGCAAAGAGATAGCCAATCAGTGATTCTCTCTCATAGGTGATGTTTCTCTCTCTCTCTCTCCTTCTCCCTTCCTTTCTAAAAATCAATAAAATATATATATTTTTTTAAAACTATTACTGAAATGATGTCATTCAATATTCCATTGAATAAGAAATTTAACACACTAACACCGTTTTGGAAAATGTTGAGTAAAGGTGGGAAGACAAGTACTTTTAATATTGTGGATGAAAATTTAAATTAGGTGACTTGGCATTTTCAACCATTTTGTTTTCTTCAAAATACTCTCTTGTCTTGGCTTCTGGAACAGATTACTTTCTTCCTTTTCAAACTCTTACCTTTCTGGTCTTCTCTGCTGAGCCATTTTCTTTTTAATTTCTTCCCAGATTTTATCCACTCTGTAGCTTAGGTTATCCTCTATAATGCTGGTAACATCCAAATAAATTTTATTGCCCCAAATTTCTCTCCTTAACATTTCTCTTCAACACTCTGAACTGATGTTCTCCAACCTCAAAGGCACCCTCAAAACGGCCTGGCAACCCTACCATCCTCTTGCTAGTCAGGTCACTTTGCCACTCTCCAAAAATAAGAATCCACCACAAACCTTGAATATCCTCCTCACCTCCCCCTTCACTCTCAACAGAAAACACTCACTCTGTACTTCAACATAAATCATAACAGACCTACCTCACCTTTCACCACCAAATGCTCATCCCTTCTTCCATCAGCATTCATCCTGACCTCCTTCCTTCCTCCAGAGATTGATCCCTTGCTAACTATGCTTCCTGGACCACAAACCTACTTTGCCTTCTCAGGAACCTCATATTATCAACTTCAATATATATTCTCTCACATTATAAAAATTCATTCAGTTTTAAAAATAATTATTTATCAAATAAAAATATGCATATCGTATAATCCACCAACTTTACTTCCAGAAATTTATACAAAGGACTGGTACAAAGATTTAACTAACAAGAATATTCACACTACTGTTTTCAAAAGAGCTAAAAACTACAACCTACAGAGCCAATAACCAAACGATTAAATATACTGTCACACATCCATACTATGGTCTACTAGACAGCTACTCAAACTGCTTTGTCCCCCCCACAAGGTAACATTCACAATCTACAGTCAAGCAAAATAGGAGGCTTCAAACAGTACAAATTTTATGAGCCCATTTTTGTAAGGAAAAAGCATAATATGTATTTGTAAGCTCCAAATGATTTGATTATTAAAATGTTCAACTGATTTATCTATAATTTTTGATTTAGCATATATATATTTTAACAAAAAGGTTCTACTGTGTTGACAAAAAGAGAAAAATCTAAATACTGAATAAATAAAAATATAGTATTACAGTCTTCTAATATTTAAATGAGAGGATAAGGTATGCCATTATCATTAATTTATTTTAAATTAAAACATGCTCTTGCCCTAACTGGTTTGGCTCAGTGGAGAGAGAGAAATCAGACCAAGGCCAAGAGGGAGAGGACTGACTGGGAAGGACAAGAACTTCCTCCAATGATGCTAAATGTCCTACAACATGATAGGTTGGCACTACACGTGTATTCAACTATCAAAACTCAAAAATTTATCCAATGATACACCTAGGATTTATGCCTTTTAGAAGTCTAATGATATGCACACGGAAGTGTTTAGGGATGCTCTGTACTGGTGCCTGTAACTTCACACGCATCTCTCTCTAAAAAAAAAGAAAGGGCCACCCAGCAGGTATTGCCCAGTGGTTGAGCGCTGGCCTGTGAGCCAGAAGGTCAGAGGAATCGAACTGTGATCTCCTGGTTCATAGGCCAACGTTCAACCACAACTCTCCCCCTCACTTCCTCTCTGAATTCAATAAAAATGAATTTTAAAAGAAAAAGAAAGGGCCTTGATAAAGAGGTGAATAGACGCCGGCATGTAATAAACAAAACCTGCAGAGTCCAGGTAGTGGGAACAATTCTTTCAACTTTTCTAAAAGTCTGAAAATTCTCACAGTAACATGTTGGAAAAACATTATTCAACTTGCAGTACAATCAGCTACTGAAAGCAAACTACCTGCGTATTCAGAACCTGAAAAAGAAATATAAACTTTCCTAGTTTTTCTTTTTTTTTTTTTTTG